>NC_058080.1:40643158-40963110 GCF_014858855.1 Bufo gargarizans
GGTGCAAAAGAATGTTAATAAAACATATGTAGTTGGTTGAGATATAGATCTTGAAAAAAAGGGGTGCTCATTTAAAATAAATGTTGTGCACAACAAAGGTTAATTGAAGTCCATGTGATGCCTCCAGGCTGGTGAGTACATATAAGTGTCACAGTAATGTTCCCGGGTGTACACCGGGTTTCCCAGTGTTGGGATATTTGCCTTATATAGAAAAAAATAGCGCTTTTGCTGGTATACTTAGTAGGCTTTAAGAGTTATAACTTATTGCTGCCGGTAGTGCATATTATCACAATGTAAGGGAACAGTATTGATGATGCTGTACGTTACCCTTCTTCATCTGTTCCGATGCTGTTTCTCCTTTAGGCAAGGACCTGCGTGGCGTCCCACGTGATCGCTAGCCTTACCATGTGATGTGCGCACGTGACTATGATGCGGTGTGACGTCACTGGTATTCGTTTTTGATTGGCCAATCCTTTCCACTGCGGGAAGCTTTGAAAAATTATCGTGACGGTTGATATTCTTCGTCCGAATAATTTTCAGTTCCAAACGTCCGGGTTAATTGTAGTCCTCACTAGTTCCTCAGACCAGAAGCGTTTCGGGACACTTATGGTCCCTTCCTCAGTGGTCAAGTTGTGATGTATCCGGAGCAAGTGAGGATTTATGTGCTGTTTTCTTTAAGGGGTGTTGCTTTCAATTTACTTGGGTTGTTTGGGAATCCTGGTGTGGATTTTGTCAATTGATGGATACTGTTTGCTTTGGTTGTTTGGAAATTCCGGTCCGGATTCTTTCTAATAGATAGATGAATGATTTGGTGTGTGTTCACACTACCTGTTCATCTTGGGTTTCTGAGTGCGATTTTAGTATAATTTATATTTTATTATGATTTATATATGACATACTTTCTTATTGGATTTTTTGTACTTAATTTCAGTGATGATTGAAGTGATCTGTCTTTTTGTGGTAATGGACCTTGAATGTAACTTATTGAATCTTTTAGTGTGTTTGAAATGTGGTTATGATTTATCTCCTTATTTTATGTATCCCCATATCTCAGAGGAGCGATGTTTAATAAATAGTTGAGATTTATATGGTCCCTAATTTTTAGTGCGGTTTCTATGCGTTTTTTTAGGATGGTTTGAATTCTTATTTATGATGTCCAGATATATTTTAGAAGTTGGGGTTTCTTATTCTCCTTGATTTATTAAATTGGTAAAAAATATAATTGGTAAAATATATACAGACGTGGACAAAATTGTTGGTACCCTTTGGTCAATGAAAGAAAAAGTCACAATGGTCACAGAAATAACTTTAATCTGACAAAAGTAATAATAAATTAAAATTCTATAAATGTTAACCAATGAAAGTCAGACATTGTTTTTCAACCATGCTTCAACAGAATTATTTAAAAAATAAACTCATGAAACAGGCATGGACAAAAATGATGGTACCCCTAACTTAATATTTTGTTGCGCAACCTTTTGAGGCAATCACTGCAATCAAACGCTTCCTGTAACTGTCAATGAGACATCTGCACCTCTCAGCAGGTATTTTGGCCCACTCCTCATGAGCAAACTGCTCCAGTTGTGTCCGGTTTGAAGGGTGCCTTTTCCAGACTGCATGTTTCAGCTCCTTCCAAAGATGCTCAATAGGATTGAGGTCAGGGCTCATAGAAGGCCACTTTAGAATAGTCCAATTTTTTCCTCTTAGCCATTCTTGGGTGTTTTTAGCGGTGTGTTTTGGGTCATTGTCCTGTTGCAAGACCCATGACCTGCGACTGAGACCAAGCTTTCTGACACTGGCTAGTACATTTCTCTCTAGAATTCCTTGATAGTCTTGAGATTTCATTGTACCCTGCACAGATTCAAGACACCCTGTGCCAGACGCAGCAAAGCAGCCCCAGAACATAACAGAGCCTCCTCCATGTTTCACAGTAGGGACAGTGTTCTTTTCTTGATATGCTTCATTTTTTCGTCTGTGAACATACAGCTGATGTGCCTTGGCAAAAACTTCGATTTTTGTCTCATCTGTCCACAGGACATTCTCCCAGAAGCTTTGTGGCTTGTCAACATGTAGTTTGGCATATTCCAGTCTTGCTTTTTTATGATTCGTTTTCAACAATGGTGTCCTCCTTGGTCGTCTCCCATGTAGTCCACTTTGGCTCAAACAACGACGGATGGTGCGATCTGACACTGATGTTCCTTGAGCATGAAGTTCACCTTGAATCTCTTTAGAAGTCTTTCTAGGCTCTTTTGTTACCATTCGGATTATCCGTCTCTTAGATTTGTCATCAATTTTCCTCCTGCGGCCACGTCCAGGGAGGTTGGCTACAGTCCCATGGATCTTAAACTTATGAATAATATGTGCAACTGTACTCACAGGAACATCTAGTTGCTTGGAGATGGTCTTATAGCCTTTACCTTTAACATGCTTGTCTATAATTTTCTTTCTGATCTCTTGAGACAGCTCTTTCCTTTGCTTCCTCTGGTCCATGTCGAGTGTGGTACACACCATATCACCAAACAACACAGTGATTACCTGGAGCCATATATATAGGCCCAATGGCTGATTACAAGGTTGTAGACACCTGTGATGCTAATTAGTGGACACACCTTGAATTAACATGTCCCTTTGGTCACATTATGTTCTGTGTTTTCTAGGGGTACCATCATTTTTGTCCATGCCTGTTTCATGAGTTTATTTTTTTACATAATTCTGTTGAAGCATGGTTGAAAAACAATGTCTGACTTTCATTGGTTAACATTTATAGAATTTTAATTTATTATTACTTTTGTCAGATTAAAGTTATTTCTGTGACCATTGTGACTTTTTCTTTCATTGACCAAAGGGTACCAACAATTTTGTCCACGTCTGTATATATCAAGGACGTTTCATGGTTGTCTTTTTCTAGATGTCTTTTTTCTTGTCCAGATTGTTTAGTTCTGATATTTGTAGTTAGAATATGTGCCTGCTTTGTGTGTCACATCAATTAACTCTGAGAGAGCTTTTCTATTATATTGGACGTATTCTGAGTTTTGTGTTTATTTGCGATATCTTCTGCAGTTTCTGTGCGGTTTCTCAGTTGAAGTTAGTTGTCTTGGGAGGGTTAGGATGCGTGTAAAGGGAGAGGGGCTTAAAAAGGAGAGGGGATAGTGGTGCTGGTAGACAGCCTGACCCCTATCTCTCTTTCCCAAAGAGGCACCTCCCCATATCACAAGAATCCAAATATTTCTAACTCGGCGTTTAGACCTGCGGGTATTAGGGTGTCGAATTCATAGATTCTTTTAGATTCATTTCTGGACATGTTGTTTATATGGTTTCCTCCTCTCCATGGTTTATTGATTTTTTCGAAAGCTACAAATTTGAGAGATGATGGATCACTATTATGGTATATTTTATAGTGTTTGGATAATGTATGTTGTTCGTACCCCTTTTTGATGTTTCCTATGTGTTCCGATATTCTTTTCTTTAGTTGTCTTTTGGTTCTGCCAATATACTGTTTGTTACATGGACACTCCAACAGATAAATGACATCTGTGGTGTTACATGTTATACATTCATCTATTTGTAGTTTGAATGAGTTCTGTGTCGAACAAACTTGTAGTGTTTTTTTGGGAAAATTTGTCACTTTGCAGTTACTGCATCGCCCACATCTAAAAAAGCCCTTTAGTGTTAACCAATTTGTTTGTATATTTTTTATTTTTTGTTTCACTGTGGGGGCTACTTTTAAGGGTCCATTCACACATCCTGTTTTTTTTCATACTGAAAAACGGTACGTTTTTTGTGGATCCGTTGTTCCTGAAAATGTTTCCGTATGTCATCCGTTTTTTGCGGATCCGCAAAAAACGGAAACATGTATACATTTCAATAATCAAATAAAGTTGTTTGGATTTCTTTGAAAAAAAATTGAAAAAAAAAAATAAAATAAAAATTTGTTATGTGTTTCCAGGAACGGAATCCGCAAAAAACGGATGACATACGGAATGACATCCGAATGTCATCCGTTTTTTGCGGATCCATTGACTTTGTATTGTACCAGGATCCGATTTTTCAGGACAAGAATAGGACATGTTTTATATTTAAACGGACATGCGGAACGGAACAACGGAAACGGACAGCACACATTGTGCTGTCCGATTTTTTCCAGGACCCATTGAAAATGAATGGGTCCAGATCTGGTCCTGATCTGTTCCTGAAAAAACGGAACAGATCAGGAAAGAAAAAACGGACGTGTGAATGGACCCTAATCCTAAATTGGGGGCTTTGGTGTAAACTATAGGTGGTGTGATATTAAGTACTGGGCCTAAAATTTTATCCTTGAGTAGGTGATGCCAGTGTTTGTTGACGATTTTGGCAATATTTTTATGTTGTATGTTATACGGTAGAATTAGTTTTGCTTCTTCATTTTGTTGTGTATTTGTTTGTTGTTTCTCTTTAAAGAATTCCTGTCTATCCATTTTCTTAACTTTATTTAATGCATTATCCAATAATTTCTCTGGGTATTGTTTATTTTCAAATTTCTCTTTCATTTGGGTGGCCTCTTCTTCAAATTTAGTGTTAGTGGTACAATTTCTTTTTAGCCTTCTGAATTGATTAGTTGGGATATTGGTTAGCCATTGTGGAAGATGGCAACTGGAAAATAGAATATGGTTGTTTTTCATTACAGGTTTTTGGTATGTGCTGCATATTAATTTGGTGTTTTCTACTCGGATACATAGATCTAAAAATTCAAGTTGGGTTTTTGTTGTGTTGGATGTGAATCGTAAATTAAGATTATTGATATTAATTTCTTTCAGAAATGTTTCTAAAGAGCTGTCATTGTTTTGCCATATAAAAATCACATCATCTATGTATCTTCTCCACAGGACCAGATTCCCCCCGAGCTTGGGGCCTATCACCTCCCGTTCCCATTCGGACATGAAGATGTTGGCATAGCTCGGGGCGAATCTGGTACCCATTGCTGTGCCGACTTGTTGTTGATAGTAGTCAGAGTTAAAGATGAAGTAGTTATGTGTTAGTATGAAATGAACTCCGGAAGTGATGAAATTTATTTGGTCGGTTTTCAGTGGTGAGTAATCTGTTAAATGTTTTTTCAGTGCTGATATGCCTTGTGTATGATCGATTATTGTGTATAAAGAGTTCACATCAAGTGTTCCTAGTGTCCAATTTTCATTATATTCTATTGATTCCAATGTGGTAATGATAGCCGTGGTGTCCTTAATGTAAGAAGGGATAATTTTCACATATGGTTGTAGCATCTTATCTATATATTCAGACAGATTTGATGTAATTGATCCTATGCCTGAAATTATGGGTCTTCCAGGAGGAGCAGTTGGGTTTTTGTGTAATTTAGGTATGCAATAGAATGCTGGTAAGCGTTTTTGTGTGGATGTAATAAATTTGTGTTCTCGTTCTAAGAGAATGTCATCATTTAGGCCATTGGTACAATACACCCACTATATTTAGGCCCACTACATCATTTAGGCCCACTGTACATACACCCTCAGTACTGTGAGACCCCCACTGTACATACACCCTCAGTACTGTGAGCCCCCCACTGTACATACACCCTCAGTACTGTGAGCCCCCCACTGTACATACACCCTCAGTACTGTGAGCCCCCCACTGTACATACACCCTCAGTACTGTGAGACCCCCACAGGCCCCACTGTACATACACCCTCAGTACTGTGAGACCCCCACTGTACATACACCCTCAGTACTGTGAGACCCCCACTGCACATACACCCTCAGTACTGTGAGACCCCCACTGTACATACACCCTCAGTACTGTGAGACCCCCCCCCACTGCACATACACCCTCAGTACTGTGAGACCCCCACTGTACATACACCCTCAGTACTGTGAGACCCCCACTGCACATACACCCTCAGTACTGTGAGACCCCCACTGTACATACACCCTCAGTACTGTGAGACCCCCACTGCACATACACCCTCAGTACTGTGAGACCCCCACTGTACATACACCCTCAGTACTGTGAGACCCCCCCCCCACTGCACATACACCCTCAGTACTGTGAGACCCCCACTGTACATACACCCTCATTACTGTGAGACCCCCCCCCCACTGTACATACACCCTCATTACTGCGAGACCCCCACTGTACATACTCCCTCATTACTGGGAGACCCCCCACTGTACATACACCCTCATTACTGTGAGACCCCCCCCCCCCCCCACTGTACATACACCCTCATTACTGCGAGACCCCCACTGTACATACTCCCTCTTTACTGTGAGACCCCCACTGTACATACACCCTCAGTACTGTGAGACCCCCACTGTACATACACCCTCAGTACTGGGAGACCCTTATTGGACATACACCCTAAATATTGTGAGCCCCCCACTGCACATACACCCTCAGTACTGTGAGACCCCCACTGTACATACACCCTCAGTACTGTGAGACCCCCCCACTGCACATACACCCTCAGTACTGTGAGACCCCCCCACTGCACATACACCCTCAGTACTGTGAGACCCCCACTGTACATACACCCTCAGTACTGTGAGACCCCCCCCCCACTGCACATACACCCTCAGTACTGTGAGACCCCCACTGTACATACACCCTCAGTACTGTGAGACCCCCACTGTACATACACCCGCAGTACTGTGAGACCCCCACTGCACATACACCCTCAGTACTGTGAGACCCCCACTGTACATACACCCGCAGTACTGTGAACCCCCCACTGCACATACACCCTCAGTACTGTGAGCCCCCCACTGTACATACACCCTCAGTACTGTGAGCCCCCCACTGTACATACACCCTCAGTACTGTGAGACCCCCACAGGCCCTACTGTACATACACCCTCAGTACTGTGAGACCCCCACTTTACATACACCCTCAGTACTGTGAGCCCCCCACTGTACATACACCCTCAGTACTGTGAGCCCCCCACTGTACATACACCCTCAGTACTGTGAGCCCCCCACTGTACATACACCCTCAGTACTGTGAGACCCCCACTGTACATACACCCTCAGTACTGTGAGACCCCCACAGGCCCCACTGTACATACACCCTCAGTACTGTGAGACCCCCACAGGCCCCACTGTACATACACCCTCAGTACTGTGAGACCCCCACTGTACATACACCCTCAGTACTGTGAGACCCCCCCACTGCACATACACCCTCAGAACTGTGAGACCCCCACTGTACATACACCCTCATTACTGTGAGACCCCCCCCCCCACTGTACATACACCCTCATTACTGCGAGACCCCCACTGTACATACTCCCTCATTACTGGGAGACCCCCCACTGTACATACACCCTCATTACTGTGAGACCCCCCCCCCCACTGTACATACACCCGGAGTACTGTGAGACCCCCACTGTACATACTCCCTCATTACTGTGAGACCCCCACTGTACATACACCCTCAGTACTGTGAGACCCCCACTGTACATACACCCTCAGTACTGGGAGACCCTTATTGGACATACACCCTAAATATTGTGAGCCCCCCACTGCACATACACCCTCAGTACTGTGAGACCCCCACTGTACATACACCCTCAGTACTGTGAGACCCCCCCACTGCACATACACCCTCAGTACTGTGAGACCCCCCCACTGCACATACACCCTCAGTACTGTGAGACCCCCACTGTACATACACCCTCAGTACTGTGAGACCCCCCCCACTGCACATACACCCTCAGTACTGTGAGACCCCCACTGTACATACACCCTCAGTACTGTGAGACCCCCACTGTACATACACCCGCAGTACTGTGAGACCCCCACTGCACATACACCCTCAGTACTGTGAGACCCCCACTGTACATACACCCGCAGTACTGTGAACCCCCCACTGCACATACACCCTCAGTACTGTGAGCCCCCCACTGTACATACACCCTCAGTACTGTGAGCCCCCCACTGTACATACACCCTCAGTACTGTGAGACCCCCACAGGCCCCACTGTACATACACCCTCAGTACTGTGAGACCCCCACTGTACATACACCCTCAGTACTGTGAGACCCCCACTGTACATACACCCTCAGTACTGTGAGCCCCCCACTGTACATACACCCTCAGTACTGTGAGCCCCCCACTGTACATACACCCTCAGTACTGTGAGACCCCCACTGTACATACACCCTCAGTACTGTGAGACCCCCACAGGCCCCACTGTACATACACCCTCAGTACTGTGAGACCCCCACAGGCCCCACTGTACATACACCCTCAGTACTGTGAGACCCCCACTGTACATACACCCTCAGTACTGTGAGACCCCCCCACTGCACATACACCCTCAGTACTGTGAGACCCCCCCCCCCCCCCCCCACTGCACATACACCCTCAGTACTGTGAGACCCCCACAGGCCCCACTGCACATACACCCTCAGAACTGTGAGACCCCCACTGTACATACACCCTCATTACTGTGAGACCCCCCCCACCCACTGTACATACACCCTCATTACTGCGAGACCCCCACTGTACATACTCCCTCATTACTGGGAGACCCCCCACTGTACATACACCCTCATTACTGTGAGACCCCCCCCCCCTGTACATACACACTAATTTTTTTCTTTTTATACCCCCCCACCCGGACCCCCTTCACATACATTACCCCATCCCCATTACCGCTAGGGTTCTTCTAACTCCCACAGAAGTGAATGGAACATTCTGGGAGTTGTAGTTCCCTAACACCTGGAGTGCCGGAGGTTGCTGATCCTCGTTACCAGCAGTTACTGGGAGCTGTAAAATGATGAGAATTACCACCAAAATAATCTAACCAACTACCACCAGCCAAAAAGACAGAATTCTAACGGACACAGGAAAAAAGTTGCCTAATTTTACAGACTGTCCAGGATTCCTCCCCCCCCCCCATATCTCCTCCCCCCTCACACATCCCCTCCCCCCCTGTGTGACCAGAGAGCTGCATGTTTCCTGGGATGTGACTCTTCTTCCTCTGTGGATCTGCTGTGACTTTCCCAAGTTGTCCTGACATGTGGATGTGACCCTGGAAGAGGCTCCCGGCCCCCTCGTCCATGTAAGTGTCCTGGTGGTCTCTTCTCCCCTCTGAAAAGTTTACTTTCTCAGTGTTGCATGGGTTGGGGTGGTCTCCACCTCCCATGCCTGGGTCTGGTTGGATGGTGTTTTTGTATGGAGCATTGTTTAGCTACAATATAGAGATGCAGCAGAGCTGAGTTTGTTGAATGCATTATTTTATATATATATTTTTTTCATTTTATCATTTAGGTTTAGCTGTGTTATGTCAGATCTAAGGGAAAAGCAGCGTTACCGTGTGCCATAAAGTACCATACTGCAAATTCATCTCTAGGGGGATCTTCACGGGGGATTTTCTGTCCAGATCTTTGTGGTTGCAAAATCTGCAGCGTGATAAAGTAGCAGAAAAATGAATGACACGTGTTCGATTTGAGCTTTGGTTTTGGACGTATGCAGAGCTGGGTTTGCAGTGTGGCGCAACTCGTTGCGATACCACTGTTTATTATCTGGGATCTTACATAGGACTGCAGGTTGAGTAGTCCAAACACAGGATAGATCATAAGTGCCTGATGGGTGTAGACGGGGACCCCGGGAGGTGGTCACGCACGCGCAGTGCTCTCCGCTGTAGAGGCTTATTCACACTTGTGTATTACAGCAGTTTTTTTTATTGTTATATGCCTTTTTTTTTATAATTTTTTTTTTTATTATTAATTTTTTTCATATATAACTAGTGTTGAACGAACTTGTTTTGTAAGTTCGGCGTCTAAAGTTCGGGTTATCGAAGAATCCCGTTGTGGATTCTAAATTCTGTTAAGGTTCGTGGCAGCGGAATCCATAACGCGATTCTTCGATAACCCGAACTTTAGACGCCGAACTTGAAACACAAGTTCGCTCAGCACTATATACAACTAGAGATGAGCGAACTTCTGTTTTAAGTTCGGCGTCTAAAGTTCGGGGGCGGGTTAGCGGAGAATCCCGATCTGGAACCGGATATGGATTCCGACTTCCGTTGTGGTCCGTGGTAGCGGAATCAATAATCGGCCATTATTGATTCCGCTACCACGGACCACAACGGAAGTCGGAATCCATATCCGGTTCCAGATCGGGATTCTCCGCTAACCCGCCCCCGAACTTTAGACGCCGAACTTAAAACAGAAGTTCGCTCATCTCTATATACAACCCCTCTCAGTGGATCTGTAACACATGTTCCATGATTGCACAGATCCCTCCGTTTTTTACCACGTGTATATCTCCAACATTGCAAAAAACGGCAAATAAAATCCCCCCAAATAAATAGTTTACACTTTAAAAAAAACAAATACTGCTCAAAAATGGAACAAATTGTAAAAGAAAAAGATCAATCTTGCTTGTGCATAACATTATACGCAGGTGTGAACGAGCCCTTATGGAGTTCATTGACTATTTCAGCTCTGCTACATCTGCAGGAGAAGCAGCTAGAGCTTTGCAGAGCGTTTCACCTTTGTTTTGTACTTATAGCAGTTGGGTGCTGCTTCCATAGATCACTGTGGGGGGGTCATTTATTATCGTGATTTGCGCCTGCCTTAGGGCTCACGCACATGACCGTAGCCGTTTTTGCCATCCTCAAAACACGGATACCGACCGTGTGCGTTCCGCATTCTGCCTGCTGTAGAGCTGTCCTATCCCTGTGCACAAAACAGACAAGAATAGGACATGTTCTATTATTATTATTTTTTTGCGGGGTCGCGTTACGGATATACGGATGCGGACAGTACGCTGTCCCATTAAACTGAATGAGTCCATATCCGATCTAAAAAAATGCTGACTGGATGCGGACGAAAACCACGGTCGTGTGCATGAGACCGTAGACTGATTCTGCCTGGTTTAGACAGGCCAGTTGTATTACGCACATTTACTAATAAAGGCGCGCCTTTTTTGTTGTCTCTTAACCCCTTCACTACCGAGCCACTTTTCACCTTAAATCTCAGGCCGATTTTTTGCAAATCTGACATGTGTCACTTTAGGGTCCATTCACACGTCCGTAAGTGTTTTGCGGATCCGCAAAACACTGGCAATGTGCATTCCGCCATTTGCGGACCGCACATCGCCGGCACTATAATAGAAAATGCCTAATCTTGTCCGCAATTGCAGACAAGAATAGGACATGTTCTTTTTTTTTTTTTTTTTTTTTTGCAGAAACGGAAGCACGGATGCGGATTTGCAAATGCGGATGCGGACAGCACATTCCAGCCCCATTGAAAATGAATGGGTCCGCAAAATTGCGGAACGGATGCGGACCCATTTTGCGGACGTGTGAATGGACCCTTATGTGGTAATAACTTTGGAACGGATTTACTTATCAAAGCCATTCTGAGAATGTTTTCTCGTGACTGTGGTAAATTTCAGTCAATATTTTTCATTTTTATTTAAAAAAAATAAAAAATTTACAAAAATATTGGAAAAATTCATAACTTTTGACATTTCAATTTCTCTGCTTTTAAAACAGATAGTGATACCTCCTAAAATAGTTATTACTTTACATTCCTCATATGTCTACTTCATGTTTGGAGCATTTTGTAAATTACATTTCTCTTTTTGGGGACGTTAGAAGGCTTAAAAGTTTGGGAGCAAATCTTGAAGTTTTTCAGAAAATTTCCAAAACCCACTTTTTAAGGACCAGCTTACATAATAGAAACCACCCAAAAATGACCCCATTTTAGGAACTACACGCCTCAAGTTATTCAAAACTGATTTTACAAACTTTGTTAACCCTTTAGGTGTTCCACAAGAATTAAAGGAAAATGTAGAGGAAATTTCCGAATTTCACTTTTTTGGCAGATTTTCCATTTTAATCAATTTTTTTCCCCCAGTAACAAAGCAAGGGTTAACAGCCAAACAAAACTCAATATTTATTGCCCTGATTCTGTAGTTTACAGAAACACCCCATTTGTGATCGAAAAGTGACTGCTGGACCCCTGCAGCTGATCGGGCTGACGCAGCTCCTGCGCCCGCCCGATCAGAGTGCCGTACATGTACGGCGCTGGTATCCTACGGGTTAAGACTCGTGTGTGTTGTTTTTTTTTTTTTGTTTTAGGGCTATTTATGTAGGTGCGCCTTTTTAGGGCTCCTGCACACGAAGCTGGTGATGCACAAAGAGCTGCACACATTTATGTGCTTTTTTTTTAACATATTCGCACCAAAATCCTTTGGAAAAGGGTGAAATCCGCAGCAAAAACCGCAAACATGCTGCGGATTTGGAAATCCACACGGCAGGTCAATTTCCGCGTGGAAACAATCAGTAAAGTGTCCATGAGATTTGTGTACTCTCATCCACTTTGCTGGGACTGTACTACGCTGCGTTTTTTCCGCACAGGAATCTGCACGGAAAAACGAAGGGTATTCTGCAACGTGGGCAGGTGAATTTCCGTAAAATGAGTGGTATTTCTGCCAGGGGTGCACCACCAATGAGGCCAGGTGAGGCGATCGCCTCAGGCAGCACCAACTAGGGGCAAGAGGCGGGCAGCGGAAGGGCCATGGTCAATGAGCGCTTTTATTGTGGCGAAGGGGTTAGGTTAAGAAATTGGCATTGGGGAAGGAGGGCCAACGTTTTTTAGTTTTCGCCTCAGGCAGCAGAAAGTTCTACTTCTAAGGCCCCATGCACACAACTGTATTTTTGATCCGCATCGTTTGCTTTTTTTTTTTCAATGGGCCGCAAAAGATGCAGACGGCGCACTTTGAATTCTGAAATTCTCCTCCACTTTGCTGGTGCTGTACAACGCTGCGTAAATTCACAACAGCAAGTCCTCAGCTATTAAGTCACGTGTGACCCTGACCTTAAAATCCCTTTCGAAGCTTTACAGCGACACGCCAGCTTCAGTATATGTTATACACAGAACACAGCACAAGATCCTTTCAAAGCATGCCGCAGCACGCTGCCTCTTGGAGAAACCTTTTAAAGAACATCTGTCAGCAGTTTTGTACCTATGACACTGGCTGACCTGTTACACGTGCGCTTGGCAGCTGAAGGCATCTGTGTTGGTCCCATGTTCATATGTGCCCGCACTGCTGAGAAAAATGAAGTTTTATTATATGCAAATGAGCCTCTAGGAGCAACGGGGGCGTTGCTGTTACACCTACAGGCTAATTTGCATATAATAAAACTTCATTTTTCTCAGCAGTGCGGGCACATATGAACATGGGACCAACACAGATGCCTTCAGCTGCCAAGTGCACATGTAACAGGTCAGCCAGTGTCCTAGGGACAAAACTGCTGACAGATGCCCTTTAAGAGTTAGAGTTAGCACCACCATCCATCACATATACTTATATCCTTAGCTTGTATCTTCAGTCCACTCCTCCAGCCCAATTGTAGCCTGCAGCAGGGGAAACTACTCCATGTTCACCACAAGAAGTCCAACACATGGTAAGGAGGGAAGCCACCACATGTGCATGTCCTTCACACGCGCATGACCACGTGCGAGGGCTAAATTTTAGCAGTTGGACTTTTTTTTTTTATCAATTGAGTTTTTAATGATAGGCACAATAATAAAACAGAAAAACAAGATTACATAGCATATGTTAGGAACTTGTAATATCCACGCAGGGCTCATCAGAGAGAAATACATATAATTAGATGTAGTTAAAAATAGTTAGAATAATAAAAAATAAAAAAATAAAGAAAACTAATAATAAGAATAAAATAAAAACAAAATCGGGCGATTCAAAGTGAGGCTTGTTGCATAATCCACAACCCTTATTTAAACATGACAACATGGTCGGAACAGAGAATATGTTATCTCATCTGGAGGATGCTTGCGAGTCTGAAAATGTAACCCATATGTCCCATTTTGGGGCTAGTTTATCCCACGAGTGTGTTCTAATTGCAAATAATTTCTCTAAGTCAAAGGCTGCATGAACAGTGGAGATCAGTTCATGTAGCGTCAGAGGCGCGCTGGATTTCCCAGATTTTGTAATCATTGCTCTGGCTGCTAGTATCTTATATGCGGCGGCAAGTCAGCTAGTCCTGCAAAGCATAAAGCCAGTGACGGTGCCATAGGGATTTCACTCCCCGTAAGGCCTCTTTCACACGGGCGTCATGGATTTGGGCCGGATAAGATGCGGGTGCGTCGCGGGAAAATGCGGGATTTTTCTGCGTGAGTGTAAAACATTTTAATGCATTTTGCACGCGCGTGAGAAAAATCGGCATGTTTGGTACCCGAACCCGGACTTCTGCACAGAAGTTCGGGTTTGGGTTAGGTGTTGTGTAGATTGTATTATTTTCCCTTATAACATGGTTATAAGGGAAAATAATAGCATTCTTAATACAGAATGCTTAGTACAATAGCGCTGGAGGGGTTAAAAAAATATAATAATAATTTTACTCACCCCATCCACTTGTTCGCGCAGCCCGGCTTCTCTTCTCTTCTTCTTCTTTGAGGAAAAGGACCTGTGGTGACGTCACTGCGCTCATCACATGATCCATCACCATGGTGATGGATCATGTGATGGACTATGTGATGAGCGCAATGACGTCACCACAGGTTCTTTTCCTCCTGGACAGCAAAGAAGAAGGCAGAAGAGAAGCAGGGCTGCGCGAACAAGTGGATGAGGTGAGTTAAATTATTATATTTTTTTTTAACCCCTCCAGCCCTATTGTACTATGCATTCTGTATTAAGAATGCTATTATTTTCCCTTATAACCATGTTATAAGGGAAAATAATAATGATCAGGTCCCCATCCCGATCATCTCCTAGCAACCGTGCGTGAAAACCGCACCCCATCTGCACTTTTCACGCAGCCCCATTCACTTCTATTGGGCCGTGAAAAACGCACAAAAAAGAGCTTGCTGCAGTTTTCACGCAACGCACAAGTGATGCGTGAAAATCACCGCTCATGTGCACAGCCACCCGTGTGAAAGGGGCCTAAGAGAGCGGAGGAGGAGAAAAACAGCTTTCCAGAAGGTGGATACCACAGGGCAGTCCCACCACACATGTTTGGATGTACCAACGTGCCTGCAATTTCTCCAACATTGAGATGAATATGAAGGACTGATTTTGTGTATATGTGCTGGTGTTGGATACCAGTGTAGGAGAATCTTAAGGACTGTCTCGCAATGAGCAGCTCGCTTTGACACTTGTTTCACTATAGGAAAATCAGCGTACCAGTCATCTACAGTGTGTGTTGTTCCCAATTTCCGCTCCCATTTAAGCACAAATGGAGGTTTCTCTGTTATATCTGGGGAGGATAATATGCTATAAAAAAAAGACATACCCTTAACAGCCGTATTTAAGGATGAGAGGAAATCCCGAATTTGAGCCGGGAATCTGAAAGTGGGTATATTTGGTCTAGATAAGGCATGTCTGATTCAGAAGCTTTCACACTCTGCAAAGGTGACTGGATTCTTGTCATACTCTTGGGATCCATATAAATTCCTGCAATGAGGGGGCGTCCATAAGCAATCAGTTCTAGATGCACCCATCTTTTATCTTTTGGTGTTTAACCACCAATCTTTCATTTGTGTGAGTATAGTCGCCCAATAGTATTTCTTCACGTCTGGTATGCCCATTCCTCCCTTAGCCCAGGGTCTAGACATTGTAGAGAAGCAAATTCTGGGTTTTCTCCCCGCCCATACAAAGTCAGCGAGCAACCTATGTAGGGACTGAAAGTATGATACCGGAACTGGGATTACTACTGTACGAAAAACATATAATTGGGAGCATCATCATTTTATTGATAGCTACTCTACAAGCCCAAGAGATAAGTGGTTGAGAGAACCGTCCTATCATGGAGGAAATTTTTGTCAATAAGGTTTGATAATTAGCTGAGTAAAGGTCTTTACTGGAGCTGGTTAGGGTTGTCCCCAAATAAGTAAAGCCTTTCTCTTGCCAGTTAAATGAGTATTGGGAGATTCATTTAGCCTTTATCGCAGGATCCATGCCTACAGGTTAAGTTTGTCGTAAGAAACACTTTGGAACACATCAATCACCTTTTGTACCCCTGGGAGAGAGATCTCTGGCCTGGAGAGTGACAGTATGACGTCGTCGGCATAGAGTCCCAGAGTATGGGAGATCCCGTCTACTGTGATGCCTGAAATAGTAGATGATCGGCGTATGGTTTCTGCAAAGGGCTCCATCACCAGGGCAAAGATAATGGGGGGAAAGGGGACATCCATGTCTGGTTCCATTGGCTATGGAGAATCTATCCGATAAGAAGCCAGACGTGTACACTAGGGCGGACAGAGATGGGTAAAGGGCGAGAATGGCCGATTTTGATAAAACCTTCAAAGCCGAATTTGTCTAGGGTAGCTGCCAAGAAACCCCAGTATACTCGATCGAACGCCTTCTCTGCGTCTAAGGCCAAGAACAGGGAAGGCGTTCAGGATTTTTTAACAATCTGAATCAAATTAATAAACCTTCTCGTGCCATCAGGTGCCTGTCTGCCTGCGACGAAACCCACTTGATCAGGATGGATTAGTAGCGGGATAAAGTTCAACAAACGCGTCGATAGTATCTTTGCATACATTTTTACATCAGCATTCAGAAGTGAAATAGGGCGGAAATTCGCTGGGCAAGTTGGTTTAGGTAGAGTGACAACATGAGCATTTCTGATGGAAATTTACCATCAGTTGCTGCCTTATTAAAAGCCTTGGCTAGTGTCTGTACAAGATTAGGGGAGAAGTGTTTACAGTATGTGTTAGTGTATCCATCCGGGCCTGGCGCTTTATTCAATGGGAGTGATTTAATTGCTGTTGTTATTACTTCTACATCCGTGATAGGTGATGATAAAAGCTCCAGTTGCTCTTGTGATAATTTTGGGCAAATGGATAGAGGTAAGGAAGGAATCTATGGACTCTTTAGTGGGGTATGGAGTTTGGTTATCATCCTTCAAGTTGTAAAGGGATTCTTAATATATTTTGAATTGGTTCGCAATCTGTCTGGGGTCAATTATTTTTTGCCATTTTTATCTAATAAATGCGGCTGAGAGTTGTTTGAGTCTTTTGGCTAAAAAGGCACCCGCTTTATTATTTTGCGTGTAACATTGTAGTTTGAATCTCTTAAAAATACATTTGTGTTGGGTTGCTAATAATGTTTGTAGCCGACGTCTGAGCTTACCCAGAGCTATGGATTATGTGGGTGTGACGGTATTTTAATTTCGAGATTCTAGACTCTGGATAGATGAGATCTATATCTGGGGTGTTATTCAGGTCAAATTATGAGGACAAGTCATTCCTCAGTTTGTCCTTATAGTCTGGGTGGTTCAGTATCGAGTCGTTTAGACGCCATTGAGATGGTAAGGGGGATGAGAACTGCTCTAGTACGGTGAGAGTTATCGGGGCATGGTCGGACCAAGTGATAGTTTTGATACTAGTGGAACCTGCTTGAAGGAGTGAAATTTTGTTGACTAAAAATAAGTCAATCCTCGAGTAAGATTGACAGGGTGAGGAAAAGAGCGTGTAGTCTCTCTCACCTCCATGCTGACACCGCCACATATCATAGTAACTCTCCTCGGCCAGAGAAGCTGCTAGCGGTGGTAGGCGTCTCCCAGGGGCAGTGGTATCTAGATGAGCATCCAGAATGGTGTTAAAGTCCCCAAGCAGTATCAAAAGTCCCTTGCTCGCTGACCTTATCTTGGGCAAGAGAGACGCCCAGAATCGCATATGATGCCTGTTGGGAATGTAAACGTTAAAAAAGGTATATGTAACATTATTAACATCGCAGATTAGTCCCAGATAACGTCCCTGAGGATCTACGATAGTGTCATGCAAGGAGAAGGCCACTGTATTTTTAATGGCTATGGCCACTCCCTTATGTTTCGTGGGGCATGATGATAAAAAGATGTCCGAAAACAATTTATTAGTAAATTTAGTTTTAAGTTTGTGGAAATGAGTTTCTTGTAAAAAGAGTATCTTGCACCCAAGTAATTTGGCTTCCCTCCAGACCATGCTACGTTTGTAAGGGCTGTTTAGGCCCTTAACATTCAGCGATGCTATTGACAATACCATAATAAATTATGTGAGCGGCCATGCCCTCGCTCCACAAGGGAGTGTCCATATGTTTAACATTTTAAAAGGTAATAGAGGTATGCAATGCCAGAATCGCCTATAACAAATATAAACAGTGTATTCTGACTCAGATTGTTGTAATAGCGATTTATTCCTAGTGAGACCGCTATGCCTGGCCTGTATAAGCAAATATAATCACTGCGGACAATCCTTATCAGATAGCTTGAACTCGCCAACACCGAGTTTATCCGTGTAAGTTGCTTTATTCTGTAAGCCAGATAAGAGTACAGAAGAAACAGATGGATTCTGGTATTGTCCGGTGTTGTTCGGTCAAAAGATGATGCTTTTGCAAGCTTGCATGAGAATACATGTGTACCTTGTGCAAATGCCTGGAGCAGGATGAATATACAGGAAGTGATGTACACAGAAGAAGGGGTGGAGAATTGAATGACAAATATCACAGATAGAACAGAAAAACAAATGCAATACCAAAAACGACCACTAGATGGGAGCATATGATTAAATATAGAATATATGAATGGTTCAACAAATTAAACTATATAGATTTAACTGTGTAGCAGCACACTCTCTGTCTGGCATTGAAAATGTCACTATTTAAACCATAACAGTAGTTATATGATTGCAAATAAACAACAGTGCAATTTGCTTGATGTCCGAGGACCTGAAAAACATAAAGAGAATGTAGAATCTGTTGGCAGATGAGAACCATTTGGCCCATCTAGTCTGCCCAATACAGGGAGTGCAGAATTATTAGGCAAATGAGTATTTTGACCACATCATCCTCTTTATGCATGTTGTCTTACTCCAAGCTGTATAGGCTCGAAAGCCTACTACCAATTAAGCATATTAGGTGATGTGCATCTCTGTAATGAGAAGGGGTGTGGTCTAATGACATCAACACCATATATCAGGTGTGCATAATTATTAGGCAACTTCCTTTCCTTTGGCAAAATGGGTCAAAAGAAGGACTTGACAGGCTCAGAAAAGTCAAAAATAGTGAGATATCTTGCAGAGGGATGCAGCACTCTTAAAATTGCAAAGCTTCTGAAGCGTGATCATCGAACAATCAAGCGTTTCATGCAAAATAGTCAACAGGGTCGCAAGAAGCGTGTGGAAAAACCAAGGCACAAAATAACTGCCCATGAACTGAGAAAAGTCAAGCGTGCAGCTGCCAAGATGCCACTTGCCACCAGTTTGGCCATATTTCAGAGCTGCAACATCACTGGAGTGCCCAAGAGCACAAGGTGTGCAATACTCAGAGACATGGCCAAGGTAAGAAAGGCTGAAAGACGACCACCACTGAACAAGACACACAAGCTGAAACGTCAAGACTGGGCCAAGAAATATCTCAAGACTGATTTTTCTAAGGTTTTATGGACTGATGAAATGAGAGTGAGTCTTGATGGGCCAGATGGATGGGCCCGTGGCTGGATTGGTAAAGGGCAGAGAGCTCCAGTCCGACTCAGACGCCAGCAAGGTGGAGGTGGAGTACTGGTTTGGGCTGGTATCATCAAAGATGAGCTTGTGGGGCCTTTTCGGGTTGAGGATGGAGTCAAGCTCAACTCCCAGTCCTACTGCCAGTTTCTGGAAGACACCTTCTTCAAGCAGTGGTACAGGAAGAAGTCTGCATCCTTCAAGAAAAACATGATTTTCATGCAGGACAATGCTCCATCACACGCGTCCTCAAGTACTCCACAGCGTGGCTGGCAAGAAAGGGTATAAAAGAAGAAAATCTAATGACATGGCCTCCTTGTTCACCTGATCTGAACCCCATTGAGAACCTGTGGTCCATCATCAAATGTGAGATTTACAAGGAGGGAAAACAGTACACCTCTCTGAACAGTGACTGGGAGGCTGTGGTTGCTGCTGCACGCAATGTTGATAGTGAACAGATCAAAACACTGACAGAATCCATGGATGGCAGGCTTTTGAGTGTCCTTGCAAAGAAAGGTGGCTATATTGGTCACTGATTTGTTTTTGTTTTTGAATGTCAGAAATGTATATTTGTGAATGTTGAGATGTTATATTGGTTTCACTGGTAAAAATAAATAATTGAAATGGGTATATATTTGTTTTTTGTTAAGTTTCCTAATAATTATGCACAGTAATAGTCACCTGTACACACAGATATCCCCCTAAAATAGCTAAAACTAAAAACAAACTAAAAACTACTTCCAAAAATATTCAGCTTTGATATTAATGAGTTTTTTGGGTTTATTGAGAACATGGTTGTTGTTCAATAATAAAATTAATCCTCAAAAATACAACTTGCCTAATAATTCTGCACTCCCTGTATACTAAATACTATGGATAGTCCTTGGCCCTATCTTATATGAAGGATGGCCTTATGCCTATCCCATGCATGCTTAAACTCCTCCACTGTATTTGCAGCTACCACTTCTGCAGGAAGGCTATTCCATGCCTCCACTACTCTCTCAGTAAAGTAATACTTCCTGATATTACTTTTAAACCTTTGCCCCTCTAATTTAAAACAATGTCCTCTTGTAGCAGTTTTTCTTCTTTTAAATATTCTCTCCTCTTTTACCTTGTTGATTCCCTTTATGTATTTAAACGTTTTTATCATATCCCCTCTGTCTCGTCTTTCTTCCAAGCTATACACGTTAAGGTCCTTTAATCTTTCCTGGTAAGTTTTATCCTGCAATCCATGTACCAGTTTAGTAGCTCTTCTCTGAACTCTCTCCAAAGTATCAATATCCTTCTGGAGATATGGTCTCCAGTACTGCGAACAATACTCCAAATGAGGTCTCACTAGTGCTCTGTAGAGCAGCATGAGCACCTCCCTCTTTCTACTGGTAATGCCTCTCCCTATACACCCAAGCATTCTGCTAGCATCTCCTGCTGCTCTATGACATTGTCTGCCTACCTTTAAGTCTTCTGAAATAATGACCCCTAAATCCCTTTCCTCAGATACTGAGGTTAGGACTGTAGCACTGATTTGTATATTCTGCTATTTGTTTTGGCTTACGTGGATGATACACTCCAAAGAAAGGTAGATACCAGTACTCATCGTGTCTTTGAAGTGGTGGCGCTGGTTCGGCGTGATCATTGTCAAAGATCCTTTTCATAATAAAGGCGATGAAATGGTCCTTCATTCCAGGCCTGTTCCTTAGTGTTCGTTGAAGTGAGTTGAATCTGGATAAAGCCTGTTCACGATTGGTTGGGAGTTTGGCCCTTGTAGCACGAAGAGGTAATGGTGCAACCCAGCTGTTAGACTCATCCAGAAATAATTCCTTATCCATTATTATGATGAATTCTCTGTCTTCAACCGACAAGGCTATTTTGTTGTCCTCACTTGTAGTACAAAACACTGTGGTACCTAGGTTGTCATCACAAAGGACAGGAGTAACATCAGGTACTTGGATGATGTCAAGAAGCTTCTCCTTTACTTCATAATGGTGAGGGCACCGTTTGAAGTGGGATGCACGTCCGTTTCCCAACACGTAAGTTTTGAAGAAGTGGATCTCAGATGACGTACACATCCTGTCCAAGCATACATCGCCCACTATTACCCAGCCTAGGTCGAGTTTTTGTGCATAAGGGGCGTTGTCAGGCCCATCGCACTGATCGCGTTCTTTATGTACTCTGAGAATGTCCCTTCCTAACAGGACTAAGATTTCAGCATTCTTGTCCATTGCAGGAATCTCATCAACAAGGTGCCTTAAATGAGGATGTTGATACGCAGCTTCTGAAGTGGGAATCTCTTCCCTTTCGTCTGGTATCTGGTCGCACTCGACTAACGTTGGTAGGGGTATGCCCTCTTTCTTGTTGATGTGAGAAACCATGAATCAATCAACCCTTCTGCCAAAGGTCTCTACACGACCAGAACAGGTTCTGAGAGTATATGGTGTTGCGTGACCCTCTATGCCAAAGATATCAAAGAATTTAGGCTTAACCAGGAATCTGTTGCTCTGTTCATCTATTATGGCATACATCCAAACAGCTTTCTCAGGATGACCCCTTGGGTATATCTTGACTAGGCATATCTTGGCACAGCATTTGTGGTCGTTGCCTTCTCCACAGACTTCTGTATATGAAGAAGAGACATTATCTTTGGTTGGAGCATGACCTTGTTGCTCCCCGCCATCATTTGAGACGGGAGTGGAGGAAGGAAGCTGTTGTGGGTTGTCTGGAAGTGGAGTAGGATGCATGGCTGTAACATGTCTGTCACGACCACATTCTGTGCACTTGATGACAACTTTACAGTCTTTAGCAAAATGGCTATAAGAAGCACAGCACTTGTAGCATATGCCAAGTTTTCGGAGAATCTCCCTGCGCTTTTTTAAAGTCTTTGCCCACAACATTTCTTAAGAGGGTTAGGCTTCTTGTGAATAGGACACTGACGATTAGGGTCTTTATCTCTGTCATCCACAACGCCCTGATCAGTAGGTGAGGTTGTGGAGGGTGAGATGTCTGTCCTTTTAACAGATATAGCTTAATTTTAAGTCTCTACGTTTAGTTGCTATGTTATCATACCTTGATGATGGGGAGGATGAAGCAGGCAGGTTAGGTTTACTGAAGCTGAAATAGTTTCTCATCCAGGCTTGATCACTGATGAACCTGCATAAATATGAGAATGGAGGAAAGGATACATTATAGTCTCTTTTTGTATCTTGAGCCCTGTTGTGCCCATTTCTCTTGTAGGCCGTATGGCAGTTTAGACACCACTTGGTTGATACCATGAGCAGTGTTCAGGAAGCTTAGTCCAGGTAGATGTGGGTCAGTCTTTGCCAACTCTAGCTCCATGAGGAGGTCACTTAGAACTTGGAGCTTGCGATAGTCTTTGTTCCCTATTTTTGGGAAGTTTTGTAGTCTCTTGAATAGAGTGCTTTCTATGGCTTCAGAGCTGCCCATGCGGCAACAAGACATGCATCTGGGTGGTCAACATGTACTGTTCTGAGTCTTTTAACGCGACCTGCAGATTCTGGTCCCAGCCACTTTATGAGAAAATCAAGTTCTTCTTTAGCAGTAAGTTTGAGATCGGCAATAGTAGCCTTGAAGGTTGATCTCCAGGCCCTGTAGCTCTCTAGACAGTTGTCAAACCTTGATAGGCTTGTGTTAATGAGTTCACGGCATACCATGTATCTGGCAAAGTCATTCATGTCTGGTCTCACTCCTTGGTATCAAAGTAACTTGTGGAACCCCTTGTGTGTGAAAGTTCTCTGGTAATGTAGGGTGAGGTTTACCAGGGTAAAATAATGTTGCATGAGCGTTTAACTGTGGTGTAGTCTCTAAGGCTTGTGCTGGCCTTAGAGACTGGCCTAGAGGCCTAGGTTTTAACAGGGATATTCTAGGAGTAGGCACGGGGACAGGGAACCTCCACCACTAGGGGGTAACCCTGAGCTGAGGATAGACTAGGGTATTACAGGGATAGTATCCCCTGTGGTCCCCTGATCATCCTCTCTTCTTGACTAATCCTTTTCCCGTTGCCATATTATTTATACATCTCCCTTGGAGGATTATATCACATATTGTTGGTTATTAGGTACCGCCGTACCAATACCCATTACTCTACTATTAAAGGTATTTTTTTAAGTCACGTTCGTTTTCTATACTTAACTATACTTGTGCTGGCCTTAGTTTGAGCTGTGGCTTATCACCGGAAGTCACCTTGTTGTTGACATGAGTTGACCCGGTTTGCTGCATAGATGTACTTGCGTTGTAGACTTGAGGAGGCTCAGACATATAGAGCTGAGAGGTCTCTGCGTTAAGAGTCAGAACAGTGTTGTTAGTAGGAGGTACAGGAGATAACTCTGAATCTTTGCACATGTTATGCTTTAGAACGTATACACTGGTGCGTTCAGCTGAATCTTCCAGTGCTACTGGGATAAGGCAGTCTAAATTAGTACTTTGTCCCATTGCTTGTTCAAGGACTTTCAGCCTTGCTATGGAAGCTGCTTACTCCCCTTCCATTTGCAGAATCTTTATTTTTGAATCAGCCTTTGCTTTGAGCTTCCATCTTGGATTGATGAGCTGCTATCTCGGCTTGTTGAGCTGCCATTTGAGCTTCCATCTCTGCTTGCTTTCTGGTAAAGGAGCTTTGTGCCTTTTTTGATTTGGCATCAGCGCGGGTCTCTATTAACTTGTTGCTTAATGTCGATCTTCTGGAATAAGAGGATCTGAAAGAAGGTGCAGTGCGCTTGGTTGTGGTGGATCTGTGAGATCTGGTCTCCTGCAGTTGAGTAATGCAGAGTTCTGCCTTAAGCTTAGCATTTTGCACTGCGAGATCCTTTTGTTGGTTCAGTGCATCGGTCCTAGTCAATTCTGCTGCAGAATCCTCTATATTAGAGTCCTGCATTAAGGATGAGTATTTTGCAGACAGCTGCTGGTTTCGTACATACACAGCAAATAGGTGATTTATAGAGTCTCTCTTCTTTCAGCTGGTTGATCATTAGAGTGTGACAAAACTGACATGCAGTGTGAGGTTCTGTCCCAGAGGTCTGAGAGATTACTGGAGAGCTCATCTCTAGTGGCTTCATAGTTTTCTCAGAGTTTCTGTGTTGGTTTAATTGTACTTTTGGGTCTAACACTCTCTTCGGTAATATCTGCAGAATCTGCTCCCTGTACGTCTGCCGATTCAGAAGCATGATGTATCCGCGTTGGTTCAGCCATAAGAGTGTTCGGAGCCTTGTCTAGATAATTTTTTTTTTTTTATGGTTTTGCGAAAAAATTGTACTGTCTCTTTAAGAAAACGAGTAGCAATTTAGACAGATGAGGTAACAAAGTGCAATGTAGAGAAACAGTTTTGAACATTGACTTGAAGTGCAGTGAGCTTGTGCGACCATGTACTTTCACAAGATGGCGGATGGCACTGAGCTTGATTGCAGATTAGGCACACACATGTACACAGCAGGCTCTAGGAATTCTATGCATCTTTTGACTATTCTGACTCTGATTGTTTTAATAGCGATTTATCCCTAGTGAGACCTCTATGCCTGGCCTGTATAAGCAGATATAATCACTGCGGACAATCCTTATCAGATAGCTTGAACTCACCTACACCGAGTTTATTCTGTAAGCCAGATAACAGAGTACAGCAGAACAGATGGATTCTTGTATTGTGCAGTCAAAAGATGATGCTTTTGCAAGCTTGCATGAGAATACATGCGTACCTGTTGAATCCCTGGAGCAGAATGAATATACAGGAAGTGATGTACACAGAAGAAGGGGTGGAGCAATGAAATGAATGACAAATATCACAGAAAAACAAATGCAATACCAAAAATGACCACTAGATGGGAGCATATGACTAAATATAGAATATACGAATGGTTCAACGATTTAAACTATATAGATTTAACTGCACAGCAGCACAATATGTTTCACATTTTAAAAGGTTATAGAGGTATGCAATGCCTGAATCTCCTATAACAAACATAAACAGTGAACACC
Source organism: Bufo gargarizans (assembly GCF_014858855.1). Classification (NCBI taxonomy): domain Eukaryota; kingdom Metazoa; phylum Chordata; class Amphibia; order Anura; family Bufonidae; genus Bufo; species Bufo gargarizans. The sequence continues at coordinate 40,668,582 of NC_058080.1, forward strand.
AAAGAGAACATTCAACATAATATGAACATAAATACCAACTTGTGTAACCATAACTTCTATGGTACAAGAACCGTGTGTACTGTAGCTTATAGGGGGGGAGACATATTTAGACCTTAATGATGCTCAGTATATATGAGCTGTAGACCTTCAAGAATGAGATACAGTCTAAACCATTATTAGAGTACTGTGACAGTCTCAAGTGGTGACCGTTGTCCAGTCGGCAGCAACCGTCAGTGACTCGCGAGGAGATGAAGCTCCGCTGGGTAAAATATTCAACTTTCTCAAGATGGACATGCCTTTTACCACTGATGATATGGATGTAGACGTTCCATTCCGTGAAACTAGAAGTTTGATGGGTAAACCCCAACAGTATTTAATGTCCTTTTCCCTTAGTAGCTTCGTGATTGGAAGAAAGTCCCTTCTGGCTTGAAGCGTATCCGCAGACAGGTCAGGGTATAAAGATATTGCAGTGTAAGGCGATGGGAAGGAGCCATATTTGCGGGCCTCATGCATAATAAGCTCTTTGATGTGGTAGAAGTGCACCCTCACCAGGGCATCTCTTGGAGCTTTGCTTGGCGCTGCTTCAGGTTTAGGGAATCTGCGCGCTCGATCCAGGGTAAGATCCATAGCTGATAGAGAGGGCACCAGAGTTTAGAAGAGCTGTTTGAGGTAGTACATAAGTTCAGGCGCCGTCACCTCCTCCGGTATGCCTCTGACTTTAATATTATTGCGGCAGGATCTTTTTTCAGCATCTATGGCTTTGGCTTTAAGCCACTTGACATCCTCTTCTAGTAGATTGTGTGCGTCCACCAATTCATTGTGTGCGCTTGAGAGTTCAGTCATCTTGCGCTCTGGGTGGTCCGTGCGCTCCTCTATGGCTGCTACATTAGATTGGACCTTATGGATAAGGGAGGATACATTTTTGTTGATCCCGTTTTGTAAGACAATAAGCATGTCCTTTAAGGTATCTACTGTAACTAGCGTTGAGGATGATGGAAATTGTGATGTCACACTCAGGCATGATTTCACTATAATCACCTCCTCTGTCCGGTATATTACTCTTTTTTTTTGGGCTGGACCTTTGCTGTTTGGTGAAGCTGAAGGCAACATATCCGACCGACGCTTCTCCGGTTCCACAGCATCTGAGATATTATTAATGGCTATGTGCACAGAAGGAGGTTGATTAGCTTCATCTAATGAGCCCCTAGAGTGGGGTGAGGGGCTTGAAGGGCGAGAAGGTGAAAAGACAGATTCAGGCCGAGAGGGCACAGGTGAGGTGGAAGCCCCCAAAAAATCATTTAATCTCCGTGGAGCAGATGGTTTACCTCTTCTTTTGGTCATGGCAAATCTTATGATGATACAGCCTCTGTCAAGCTTGTGCTCCGTACACTGAGCTGCTTGCTGTGAATATTTATGATGTTATTTTAAAAGAAAAGGGCTCTCTGTGTGGGCCAATGATGTCCCCTTTGATCAGACAGTGCAGGGTGTCCCCAAGAAAGGCACTTATGCTATTTCTGGTGCCAGAATCAATTTGCCCGCTATATTGTTCTGTCCCTGCCGCGCACATGGGCAATATGGCTGCCACTGGCGGCAAGAGCTTCTTCCCTGCAGGGTGGAATGATCGGACCTCCGCTCTGCTTCTAATCCATGGAGGAGGTAAGCGGAGGATGGTGGGAGGCTGTGAGGCTTACCAGCAGTGCTGCCCTTCACCCTCCTGCTCCAGAGGGCTCTCCGCTGCTGAAGCGAGATGGGGTGCCGGGAGTCCTGGGATTCGTGCACACAGTAGCGGCGTGCTGATTAGCGGCGTCCCAGAGCAGCGGGCAGTGTAGTGGCCAAATCAGCTCCAACTTTGCCAGATCAGGTGTGCTCCAGTGCTGGGCGCTTTGCGGTCACCTTTAGAGGGGTTTAGTGCCAGGAATGAAGTGCTGTGAGCCGCTGTAGAGCATCCCAGGCTGGGAGAGCAAGATTTAGGCGGCCATTTGCTTCAGCGGCCAAGCTCCGCCTGGACTTGTCACCTTTTATTGGTATCACTTTGGGGTACATATATCTGGGATAAATTATGTCACAATTGTGTCGTGCGGGCCGTAACAGATGCAGCGATACCCAAAAAGTTTATTTTTAAAAAATGTTTTCCAGTGAGAAAACATTTTTTTCAATGGAAAAAAGGTGTGTATTTTTTGTAACTTGCAGATTTTTTAAATTAAACGTAATTTTTTTTTAAACCACTTATTAGACCACAAGGGGACTCTGACAGCGATCCTTTTATTGCTCATGTAATACACTGTGCCACTTATGTAGCACAATGTATTATGCTGTCAGTAGGCAAGCTATTAGCCTCTGGCACAGCCTAATAGAGCTTAGACATAAGGCAGACCTGAGGTCCTTCATTGGAACCCATCTGCCTGTATAGACATCAGCACCCCAATGATTTCACTTGCGTGGGTGCTGTTGGCTGACAGAGGGAGCCCATTCCCTCTGAAACCACTTGGATGCCACAGTTGCTATCTAAGGGGTTAAACGTCTGAGATCGGTGCTTCTGCCGATCCCGGCTGTAATGAGAGAGCCAAACTCCTGCTCTTCACTGCACTACTCTGATTTAAAAAGGTGGTGGCCTAGGGCCCCTTAATAACTGTCATAAAAATGCGTTAACCAGGGGTTAACCAGGTTGGATTGTCCTGTGTACCGTCACCTATAGACATAAGATTAATAGAAGATCAGTTCAGCTGAGCATGCATGTTTTATCAATGCAAGACATCAGAGTACAAGTTGTATGAGACATGATGAACCTTGAGGAATCTCTGCCACCAACACGTTTTGATGGTTGGTCAGCAACAACTAAACCACAAGTTTCGGTCCCTTTGACGTTGAAGATTTATTTCCAGAAACGGTTAGAGGTGGCACTGCATGGCGACAAAGGCGTCTACACATGCATTTTAGCTGATTTGTATACAATTACCTCCTCATTCATCTGGGCGTGGAGGGTAGATATTAGTCTGCAGACCCTCTCTAGTAACATTAGATGCCTTTTTAGATCTTTGTGTCCTGTTTACAGGAGATATAAAGCAGATTCCCATCTTGCTGGCAGTTTCTTCATATTCTGTTTTGTCATGGACAAGTCGGGCATCTTGGATTTAAACATATGAGGGGTGTTCAATAAGTGATCTACCCCATCATGTTCTGTCAGTGTTGGAGAGCTGAACTTGCAGCAGTTCAGTCTTATGAAAGCACTGGAAGTGACAGAATGTCAAGTGCAGTACAGTGCAGGTCGAGAAAGAAAGAGAGGGATTTGGAGCTTCGTTCTGATTAAATTCCTTACAAAGGAAGAAAAGAAGCCTAAAGAACTCCATGAAAGGATGATTGCAATATATGGTGATAATGCACTTTTACTACTAAGTAAAGTTTTGAGCTAAGCAGTTTAAATGGGGCAGGGAATCAATTGAAGTTGACCCTTGTTCAGGGGGACCTGTTGAAGCATCTTCAGAGGAAATGTACCATAAAAGTGGAGGCCATGACTTAGAAGATAGTCAGGTCAAAAGCAGTGTTATGGCCTACGAATTAGGCATTTCAGTTGGCACAGTTTCCAGTATCATTCGCCAGTCAGCTGGAAAGATCATAGCAACAGTTTTTTTTGGGATACAGAAGGTGTTTTATTACTAGAATTCATGTCACAAGACAACGACTACTGGAGACACCTGTTCTTCAACAATGACGGCATTAAGTGAGGCAATCAAAGAAAAATGCAATGGGAAGTTGTGAGCTGGCACATTTTTGTGAAACAAGACAAGTCTCGCAACTCAAAAGCTGCTATCGGGGAATGCAGCTTCATGGAGGTTAACCATCAATCCAGACCTGGCTCCCAGTGATTACTATCTCTTTCATAACCTGAAGGAATTTCTGTGTGGACAACTGTTTCCTGATGATAAGGCAGTCAAAGAGGCAGTAAAAGGGTTCCTGCAGCAGCAAGAAGTCTCCTTCTATTCTGAGGGCATCTGATCACTGGAGGTGAAGTGGAATTTGTGTGTTGAAGTCAAGTGGGATTGCATCTCAGAACATTTTTGTTTTCATATTCAGGTAGATAACTTATTGAACACCCCGCTTACATGTATGGCAGTGGCTTATTCTCCTCTCCCTAATAAGAATATGTGAACGCTCAGCATTGTTGAACAGGAGGAATATTGATCCACTGCTGTCTTAAGTATGTGGCCAGCCTTAGTTGAGATGTCTTCAAAAATCATCTAGGATAGGGAGAAATGCTGGTGGTATTCATGAAATACTTTGGGGGTTAGCCTCAGCTCCGATACGTCTGGGTTATAATAGCCTATACTCATAATGCTCAGGGCTTTTGATTCCTCTTCTCGTCCTCAATCGTAAAGCTTCTGTCAGGCAGCTCAGCCGGGGTTTGATGGTTACAAGGCTCGCACAATGGAGAAGTTCTAGCAGTGCCGTTGTAGTCATTTTTCTAGCACATATGAATGCTGATATCTTCTATTATTTTTGGAGAACTGGGGGGGGGGGGGGGGGCTTGTGCTTAGCCAAGGGATGGGCTTACCTATATTTATTTATGTCTGCAGTCGCATATTGATGGCCTGTTCTAGGATAGGCCATCAGCAGTGTACTATATTATACAATATATAAAAGGGCACCTGGGGTGTGTACATTTTTTTTTTTAATTTTTTTTTATTGGGGATACAGGAAATACAACCTTCATAAATCATGAGGATATATAGGGGTTTCTCGTGAATTAAATTTTGATGACCTATCCTCAGGCTATGTCATTAATATCAACAATAGTCTGAGGGAAGTGGCCCTTTTTAGGTATTTCAGGATTTTAAAGAGCGTCTGTCATCAGGATCAACCCTATTAAACCAGGTATGATGTTACTGATAAGTAAAATGATACCTTATGTGCCACTTTCGTCACGATATGTAAATGGGAGCACTGATAGGTGGGCCCAAGCTCTTCTGCCATCTCCCCCTGCCAATGCTCCGTCCCATTGACGGACAGGGCTAGGCATCTCAACTGCCCCTAAAAAGTACACAACAGAGACACGTAAATAAGCTATTATTTTACTCATCAGGATCAACCCTACCAGACATTATCCCTGATTTAATTGGGTTGATCCTGATGACAGACGCTCTTTATAGGGGTTCCCCCATCTTGGACATTGTGGCTTATTGCTAGCATATGCCCCCCAATCCCACCTCTGGGACCTGCACTTGTCCTTAGAATGGAGCCTGCAAAGTATGCGCAGCCGCCCATCATTAATTTCTTAAGTCCTGTTGAAATGAAAGAGAAGTGCATGGCACAAGTGGGGCCACCACTTCATTTGCTTCTATAGGGCTTCCAAAAATAGCCGAGCGCGCCACTTGGCTATTTTCGGCACTCCTATAGAATGGCGTATGGCCATGCATGCGTGGTGTACTTTCCATCACTTTGCGGGCTCCCTTCTAAGGATAGGTGCTGGTCACAGAGGTAGCACCTGCACCTATCAGACACGTGTACATATACATCTGTGGACGGGACTTTAAAATTTTTGCCTGCTCGCATTATGGAGAGCCTGCCTGTGGCAGTGTAATTCTAATACAGTCCATTGCTCCAAAGGGGAACTATAAAAAAAAAAGTGTAGAAAAAGCTAAAAGTTTTTAAAAATATAGAAAACAAAATTAAATATAAAAATTTTAATCCCTTGCCTTTCCCCAAAGTTTAAAATAAAAGTACATAAACAATTAAACAAACATCATGGATATCGCTGAGTGCAAATACGCCCTTACTATTAAGACAAGAATATGTATCCGAAACGGAAATAAGTCAAAATGGCTAATTCGCCCTTTTTTGATTGCTTCATCTCCCACAAAAAAATGTTATAAAAAGTGATCAAAGTCATACACACCCTAAAATGGTATCAATGAAAAGTACAGATCACCCTGCAAAACATGAGCCCTCGCACAGCTCTGTACACATAAAACTAAAAAAGTTATGTGGGTAAGAATATGGTGATGCAAAGAAAAAATAATTTTTTCCGAAGTTTACATTTTTTTTTTTTTCTATTAAAACAAAAGAATCATTGACTTACTGAGGAAACCAACACATAAAATCTGGATCCCTTTAGAAGAAAAACTGGTAGGTTGCCCCATCAGACCCTTATTATTATCAGAACCAGATAAGACAATACAACCAATTCCAAGAGATTTACTAGCGTCAGCTACATTGTCTATCTGGAAAAATCCAGACATAAGAGGAACTCATAAGTGACTGCCTTAACCTTATGTAATGACCGGCAACACGCATAGGGAGGAAAAAGGGAAAGTCCTGCCCAAGGGAGAGGGAAAGGTGGTGACCCCTAACTCTCCTTGCGGCTGGCACCTGACTGCCCTGACGTCCCTAGACGGGTTCCTCACCCATGCGGCGATCACGTGCCTAAACCCTGGCTTTCCCTGAAATGAACCCTAGATAATGAACGGGCCGGTGGGATCGCTAGTCCTCACCACTGCACTAAGAGGGAAACACCAGGGAGAGGACAGACAAACACAAACACCCAGGTGGACGACAACAACTGTCCACAAAGGTCCAACAGGGATCCGGAGGGTAGCGTTCTAAAGCAACAATCGGAGAACGCAGCAACACAGCTCCAGTGGGTCAGAATAGATGTCCAGGCAGGAAGCTCTATATCTGGCAACCAGAGAAGTGTGAGAGGGGAATATAAGGAGGATTGGGAGTGCTGGACACGGAACAGCTGAGGAGAAGGAGCTACGGATCCCTGAGTGAGACAAAAGGGTTTGCAAAGCAAACCCAGAAAGCTACAATAAGGAAACATCCCTATCTTACATAGAGCGTGCAGCCAACCGCTGCGACCTCCTGACCCCGGGTACAACGGAGTCAGGCGTGGCTCTTGACACACTCGTGACACCTTAACAATGACAGTTCTCTAAGGGTCTATTCACACGTCCGTTGTTTCTTTCCTGATCTGTTCCGTTTTTTGCTGAACAGATCTGGACCAGATCTGGACCCATTTATTTTCAATGGGTCCTGAAAAAAAATGTCAGATTTTTTTTTCAGGACCCATTGAAAATGAATGGGTCCAGATCTGTTCAGCAAAAAACGGAACAGATCAGGAAAGAAACAACGGACGTGTGAATAGACCCTTATCCTTCCCGCCCAATTGCGTAATTCAAATCTTCCACCCCACGAACTACTGGACAAGAAAGGTATATTTCTGGATCTCTCCTCCGTAGCAGCTAAATTTAAGTTAAAAAACTTCAATCAGTTGCAATTCTCATGCCTGAAATCTGTCATTAACCCCATTCTAACAAAAGGTCAAGCCACCCTCCCACTAACATGGTTCGAAAAACTTATTTCACAATCACTGTATCCAGCTAAGATTATCTCCACTGTGTCAAAAAACCTAATGTCATTGGAAATATCTTCCCCACCCTACTTCATAAGGGAATGGAAGAAAGATTTAGAAGTAAAATTCTCAGATATAGAAATTCAGATCATCTTAAGTACGCCCAAGAGTATATCCAGATGTGTAACCATACAAGAGAATGCCTACAAAGTCCTCACTAGGTGGTACCTAACTCCAGTAAGACTGAGCCTAATGTATGAAGATTCTTCGAACAGATGCTGGAGATGTCTTTCAGAAAAAGGATCATTTTTACACATATGGTGGTCATGCCCCAAAATTAAAGTCTTTTGGGACTTGGTCTTTAAGATTATAAGAGAAATCCTTGCATTAAGGGGGGGGGGGATATGCTCCCTAGCTGTCCGGGAATAGCCTTATTGACTCTGATTCCCAACCCTTTAACAAATCTGAAATTATCCCTCCTGAGAGTTTTTGTTGGCAGCGGCTAGGATATTAATTGCCTCTAATTGGAAATCAACCAAGACTCCATCAATCTCGGTGGAGAGGGAAAGTTGAAGCATTAGCAAGACTAGAAGAATTATCTCATTGGGAATTACGCTCCCACCACAAATATGCCAAAATATGGCATCCCTGGACAGCTGGGAGGGACATCATGATTCCTTACCAACGCAATGAGTTGGATATCTTGGGCTCCTAACCACCTTAGATCACTAAACATCGCTAAGAGCTTTTAGTTATACTTATAATCTGCCATTGTCTCATAATCTGGTAGCATAGCCTCCTCCTATATATCAAGCCTCTTGGTGTCAGTCAGTAAGCTTGCTGGTACAGAGTTTTTAGATGCCCATCAAACCCCCCCCCCCCCTCTTTCCTCCCCCCCCCATTCTTTGTGTTCACAACAGTTTTATTGTTGGGTTACTAAGTACGATCGAATACGCTTCCAATATGTATTGATCAGCGTTTTGCTTATATGAGAAAGTCAGGTTGTTTCTACAGGTCTAAGGGCTTGCTTGATTTGGGTGACTCTGCACGCCCACACATTGTGGGAGCAGACCCTTGATCTGGGTCTTGGTCTTGCTAACTATGGGAGAGTCTCTCCCCGATCATTTATTAAGCCCTACTCTTGTGTGCGTGCAGTTTCTCTCATTTAGGCTATTTACCTTTGCCCTCCTACTGTGTTAATGAAACTATGGTGACTTTTTTTTTTATGTATTTTTTATTATTCTGCCCCATTTGGAATCCCCCCCCCCACTTCCCACTACATTGTATGCAAATGGTAAATGGTGCCATTTAAAAAGTTTTGCAAAAAAACAAACCCCATATGGCTATATGAATGTAAAAATAAAAAAGTTATGGCTTTGGGAAGGCAGGGAGCAAAAAACGAAAATGAAAAAAAAGGGAAATTAAAGGGTTAAACCCTCAATCAACACAGAATGTCTGACCTAAAAAATGTCAAGAGGATAACAGGTGTAAATTTACTTGATCCACCCAAGCCCCACCTCTGCCTGGTGTAAAGAGTAAAAACAACATAAATGGGAGCACATCACGTGATGTATGTAGTGTGGAACAGGAGGAGACGCTATACTTCAAAGGATAGAAGAAGAGCAAGTTGTGACGGGGAAGCCGAAAATGCTTGCTAGTGGAAAGTGTAAGATTTGGCAGCATCTCGAGCAGACCAGATATGAAACCCAGCTGATCGGACGTTGCTCTGCCGTACTGTCAGGAGAATATCTCTCCTATGACCCTTGGATACTACGCAGAGCATTTCTGCTTGGACAGGCCCTTGTGATAACCACAAGCTAGCCGTATGTAATAGATAAGAATACAGAAGGTCATTATCTGAGTCTCTGCTCAAGATGCAGGTCTATTCTAGAAATGCTTACTCTTGTCCGCAAGAATAGGACAAACGGAACTATGGATGCAATTTTTTAGCTAATGTGGGCATACTAATGCAGTTATTGCAGTTTAATGCGTTTGCTGAAACAGAGTGTTTTGTTTTTTTTTTTAAAGTAATGCAATGTGTTAACTGAAACGGGTATACTGATGCACTGGAATGTGCTGAAATGCCAAAGTACAAACACTAGATGATATGGAACTGGTTTTTAGGGAAAAAAAAATGGGCAACTGCTCAATAGAGATGGCCTTGCGGTTCGCCCGGCGGTCGTTTCGTGGCGAACTTTGTGTGTTCGCCATTCGCCAAACATGCGAACATATGGAGAAATTCGCGCCCGCCATATTCTTTTACATTGTAAAGAACTTTGACCTATGACAGACCCATCAGGTGGTACAGGGCAGACATTTCAGCACATGGACATACCCCCTACCTTATAAATAAACCTGATCTGGCCGCCATTTTGCATTCAGTGTTTTGCCAGTGTAGGGAGAGGTTGCGGTGTGGAGCAGGGACAGGCTGTTAGGGACACCAAACGCTAGCTAATAGGGCCACAAAAGCACTAGTGTAGGTGTGCTATCAATATGTGTGATACACAGAGGGGTGCAATATACTTTTATAATGAGTCAAAAACACATAGATCTATATAGTGATCACCTGGAAGTCCGGGGTCTAGGGGCTAGGGGCTTACTAGGGACATTTTTATATAGGGTAAGGTTCCAGACGGGGTCGCTCTTATCAGGGCGGGTGGTCTGTGGTTAGGCTATCAGGGCCAGAATAGCACCCCCCTGTAGGGCAATATCAGGGACAGTTTTTTGCCCACCCTGTCCTTCAATACCACATCATCATCTGGCCCAGGGATGGATGTTTTTTGCTTTCCCTCCGGGATTCATGGATGTGCACTGGAACCCCCCGGATTGTGGTAGGACATATGATTTGGTGCCGCCGAGCACTTGTTATTGCCGACCACATCTATGCTTTTTGCTTAACTTTAATAATTTAATTTATTTTCATTTTGAGGGATATCTTTTCCATTCACACGTCCGCATTCGTTCCGCAATTTTGCGGAACAGGTGCAGACCCATTCGTTTTCAATGGGGCTGGAATGTGCTGTCCGCATCCGCATTTGCGGATCCGCACTTCCGCATCTGTGCTTCCGTTTCCGCAATTGCAGACAAGATTAGGCATTTTCTATTATAGTGCCGGCGATGTGCGGTCCACAAATTGCGGTATCCACATTGCCGGTATCCGTGTTTTGCGGATACACAAAATACTTACGGACGTGTGAATGGACCCTCATAGTAACATTATTAAAGGTTACGTTTTATCTTCATGTATATTCTAATGGATTGCCTTCCGTGTACAATGTTATAATATACTTTCTATGTTAGACAGTATATTATAGTGCATTTGTATTGTGCGGCAGTTGTGTGCGGTTCTGCTGCGATACTGCAGGTATATAGAGGGACAAGCGCTATTGGAACAAATAATTTCTACTGGTGTGATATACCAGTCGCCCCCCAAATAAACTAATTGAAGCGGGGTGTTATATACCAGTATACTTCTTTATAGTGCATTTGGGTACCGTATAGTGCATTTGTGCATGCGCGTACATGAAAATTATATTGCCGATATTTCGCATTGAAAAAAATAATGAATGGAGATTGCAAATTCGAGTAATACATCTGTTATGTCTCCGTCCATGTTGTGGGACTATTTGTGCACCTCTAGTAATTATTTCTTGGCTGCAAATATGAGCTGAAGGTTTTTCAGGTTCGGCCTGCCATTAAAATGAATGATCTTGCGGTTCGCAAACATTTGATCCCGTTCGCAAACCATCCCGGCCGATGTTCATCCATCACTACTGCTCAAAGTTTGCCGCAGAATTTGTGCTATTGATGCTGGAGGTGCTAGCAACAAGCCAATGAACTGTACAAACTTGAGGCTTTTGCAGAAAAAAATAAAATTTGCAGGCGTTTAGTGCCGAACTTACCAGCAGCTGTATAAACACACAAATCTAAGTGACCAGTCCCTCACACTCTATGCTTTTCCTGATAAAACCTTAAATCTACCTAATTATTTCCCTATACTCTCCTGATAAAACTGCCTCCTATGCACAAGAATATAACTACTATAATACTGCCTCCTATGCACAAGAATATAACTACTATAATACTGCCTCCTATGCACAAGAATATAACTACTATAATACTGCTCCTATGTACAATAATATAACTGCTATAATACTGCTCCTATGTACAAGAACATAACTACTGTAATACTGCTCCTATGTACAAGAATATAACTACTATAATACTGCTCCTATGTACAAGAATATAACTACTATAATACTGCTCCTATGTACAAGAATATAACTACTATAATACTGCTCCTATCTACAAGAATATAACTACTATAATACTGCTCCTATGCACAAGGATATAACTACTATAATACTGCCTCCTATGTACAAGAATATAACTACTATAATACTGCTCCTATCTACAAGAATATAACTACTATAATACTGCTCCTATGCACAAGAATATAACTACTATAATACTGCTCCTATGTACAAGAATATAACTACTATAATAGTGCTCCTATGTACAAGAATATAACTACTATAATACTGCTCCTATGTACAAGAATATAACTACTATAATACTGCTCCTATGTACAAGAATATAACTACTATAATACTGCTCCTATGTACAAGAATATAACTACTATAATACTGCTCCTATGCACAAGAATATAACTACTATAATACTACTCCTATGTACAAGAATATAACTACTATAATACTGCCTCCTATGTGAAAGAATAGAACTACTATAATACTGCTCCTATGCACAAGAATATAACTATTATAATACTGCCTCCTATGTACAAGAATATAACTACTATAATACTGCTCCTATGTACAAGAATATAACTACTATAATACTGCTCCTATGTACAGGAATATAACTACTATAATACTGCTCCTATGCACAGGAATATAACTACTATAATACTGCCTCCTATGTACAAGAATATAACTACTATAATACTGCTCCTATGTACAATAATATAACTGCTATAATACTGCTCCTATGTACAAGAACATAACTACTGTAATACTGCTCCTATGTACAAGAATATAACTACTATAATACTGCTCCTATGTACAAGAATATAACTACTATAATACTGCTCCTATGCACAGGAATATAACTACTATAATACTGCCTCCTATGTACAGGAATATAACTACTATAATACTGCCTCCTATGTACAAGAATATAACTATTATAATACTGCTTCTATGTACAGGAATAAAACTACTATAATACTGCCTCCTATGTACAAGAATATAACTACTATAATACTGCTCCTATGTACAAGAATAGAACTACTATAATACTGCCTCCTATGTACAAGAATATAACTACTATAATACTGCTCCTATGTACAAGAATATAACTACTAGGGGGGCGGAGCCTGACTGCCGACCTGAATAGACGCATGTAGGAGAAGCTCCTCTCCATGCAATCCTGCAACCTGGTTTATTTTGCGCTTTAACCCAACAAAGTATGGGGAAAATCGGCAGAAGCATTCCCAGAGATAAAACTGACTCTCCGAAACCGGACCGAGGGGTCTCAGATATGGAGAAGTACCTAAATAAGAAGCCCTCCGGCAGCATAAGTGGTGCGGCCAAGATGGCGCCGCATGATCCAGATGACTGGACACAAGAAGCTGAAGGCGCTACCGGAGTTCATACAGATTTAGATGAAGGGCTGTCGTAACCAGGCAAAGCTCCTATATCGAGGAAGTTCCTCCAGCAGGCCCTCTCATCGGCTATTGCTCCAGTGCTCCATGATCTTTAGGAGATTAAGTCTGATATCAAGCAGATAGGGCACCGGTTGGAGACGCTGGAAGGTAATCAAGCAGCTATACTCACCTTTGCCCGCACTCTGGGAGATAACACCGCGGCTTGCATGGACTCCCTAGACACTGCTTTCTCCCTCATTGAGGACCAAGAGAACCGCAGCAGGCGGAAAAATATACGACTGCGCGGCCTTCCCGAGCTGATACAGCATGAGGACTTGCCAGAGGCCGCGGCCGCCATCTTTGTCAGCCTCTTGGGAACCGAGAGCGCGGCTGAAATTGAAATTGAACACATCCACCGGTCGCTTAGGCCGAAACCAAAAGATAATGAAAATCCTAGAGATGTGGTCTGTGGCCTGCTGAAATACACAGATACAGCAGCTTTGTTGTGGGCGGCCAGAGAACAAAAAGAACTCGCCTACAACGGGGCCAAGGTCCTCATGTTCCAGGATTTGGCGCCATCCACACTGAACAAGCGGAGAGCCCTCCGACCTCTCACAGACCATCTGTGCCATATCAAGACCCCCTATAAGTGGCTGTTTCCTTTTGGCTTAACGTTTGCAGTTGGGGGCAGAAGGTGCACCATCCGAGTTCCAGGGGACCTAGCCGCGGCGTGGGAGCTGCTCCAGACCACCCCGTTAGACATCCCATCATGGCTGCCCTTGGCGGAGACCGGGATACCGCTGCCAAAACGCCAGGGGTTCAGAGGTGGTCTAAAGCCTTACCGAAGAGGAAGACCGGCTCCAGACTCCGGGACACTTGAATTTGGCTGCCTAGGGGTTAATCCCTATTGTACGCCAGTATTTTCCTGGGAGTAGCAGAGGAGGACTGCTGTCACCCCCCACTTGCCCTAACATTCTTGCAAGTATAAGCATGGTATGCCAAAGCTCTGATTGCTATGTTTATTCATCTGGTATATTACCCCTATATTATTGGTATGATAGCTTAATTATAAGCCCCCACTACGTGTTATTCATGTTAATATACGTCCATTGACGTGGGTTATGTTCTATATTGCACTTTACTGTGTTGCACCAGGTCTAGCGGGTAGTGCTGGTTGTCTGGGATCTGTTTTAGGATCTATAGATTCCCCCCCCCCACATGTACTACAACAGGGGTTCACCACGCAGTCCTGGTGTAAGCGCACTAATGTTGGGGCTCACACGCTGACCGGGCACTCTTTGCTAAGACGTGTCAGTTGTGTTACCCCTCAGTTCTGTTGCCTGGCCATATTTCCATGTTCTGAAGGGAATGTTGGCATTGTTTGTGTTCTATGTTACTCTAGATCTCTAATGCATAGGTATGATAAGCTGATGCTGGAGGGTGCTCAGGAGTATACAAGATGTCACTGATCAAATGTACATCCTTTAATGTAAGGGGGTTTAATACCCCACAAAAACGGTCGCAGGTTATACGTCTGCTACGAAAATCCTGCACCGATATGTTTTTTTCAGGAGTTACACTTTAAAACCACACGGGTACCCACACTCCAGAAGGGTTATTTTAACAGCTGGTTCCTCAGTACTTTTGACAAAGCTAAAAGAGGGGTGGGTATTGCTATAGCCAAACGTGTACCTTTAAAAATGTCAGCCACTCAGACGGATGTAGAGGGCAGATTTGTTTTTGTGAAGGGGGTCATTGGCACTCAACCTGTGACCCTAACCAGCCTGTATAGCCCCAATAGGGCACAAAAATCCTGGATTTCCCAAACTATGCAAAAACGTAATGCTTTTGCTGAAGGGATCTGTCTAGTTGCTGAAGGGATCTGTCTAATGTAGCCTTGAATCCCTTTATGGACACCTCAGATGGTTCCACACAGCAAACCCAGACGACATTGGGCCACATTAATGCCCATATTGCAGATTCAAAACTAGTAGATGCATGGCGCCTGGTGCACCCGAATGTCCGGGACTATACCTTTTTCTCTGCCCCCCACAATGTCTATAAGAGATTGGACTACCTCCTAATTTCAAATACCTGCATAGACATGGTTGAACAGGCAGTGATTGACCCTATCACGATTTTGGATCATGCCCTGGTCTCGATGGTGGTACATTTCTCTAGCTTACCTTCCCAGAGCAAACAGTGGAGACTTAACAAAACACTGTTAGATAAGAGGGAAGTTGTGGACGCACAGTCACAGAGGCTGTCGTGGTTTTTTAGGGAGAACTTAACGCCAGATGTCTCTCAGGAGACTATGTGGGAAACACACTAATCGGTAATGAGGGGGAAATTAATAGCCTTAGGTTGTAAAGTCAAGAGGGAGAGACAACAAACATTACATTCCCTTCTTAAACAGATCACTGAGATAGAAGCTATTCATAAAAGATCGAAAGCATTGGAGGCTCAGCAGGAGCTTCTTCTCCTAAGAGCAAAACTGAAAGACCACCTTAATGCCTGCCACGCTAGAGCGTATCAGTACGCCCAGTTTTGCTTTTTCTCTCACGGAGACAGAGGCTCGAAGTTGATGTCTGCACTTATCAAACAAAGGAAGGATGCTATGTACATTCCTAGTATAAAGTCCAAAGAAGGTAAATCACTACATAGGACTTCAGATATAGCTAAGGAATTTCAGAAATTCTACCAGGACCTGTATGGGCTAGATAACCGTGCTAACCACGCAGACCTAACTGCAGATTCTGTGATTGATTATTTCCTGACACACATGAAATTGCCTCAGTTTAGCCGAGAGGAAGGGACTTCACTAACTGCACCGGTCACTGAAGAGGAGGTAGGAAGGATCCTGAAGTCCATGCCCATGGGAAAAAGCCCAGGTCCAGATGGATTCCCTGTAGGATATTACAAGAAATTTGCTGACATTTTGTCCGCAACTCACGAACTGGAGTAATTCTCTCCTTACGGGTGGGCAAATTCCTAGTCAATCCCTGGAAGCTACGTTAACCATCCTGCCTAAGCCTGGAAAGGACCTCACACTCTGCGGGAGTTATAGGCCTATATCTCTTTTAAATGTTGACATTAAGATCTGGGCCAAACTCCTAGCCTCCCGTCTCAGCTCTTTCCTCCCTAAATTAATACATCCCGACCAAGCTGGATTTGTGCCAGGAAGGGAAGGGAACCATAACTCCTGCAGAGTTGTCACGGCCATTCAGTGGATGAGGCGGCAAGGTCTCCCCCTGACATTTCTGAGTGTGGATGCGGAGAAGGCCTTCGATCAGGTGAATAGGAAATTTATGAGGAAGACACTGCATAGATTTGGCATCCCAGTACAATTTCAGAGAGCGATCATGACCCTGTACACAAACCCGAGTGCTAAAATTAGAGTCAATGGTACTTTGTCACCATCATTCCCCATACATAATGGCACCCGCCAGCGCTGCCCTTTGTCTCCAGCTCTCTACATTCTAGTGATGGAGACTCTTCTCCAAGCCATTAGGGACCACCCTGGTATAAGAGGGGTTAGGGCCAAAAATGATACGATTGAATATACCAATGTTGCCTATGCTGACGATCTCTTGGTGATGGTCTCCAATCCGGTCGAGGCCTTCCCGCATCTCCTCTCTCTATTTGAACTATTTGGCAGTCTCCCCAACTATAACGTGAATTAGTCCAAATCCGAGGCTATGAACATTACGGCCCCGTCAAAGAGCGTGTCCTCCCTTAAAGCCACGACACCCTTCATTTGGCAAACTTCCCATATTTCATACTTGGGAATTAACATCCCGTCTGACCTGAGAAATATATTCCAACTGAATTACAACCCTCTATTAGCTGACGTGCAGCACCAACTTAGCTCTCTCCGCATCCCTTATACCTCTTGGATGGGGAGGAAGAACCTGTTAAAGGCCTTTGTGCTCCCTAAGATACTTTGTTATGCAGATGCTGCCTATCTTCCTCCCTTCTTCATTTTTTACGCAGATACAGAGAATTTTCTCTACCTATTTATGGGGAGGGAAGGGAGCTAGAATTGCACATAACAGACTGCTCTTACGGAGGACTCGGGGGATTGCATTGCCAGATGTACAGCTGTATTATAGGGCTATTCACCTTAGAAGATGGATGCAACTACACATTCCTAACTGCTCAACGTTAGTCACTGCCCTAGAGACGCTCCAATTATCCCAAACACAGAGGGCCTCATTATGGGGCTTAAACTCTGCCTCCTTACACACTCATACGTTGGCACAAGTCTGGTCGTTAAACAGCTTAATAAGGATCAAAGTTTGCTGCGTAATCCCTCTTTAGTCATGCCAGCAGATCTGGTCCCTTACTCAGTTAGACCTACAACAGTACATACACCTTCAGTGTGGAATAGCCTACGAGACTTCTCTACAGTGGTGTTTTTAGACGAGGCCTTGGGCAGACTACCAGCTGAGCACCCCCTTTACCACGCTATGAAATCTTATAACCTCTTAGGTTTAGCGGATCTTAGGTCAGTCAGCAAGATTCTTTTGGACAAGAAGGCCCATGAAGTGGAACAGACATGGTTTGAGAAGATATTATCCTCCAGTTCACCACACAGTAGACTGTAGAATATAACTACTATAATACTATAACTACTATAATACTGCTCCTATGTACAAGAATATAACTCCTATAATACTGCTCCTATGTACAAGAATATAACTACTATAATACTGCCTCCTATGTACAAGAATATAACTAATATACACTCGCCTAAAGAATTATTAGGAACACCTGTTCTATTTCTCATTAATGCGATTATCTAGCCAACCAATCACATGGCAGTTGCTTCAATGCATGTAGGGTTGTGGTCCTGGTCAAGACAATCTCCTGAACTCCAAACTGAATGTCAGAATGGGAAAGAAAGGTGATTTAAGCAATTTTGAGCGTGGCATGGTTGTTGGTGCCAGACGGGCCGGTCTGAGTATTTCACAATCTGCTCAGTTACTGGGATTTTCACGCACAACCATTTCTAGGGTTTACAAAGAATGGTGTGAAAAGGGAAAAACATCCAGTATGCGGCAGTCCTGTGGGCGAAAATGCCTTGCTGATGCAAGAGGTCAGAGGAGAATGGGCCGACTGATTCAAACTGATAGAAGAGCGACGTTGACTGAAATAACCACTCGTTACAACCGAGGTATGCAGCAAAGCATTTGTGAAGCCACAACACGCACAACCTTGAGGCGGATGGGCTACAACAGCAGAAGCCCCCACCGGGTACCACTCATCTCCACTACAAATAGGAAAAAGAGGCTACAATTTGCACAAGCTCACCAAAATTGGACTGTTGAAGACTGGAAAAATGTTGCCTGGTCTGATGAGTCTCGATTTCTGTTGAGACATTCAAATGGTAGAGTCCAAATTTGGCGTAAACAGAATGAGAACATGTATCCATCATGCCTTGTTACCACTTTGCAGGCTGGTGGTGGTGGTGTAATGGTGTGGGGGATGTTTTCTGGGCACACTTTAGGCCCCTTAGTGCCAATTGGCCCTCGTTTAAATGCCACGGGCTACCTGAGCATTGTTTCTGACCATGTCCATCCCTTCATGACCACCATGTACCCATCCTCTGATGGCTACTTCCAGCAGGATAATGCACCATGTCACAAAGCTCCAATCATTTCAAATTGGTTTCTTGAACATGACAATGAGTTCACTGTACTAAAATGGCCCCCACAGTCACCAGATCTCAACCCAATAGAGCATCTTTTGGATGTGGTGGAACGGGAGCTTCATGCCCTGGATGTGCATCCCTCAAATCTCCATCAACTGCAAGATGCTATCCCATCAATATGGGCCAACATTTCTAAAGAATGCTATCAGCACCTTGTTGAATCAATGCCACGTAGAATTAAGGCAGTTCTGAAGGCAAAAGGGGGTCCAACACCGTATTAGTATGGTGTTCCTAATAATTCTTTAGGTGAGTGTAATACGCCTCCTATGTACAAGAATATAACTACTCTAATACTGACTCTTATCTAAAAGAATATAACTACTACAATACTGCCTCCTATATACAAGAATATAACTACTATAATACTGCCTTCTATGTACAAGAATATAACTAATATAATACTGCCTCCTATGTACAAGAATATAACTACTATAATACTGCTCCTATGTACAAGAATATAACTACTATAATACTGCTTCCTATCTACAAGAATATAACTACTATAATACTGCCTTCTATGTACAAGAATATAACTACTATAATACTGCTTCCTATCTACAAGAATATAACTACTATAATACTGCCTTCTATGTACAAGAATATAACTAATATAATACTGCCTCTTATCTACAAGAATACAATTATTAATGCTTTCACTTTTGGTTAACATAGAGTTCGGAAACAAAGAAATACACTTCCATTTCCTGCCGGTACAGGAGCAGATACACGTGCTCCTTGCAGATAAGATTGTTTGTTTTCTTCCACTGGCTCTGAAAATACCATGCATTTTTCTGCCATTGGGTGAAGGTCTGAGCCGCAAAAAAATGTAATGAAGGACAACATCAGTGATGTGAGCGTGCTGTGCCAAGTCTTTTATACCTCTAAACCAGCTCAATCCCCTTAGTGCCCCACACACAGTAAAGATGCCCCCTTAGTATCCCAACACAATAAGCAATAATATTGTCCCCATAGTGCCACCTAGCAGTACTAATGCCCCTTAGTGCCACCTAACATTAATGATGCCCCTTAGTGACTTCTAGACAGTAATGATGCGCCTAAAATAGTAGCATGCTGCTTTAGTGGCCCCCACAGAGTATGATGCCCCTTAGTGACTGCCCAGTTTGTTGTCCCCCTAATGTAGCCCATGCAGTGTGATGAAGCTAAGTGCTCCCCTCACAGCAAGATGATCCCTTAAGTGCCACCAACACAAAATGAGACCCCCTTAATTGTCCCCGAACACAGTGATACCTTCAAAGTGTCCTTTACACAGTATGTCCCCTTAAGTGGCTCCCACACAACGTGATGTCCTCCTAATTGGTCCCCACACAGTGATGTCTTCTAAAGATCCCCCTCACAGATTGATACCCCTTAAGTGGTCCCACAAATTTATGCCCCCTTACTTGGCCCCATCACATAGTGATGCCCCCTTAAGTACCCCACATGGAGTGATGCCCTTTATTGCCTCCACCCACCCCACGTTCCCATGCCATAATTTGCTGGTTTCACCTTTCACCATTGGTGGTTCAGTCCCCTAGTTAAGTACCCCTGGTCTAGACAATTCCTTGTGAGCTAGACAGCTTGTGCTCCAGGGTGATACATTGTAACAAACCAGCAGAGAGATCTGAGAAGCTGATGCTTATGTGTTTGTGCAACGCCCATACGTGCAACTAGGGTCCTTTTAAGATGTGATAAATGTAATTTTTCGTGACGCCAGTTGCATTTCAGCAACGAGGGACTAGGTCTCCCTTTTTAGAAGGTGATTGTGAAACCCAAGTGAAGGAATGCCAAAGTGGTGTAAGGGTGGCCGATAATGTCCCTTTAGGTGTTGTGGCTGTGCACTTGTCCCGGTGCTCCTACCTGGATATCCGGGAACCCCAGGCATCGCTGGACAAAGCAGAGCAAATAGGGTGAATAGGTGGTGGAGAGGATGATGAGAGAAATTGGGTCCAAACTTGGCACGAAGTTCAACTGCAGCTTTACATTGCATAAACGTTTCTTCCAACGGTTTACAGACTTGATCTTGCTTTACAGCAAGCTTTAGCATGAAAATGGTAGGCAAACCCTCTCTGCTCTGCTATGCTGACAGGATTAAATAGAAACTTTTTATTTTGCTTTCTGCTGCAACTTCTCTCTTTGTCTGACTCTATATGGCAAAGCACAGGGCAACTTCTTCCTGACTGAGACTTCTAGAAATGGTCTCTCTGCTCCAACAAAATTGGAGGTGTTCTGGCTGGTGTGTGCAACACATGTCCAGGAGGGACGCAGCACTGCACACGTGCTTCCTTAGCAGGGAGCCAGCTAGCACTCAACTACTAAACTGGAACTAACTGGTTCCAACCCTTCCTGCAGGACATGGGACTCCTACACAGGGGGAGTTAGAATGAACTGCAAGGTTCCATTCTATTCTATCTACTGCTCTTCCATATTCGCTGCCACCTGCTGGTAAACCAGGCACATTACATTTTAACATAAACAGATGCATAACAGGAAATGCACAATATATGGGATCTGGAATAAATGTATAAAATGACATTGAGATCGTATACCCAGATAGAAACAGGGCGTAGGTGTGGTAATGCCACTCGGGGCATTACATTTGGCTCATAGAGCATAGTCTACTGTATCTCCTGAGAGCTGGACCCCCACCAATCTAGTAATGATGACCTACACGACGACTCATGTAAACCCACCCTAATTCTGGTGGTTATTTGAGCAGGAGGCCATTAATGTATCCTTAATGTGATTGTCCCATCAGGACTGGTGATAGAGACTTCCCACCAGCTGTTTGTCGGGGATGTCAGGGGCCGGACTCGTGGAGATCAGCTGACTATGTAGCATCCAGTTTCCATCAGGAGACACATGACCATCCACTTCTGTAATGGTTCTTCATCATACCATCTCCTTAGTGTGCGCGGTTCTGTTGAGAACACCCTTTGCGAAAATTCAAAGCAGAAGTAGACAGGTCATGGGGTGTTGTAACTGCGATGGTGGAGCTAAGAGGGTTGTGAAAGACTAGAAAAGATGTAGCTAGCTTTTATCCATGAAGTCTTGACTGTCCGAAAGGAACTTATTCAGGAAAATAACTTCTGTGAAGGTCTCTTTGAAAGGGCTGTAGACCTTTGGTGAGGACCGTAGTGGCAGCCCTGGAAATGGCACAGGATTAATTGATGATTATATGACCTCTGGAAGCCCCATTGTTCATGAGAATGGAGGTCTCTGATTCTCCATATAATTGGAGCAGTAGTGCACAGGCAGGACCACCACTCCCTTCACTCCTGTGGGAGACAGCTTTACAAAAATGAATGGAGCAGTGACCATGCTTGCGCACTACCGCTCTGCTTACATGGGGAATCGGGGACCTCCTCCTTTAACAGGGTTGTGTCAGGAAGCATATTCTATTCAAACCAGACCCTGGATCTAACAATTTAGTACAGCCACTGAGCTATTCAATAAAATGTATCTGTATAGCGCCACCTGCTGTTTATTCTTTCCCGGATATTTGGTCCATCTTGCTGAGCTGGTCAAACGCGCTCAGTTTAAATCTCCAACTATTACCAGCCATACTTTCTGTCAGAAGCTGTGGTTCTGTTTTGATTAAAATATCAAATATTCATATACTATTAGCACAGGTTATTTGCGGCTTTAGGTTCATAAGTGCACTTATAATTTCTGAAATCTACTTCGGCGACTGCAGCGTGTGAATCCAGACTTATGGGTAAGGGCTCATGCACACAAACGTATTTTCTCTCCGCTTCCATTCCGGGTTTTTTGCAGACCATATTCGGAACCATTCTCTTCAATGGGGCTGTAGAATACAGAAGTTACCCTGTGTGCATTCGGTTTCTGTTTGTCCACATGGTTGTTCCTCAAAAAAGTAGTGCGTGTATAATAAGATATACCATAATTCTATGCATTTTAAATTTGGCGACTAAAAATGTAATTTTTCAGGTTAGGAGCCAATGGGTCCTTGATATTTTTTTTTAGTCTGGAGCACTGGGGGCACAGAGGCAGTGGTCGCACCTGGACCTTGGTCCTTGAGGATGCCTAAATTGCCCCAGTATAGATATAGATTTTGCTTTAGGAGCCTCAGGCTTTGCTTCAAGATTGAATCCCCAGTTGTCCCTACCAGCGTACACCGGTACAATGTTCAATAGCTGAACAGACTATGTCAATATACACACAGAGTAATGTATATGAGTAATGAGGTGTGCCTTGAAATTGAACCGGCATTTCAGAGAAACCCTGAGGCATGAATTGTGCCTTAAAACTGATCACACAAACACAGTATGATGTCTACCTATTTGTATAACGCAACAAAATGTAAAAGGAGGTTCATTCACAGATTATTAGGAGAAGGTAGACTTGCGTACCATCGAGAGCTGACTGGAGTAGATACTTGCGAACCACTTCTTGCCTCTCGAGAATTTCTAGAGAATGTCTTTTATCTAGAAGTTTCTTTCTTTTTATTCAGACTAGGTAAGATCTTAGGAATGTTGACTATGGAAATGGTTTTGGGGACTGTGGTTTTATGGACATGGCAAAAATATCTAGGGCAAGATTGTATGGATATGGTGGATATCTTAGAGACAAGATGTTATGGATGTAGCTGAGATCCTAGGGACTGTAGTTTTATGGACACAGTAGATATCTCAGGGACAAGATTGAAAGATAGGGACAAGTTTACAAGCATTTGTAGAGGTTGTCGTTTGGATGTGGTGGAGCTCTCTCATACTCGGTTGTATGAAAATGGAGGCGCTGGTGATTTGGTATGGCAGATACATCGACGATTTTCTCCTTATTTGGGGGGGCGATGTGTCTGCCATACCAAGCCTCATCTAAATAATAATCCTTATAATTTGCATTTCACCTATTCCTTTAATTCCCATACAATTATTTTTGGGGATTTAAAACTTACCGGTATTTCAAATGAGGTCATATCCACTGAAACTTTTCGTAAAGAAGTTTCAGGTAATACAATATTGAAAGCATCCAGCCATCATCCTATACATATCTTGAAGGCTGTTCCAGTTGGGGAACTAATTAGAGCCCGTAGGAACTGTTGCACTGATATAGCATTCTCAAATGAATGTCAAATAATTATGACACGTCTGCACAAAAGGGGATATCCGGAATGGGTGCTATCTAGAGCCCTAAATGTAGCCAAAAATAAGTCAAGAGTGGAGGAGTTATTCAAAACAAAAAAAACTGATAGAATAAAGAATGAGCTGAAAGACCCCGAACAATCCACATTGGTCCTTACCTATAGGCCTCATGCACACGATCATGCCGTTTTTTGCAGTCCGCAAACCATGGATCCACAAAAAACGGAAGCCGCCCGTGTGCCTTCCGCAATTTGCGGAACGGAACGGGCAGCCCATTGTAGAAATGCCTAAACGGACAAGAATGCTATTTTTTTTTTTTTTTTCCGGGGCCACAGAACGGAGCAAAGGATGCGGAGAGCACACGGAGAGCTGTCCGCATCTTTTGCAGCCCCATTGAAGTGAATGAGTCCGCACCCGAGCCGCAAAAACTGTGGCTCGGATGCGGACCCAAACTACGGTCGTGTGCAGGATGCCATAGTCGTCAATTTTCTCAGATCAAGCAAATAAAAACAAAATGCCTTCCTATTTTGTATGAGTATCGTGAGTGTTATTGTTATACTATTGTGTGTGGCAGCAATATCTATTTTTAGCGTATCCTGCGCTAAATAGCGTACAATAGTTAGGCAGCTGCAGACAGCGACATTGGCTGCGCACATCTCCAGTGTAAAGTGTGCTCATCCCCAAAAAATCTGTGACATCCAGTGTACTTTTTCCATAGATGGTGTCCGATGTGGACAGTGACATTAGCTGCGCTACATCTCCTGTGTTACGTGTGCGCTGAAAAAATGTATCTGTGACATCAAGTGTAATCTTTTGCATAGAGGCTGCGGACAGTGACATTACCGGTGGTACCTCTCCTGTATAACGTTTCCTCATCCCAAATACCTGTGACATTCCCTGTAATTTTTTATTAGCCGCTGGTGACAGCATTGACATTATCTGCGGTATTTCTCCTGTGTGACGTTTCCACATCCCAAATACCTTTTTAAATTTGTTTGCGCATACACTTCCAAATCCTACACTACTGTACGTGTGACAGACTTTCAACCATATATAACATTTATTATGAAGAAGGCGAGCAGTAAGGGACGGGGCAGTGGCCGTGATGCTGATGGTGCACGCAGAGGCCTTGGCCCTGGGCGCGATGAAACTGTGCCTGCTGCTAGAGGACAAGAAACACACTCATCCACAATACCTAGCTTCATGTCCCAGTTTGCAGGGCGGCGCAGGACACCACTCTTGACGTCAGACCAGTGTGACCAGGTGGTCGGCTGGATTGCAGCAGATAATACTTCCAGTCCGTTAAGCACCACCCTGTCTTCCACCAAGTCCAGTCTCAGTAGCCAAGAGTCTGGTCAACACAATCCCCCAAGTTTCTAGAATGGGGTCACTTTTTTGGAGTTTCTACTCTAGGGGTGCATCAGGGGGGCTTCAAATGGGACATGGTGTCAAAAAAACAGTCCAGCAAAATCTGCCTTCCAAATACCGTATGGCATTCCTTTTCCTTCTGCGCCCTGCCGTGTGCCCATACAGCGGTTTACGACCACATATGGGGTGTTTTGTTAAACAAAAGAATCGGAGCCATAAATATTGAGTTTGATTTGGCTGTTAACCCTTGCTTTGTAACTGGGGAAAAAAATATTAAAATGGAAAATCTGCCCAAAAAGTTAAATTTTGAAATTGTATCTCTATTTTCCATTAATTCTTGTGGAACACCTAAAGGGTTAACAAAGTTTGTAAAATCAGTTTTGAATACCTTGAGGGGTTTAGTTTCTAGAATGGGGTCATTTTTGGGTGGTTTCTATTATGTAAGCCTCACAAAGTGATTTCAGACCTGAACTGGTCCTTGAAAAGTGGGTTTTAGAAAATTTCCGAAAAATTTCAAGATTTGCTTCTACACTTCTAAGCCTTGTAACATCCCCAAAAAATAAAACATCATTCCCAAAATGATCCAAACATGAAGTAGACATATGGGGAATGTAAAGTAATTATTTTTATAGGTATTACTATGTATTATAGAAGTAGAGAAATTGAAACTTGGAAATGTGCTATTTTTAAAAAAAAAATTGGGTAAATTTGGTATTTTTTTTTTATAAATAAAAATGTTTTGTTTTTTTTTACTCCATTTTACCAGTGTCATGAAGTACAATATGTGATGAAAAAACTATCTCAGAACGGCCTGGATAAGTCAAAGCGTTTTAAAGTTATCATCACTTAAAGTGACACTGGTCAGATTTGCAAAAAATGGCCTGGTCCTTAAGGTGAAAATGAGCCCGGTCCCTAAGGGGCTAATTCATATAGATCCCTATGTTGGATTCATAAATTCAGTCCCAATAAAAATTGCGGTTTTTATATGCGATTACTGTATTTTGGGCATGTGGCTGGGTGGTACATTATTTAACCCTTTGATGCAGACCTGTTGTAGTGAATCCGTATAGTTAATGGCACTACGTTCTTATCTCTTTGGATTAGTGCAGGATTTTATTTAATTCCCATACGCGCTACTAGACAGTTCATCATGTCCGTGCGTATCACACATTTAGTGAAATTGTATGAAGTGTATGTTCAGGCGACACTTGCTTTCACCCACACTGCGGTGTAATTATAGTGTGTATTAGTCACGGCTCTCTTATAGTTCAAGCCGGTCAATTCTTCTGCTCCTCGGTGTAGATTTCAGTTGCTTCAATATCCTTTGCAGCGCATGCGCTCTAGGGCCGGTAGCCTCAGCTGATGGCTCTTTTCCCCAATTCAGCGGTGAATGCGCTATATCTTTATCGGCGTCTTTACTTTGGAACCAGCGGCTTCACCTGACGTTTTACCTCTTTGGATACACAATGATTTTGATGATGGTCATCTCGATGATGATAGTAGATCACCGTCCACCTTGCCCGCATATACCGCCACCAGACGTGTTTCGGGACACAGTCCTTCCTCAGTGGTGCAAAATTCAGAAATCAAATTAGGTTCTGGGACTTTGTGTTGGATCCTAATATGGTGTTTCTAAGTTGGATCAAATACCTGGACCGGATCACTCAATGTATCATGGATACTATTATCATTTAATGAACGTCATTCACATAATGCGTTTTATTTGGATCACAACACTACTGAATGTGCCCTCACTGCCTATCTACTTTTTTGTTAGATTAACTCTTTGAAAAAAGGAATATGTGATAAAGAGTAAAAATAACAATAAACATAAAAAATAAAAATAAACGCCTTCATATCTAAATGCTAAAATGAAAACAATAGCAATGAAACCTATAAGTGGAAAATGAGAAATATATGTTGTAAGATAGGGGAGAGGGGAAAGTCACATTTAAAGGAACCCGAAGATCACCAATTCTACATTGAGACCTTTTGGCATCACTGACCCAAAATCATATATTTTCTTTGCTTCACATCTTCACATTGGAGAAATGAAATCGGCCCCGTCCAATTTTCTTTTACGGACTCAATTGCCATGAATTTCAAATTCGTCGGATCGCTATATTTTGAAATGGTTGGATAATGTGTGTTTTTCATACCCTTTTTTTATGTCACTTTGAGAGCCCTTTTCGTTCGTCCTATGTACTGTTTTTTACATGGACACTCTGTTAAATAGATAACTAATTTGCTGTTGCATGTGAGTATTTCTTTTATTCTCCACGTGTATTGGTTTGTTATTTTAATTATACTTGTTTTTTTTTTAGAAATGTTGTTTGTTTGCAGTTGTGACAGTAGCCACAGCTGTAAAAACCACTTGGCATCATCCAATTTTTTGGGACTGCCTTTCTTGTTGGATTTTTGACAGTTGGTGCTATTTGTAGACCCAAATTTGGTGCCCGGGTATAAACTATGGCGGGTTGTGTAGGAATGATGGGTCCTAATAGTTTGTTGTCTTAACGGGTGACAATGTTTTTGGATGATTTTTGAGAGTCTACATTAAATGGCAATACTATCTTACATTGGTCTGTTGTAGATTCTTCCTCTTTTGTTTTGGCTCAAAAAATTTGGTTTTATCCATATTTTTCACCTCAATATGGATAGAACCAAATTTTTTGAGCCCAAACATGCCATTTAATGTAGACTATAAAATATATTTCTAATATATTCAAAGGGCAGGAACCATAATCCTTTGATATGAAATTGTCACGGCTTAGAGTGAGGGTAACTCTAATCCGTGTGATGTTACTGCAAGTGGAAGCTGCTTGACCAGGACAACAGAGTTAGGGAGCAGGTCACCTCCTAGCGCATCCCTAATCTGACCCTGACGCCTAGCTGTATGAGCTGACCTTGATGGTAGGAGGGCTCATACTGAGGAACCTCGGTTCCCTACTAACCCTCCGCAGATCCCTGAGCTAGGAGCTGGGTAGACAGCCCGTTCCTCCTGGACGCGGAGAAACAGGAGTCTAAACTGGCCGAGCTGCAAGGGGATAGAAACATAAACAGCTTATGACCACAAGGGTGGCCCTCACTGGCAGATGGTATAAGGATACCAGGAGGGTGCCTCCAGCAACATGCCTGGAGTACCCCTCAGACTTCTGCTCTCAACTGAGGCTAAATAGCCCATGTAGCCACACCCACACAGAGACACACCCCGTGTTCTCAGACAAAGAAGGGAATTAACCCTTCCAAAACCAGGCAAGGGGTGGACACTACTTAAAGGGGAAGTGCACACATACAGAAACCCCGTGCAATACAAACAGGGAAAGTGCACACCATACAAACTAAAAGCACCCCTACAAAGAGAGGTTGCCAGGTGCAACCGCATGCACTACACAGCAAGCTGCCTCGCAACAGCACAGGCTGCTATACTGACCATAACAACATGTTGCCAGCGGCAACCACAAGTGAGGCAACAAACTAGCGGCCCTCACCTATGGTTGAACAACCAAACCAGACCGCAGGTCGTGACAGAAATATAACGTGCCCAAAATACAGTAATCGCATATAAAAACCGCAATTTTACTACAAAACATATATGCGTGAGCTCCACATTTTTATTGGGACTGAATTTATGAATGCAACATAGGGATCTATATGAATTAAGTGACCTATTTTAATTTTTTACCTTTATTTTTTATGTACCGGTATGTTTATGAAATATGAATTTTTTTTTTTATGTATATTATAGATTGCTGAACAAGTAAAGATACATGCAAATTACCGTATTTTTCGCCGTATAAGACGCACTTTTTCCCCCCCAAAAGTGGGGGGGAAATAGCAGTGCGTCTTATACGGCGAATGTAGCCGATTTTGCTTAGTTTTCAATGATACACCCGCCGCGATGCCGTGCGGCGGGTATATCAGCTGTGAGGGAGGAGGGGCTGGGGGCGGCATCTGCATTTATAATGACAGCGGGGCCCGTGCAGTGACTGTATTCTACTACACGGGCCCCGCTTACTGTACAATCATATCCCTAATACCGTAGTTAATTGTTGTGTGCACTGCATGTAAAAGCATAATGAGCGATG
The DNA here is from genome assembly GCF_014858855.1 of Bufo gargarizans. Taxonomy (NCBI): domain Eukaryota; kingdom Metazoa; phylum Chordata; class Amphibia; order Anura; family Bufonidae; genus Bufo; species Bufo gargarizans. Next base: position 40,697,863 of record NC_058080.1, read on the forward strand.
ATGAGCGCTATTACTTACAATTAGAAGCGCTTGCCGTTCGGAGCAGAGAGGAGGGAGGAGGCAGGAGGCAGGCCGGGAGGACGGGCGCTGGCAGTGTGAGTCATACGTCACGCGCCTGCGCCGCCTGCTTCATGAATGAAGCAGGCGGCGTGGGCGCATGACGGATGACTCACACTGCCAGCGCCCGTCCTCCCGGCCTGCCTCCTGCCTCCTCCCTCCTCCCTGCTCCGAACGGCAAGCGCTTCTAATTGTAAGTAATAGCGCTCATCATCGCTCATTATGCTTTTACATGCAGTGCACACAACAATTAACTACGGTATTAGGGATATGATTGTACAGTAAGCGGGGCCCGTGTAGTAGAATACAGTCACTGCACGGGCCCCGCTGTCATTATAAATGCAGATGCGACCCCCACCCCCATTATAAAAGCAAATGCGACCCCCACACTTATGGAGGGGATCTGTGGATGACACATAGCATAAGATGCTATATATGTGTCATCCACAGATCCCCCCCATAACTGTCATACACAGATCCTCATAACAGCGCCATCCAGAGAGGATCCCCTATAAGTGTCACCCACAGATCCCCCATAACAGTGCGTCATCCACAGATCCCCATAACAGTGCGTCATCCACAGATCCCCATAACAGTGCATCACCCACAGACCACAATTAGTTCAAAATATTTTTTTTCTTATTTTCCTCCCCAAAAACCTAGGTGCGTCTTATACGCCGGTGCGTCTTATACGGCGAAAAATACGGTAATGTGACTCAGCCAATTAGTTTATTCCTTTGAATATATTATCTGCTTGGTTACATACATTACATACATACTTGTTATTGAATGTTGATCACAGGGTGTAATACACGAGGAAATGATGAATGCCCTGCACGCAGGGAGGAGTGAGTTCCCCTCCCCCACTGGTAGTGGGCGGAGGGGTTTTAATTAAACCTGAATGTTCGGCACCACATAGTTACGATCAAGAACGTGATTGTTCGAAACGCGTCGACTGTGCTTGAGTGAAAGGATGTGTCCTCACGTGTCTTTGTTACTGCAAATAAAGTAAAGCAACAAAACGATATCAAAGTGCTGAAACTTTTTTTGTACTATAGGCGCTGTTTTACTATGGTTCTGAGAACATGATGGAGACCTTTAGCACTGGTGGAGAACTTGTATGCCGTGGTTGTATGGACGTGGTGGAAATCACTTGGACAAAAGTTGTATGAATGTGGTGTACAGTGGTGCTTGCAAGTTTGTAAAACTCTTCCAAAAATTTTACAGTTCTCCATAAATTTGAACGAAAACTACATCAGATTTTCACACAAGTCCAAAAAGTAGATAAAGATAACCAAATCAAACAAAGGAGTCAAAAATATTAGACTTGGTCATGTGTTTATTGAGTGAAATGATGCAATATCACATGTCTGTGAGTGGTGCAAGTATGTGACCCTTTGCTTCCAGTATCTGGTGTGATCTCCGTGTGCAGCAATAACGTCAGCTAAACATTTCCAGTAATTGTTGATTTAGTCCTGCACATTAGGAGGAAATTTAGCCCGTTTCTCTATACAAAACTGCTTCAGCTCTGTTATGTTGGTGGTTTCCTCCCATAAACTTCTTGCTTCAGGTCCTTCCACAACGTTTCTGTTGGACTAAGGTCAGGACTTTGAGTTGGCCGTTCCAAAACTTTTACTTTATTCTCCTTTAACCATTCTTTGGTAGAACGACTTTCTGCATGGCCCACGTTCTCTTGAGATTCAGTCAGGTCACGGACAGATTCCTTGACATTTTCCTTTTAGGATTTGCTGATATAATTCAGAATTCATTGTTCCATCATTGATGGTTAGCTGTCCTGTCCCAGATGAAGGAAAACAGGTCCTAAACCCAGGACTGTATTTAGAGAGTATGCTGTCCTAGACATGTTAAGTGTTTAAACCCTCTATTACTTCACTAAAGCTGTCCATAGACTTGAGGGTACTGTGGCACGGTAGATTTGAGGTGGTTTCGTGATGTGGTTATTGTCCGTGTGGTTTATACAAGTGGAACTTGGAAAGGGGGAGTGCTGTGTGGTCTCCTCACAGAAATCTCAGGGACTGTGGTTGTGATCTCCTCACAACCACAGTTCCCAAGAGCTTTCTTCACACAGTCCCTGAAGTCTCTGTGATCTCCTCACACAGTCCCTGAGATCCCTGTGATCTGGTCCTTGAAATCTGAGTAATTGAATATAAACTGCTAACTTTCAGGGCTAGATAAAGAATAGTACAGACACTGGAGACATTTCTCCTCCAGTTTACATAAGGAGACTTCAAGGACATCTGTTTGCTCAGAACTACAGATGAAAAAAACACTGATATAAAATGCGGTAACGTGCATGTGGCCTTAACAGGGGTCCTCTGTTCAGGACCCTCATCTCTTGGCCAGACCCTAGAGTAGTTATAAAGAGTGTCTCTTCCTGCAGAAGACCAGTCCTACATTAGGCTACTTTCACATCGCTTTGGGTTTTGGTTTTCATATCCGGCAGAGGATCTCGAAACCGGTCCAAAACGGTTTTGTTTGATTTAACACATCAGGATGCGTCTGTTCAATCGAAATGGAGAAAACTGGATCCGTCACTAATAACAATGTAAGTCAACGGGTGACGGCAAAAAACAGATCTGGCACCATTGACTTACATTGTTTTTTTTTTTTTTAGTGATGGATCCGGTTTGTTCCGTTTCGATCACCGGACGCAAAACCAGAACTGGCAGTGGTTTAATGTCCAGTCACAAAACTGAAGGCATACTGATGCATCCTGAATGGAGCATACCCCATTCACACAACATTGGCCCTATGCCAAAACGCTGATGTGAAAAGTAGTCTTACACAGACAACCCATTGATTTCATTGGAAATTGTGTAATACTTCATTTCCCCTGTGGAGGCGCTGCAGGTAAATTGAACACTTGATGTCATCAGATTACATCTGATCGCTGGGGGTTCCAGCAGCGGATCACTATAGGACAAGGGTCGGCAACCTCCGGCACTAGAGGCGTTGTAAAACTACATCTCCCATCATGCACACTTGCTTGGCTATTCTCTGAACTCCTTAGAAATGAATGGAGCATGCCGGGAGTTGTAGTTTCATCGTAGCTGGAGTGCCAGAGGTAAGCCATCACTGCCATAGGACAAGGGTCAGCAACCTCCGGCACTAGAGGTGTTGTGAAACTACATCTCCCATCATGCACACTTGCTTAGCTGTTCTCTGAACTCCCACAGAAGTGAAAGGAGCATGCCGGGAGTTGTAGCTACACAACAGCCGAAGGTTGCTAATCCCTGCTATAACAAAAAGGTCTGTTCAATTACGGATATCGAGCTGGATTTAGCAATGCCGCAATTAATAGCCACAATGGGGCCAAGAAAGGACCCGTCCCATCTTGGCACAATGTCTGTAAGGAGAGTGCCCGCTCGTTGTTCCCTACTAGAGAAAGCTGAGCCCTAGAATACTGGGGCAGCATGTTGGCTCAGTGGTTATGGGGCAGCACGGCCGCTCAGTGGTTCGCACTCTTATCTTGTAGTCCTGACCGAGAGCAACATCTGCATGGAGTTTGTATGTTCTCATGAAGTTAGATCACGAGCCCCAATGGTGGCAGGGACTGAGGTCGGCCATGACGCTCTCTGTACAGCGCTGCAGATGATGTTGGAGCTATATGAGTAACCGAAATGTACAGTATAGATGCGGCACAGTCACAGCTTGCAGAGTGGTATCAAAGACTCCTAGTAGTAACTGAGCCTCCCTGCCTCCCCCACCGGCCTCCCTCTTCTCCTCTTACAATCATCTGATCCTTCTCATAACCATCACACAGCACAGTGCATGTGGAGAGAGGCGGAGCAGAGCCACATACCTCCTAGCAAGTATGCAGAGGTGGGGGCAAGCAAGGGCTAGATGACTTCTGAGACTTTTTGTTTCTCATCATGGAGAAACGTACTGCCTGGACAAAGTACAATTGTTTCCATAGATCCCAGAAATCCTACCTCCTTTCATGAGCGCAGATCATGGCATTGTAACGGATAAGGTAACGCGTTTCTCACCTCAGATTCTCTTTCTTCCCTAGGCAGTTGATGGTTGCGGCGCGGCAGGACTTATACGGTGTAGGTGAACGCTGATTTTGAGCCGATTGGGACAGAGACAGGCGGCGTCTTTATTCGTGCTGCGACTTTTTTCCTTTCTTGCGACGTTCTTGGTTCCAGTAAAGTCCCGCTCTGCAGCATCTGGAGGGTTACAAGCTCCTCTGAACCTCCAGGTTTGCAGCGAGAGTAGTTTAAAAATAGACCTATGGAAATAGGATGTAGCAGAGTTGAACTGCGGCACTCAACTTACATTGCGGTTTATGGTGGAGAAGTCGCGTGCAACATGCAACCAAACCTCCAGCAGATTTGAGTTACTGGCAGCAGTGGAGATACGGTGCGAACACGACCACAGTGACCATCATTAGATGTGGCGTCCTAACCCTACCCTCTCGTGTCACCCTAGCCTCGGTGACAAATTCCCTTCTGGCACATCGGTATCTGTTGGCATTGCACCTAGTAGTTTCGGAGCAGATATATATGTCACTTATGATGGAGCAAATTTTTTTTTTTACCAGTTTGACCAGGTCTACATCACATTTTATGACTCCGTTTGACGTATACACAGGGGTGCACCACCAATAAGGCCAGGTGAGGCAGCACCAGCTAGGGGCAAGAGGGGGGCAGCGGAAGGGCCAGGGGCAATGAGAGCTTTCATTGTGGCAAAGGGGTTAGGTTAGGAAATTGGCATTGGTGGGGGGGGGGACATTTCAGTTTTCGCCTCAGGCAGCAGAAAGGGTTGGTGCACCCCTGCGTATACATTACAAGAACGCAGAACACCACTTTCTTGTGTCCTGCACAGTCCGGTAAAAAAAAAAATGTAAACTTTATTTATTTATTTTCCCCCCTCTCCTATGACAGCACCCATGTATAGCATCCGCCCCCTTCCTCAGGACAGGAAACAGGAAGCACAGCCTCTTCAAAAGGGAGGTACAACCCCCATCATGCCAGTTCTGTTTCCTGTCCTAAGGGACAGGGTGGATGCACAGCTGTAAAGAGCAGAGCTGCGGGAGCCCCTTGGTTGATACCCGTAGGAGGAGGGCCTACCCGAGCGGCGTAAGTCTTCCTCGGAAGCCGCTGCTGAAGTCTGGCCTCTTTGGACTCCCTCTCGTCCGGTCACTCCCCCGTCGGGGCTGCTTCGGTGTCCCCGGCCTGGCGAACCTCTGTGGCCGTGCCGTATGTTCGGCTGCTGCTGGCGTTCGCGCGCGACGCGATTATTTCCGGGTAGGTCGGGCCGGCGCTGACGTCATCGATGGGCGCCGGATCTGGGCTTCCGGCTTTTGGCAGTGGGAGGAGGCGGGCCTTGGACCGGAAGGGGAGGGTGCCGGCGCGCGCCCAGCAAGTTCAAAAACCAGCCAGCTCTCACTGCAGGCTGGTGTTTTGGCCTGCAGTGAACTCCATAGATGAGAGCCAGTGGCAGAAAATGGATCCCACACAGCGCGCAGAACCCACTGAAACCACCAACGAATCCTCGGTACCGGTGGGGGTAAGAGGGGCGAATGCCCTGCATTTTCCATTTATCTCAGTACCTGATGGTTGTCTTTGCTTTATGTGTTTAGACTTCTAAAGAGAGAAGGGGGTCAAGATCCAAGGAGCGGGGCTGTGCTATTTGCAAGAGGAAGCTACCGTCCGGTTGGGGCAAACCTGCATGTCAGGCCTGCGTTGGCAAATTATTGGAGGATGAGGCCCCCTCTCTCTTATCAAGCCTAAAGAGGATTATCAAGGATGAAGTCAGAGAAACAGTTAAAGAATCCTTGAGTAATCTGCTTGAAGATCGCCCTAGTACTTCCGCCGCGGTCTCTATTCCCGCTTCAAGCGATCAGGAGCTGTTATCCGGGTTAGAGGAGGAGGGAGAACTTCCATCCTCGGATCATTCACAGGACGAGCAGCTGGCGGGGAAACCCTTGTTCCTCCCAGAGAACATTAATGCTCTAGTCGGGATTGTCAGGGCAACTATGGGGCTTGATGATCAAGCAGAACCCCAGTCTATGAGGGATTCCATGTTCGAAGGCCTAGGTCCTAGAAGATTGAAATGTTTTGATGTGCACGAGAATATAACTTCGGTTATTAAGAATGAATGGAGCAGGCCGGACAGAAATTTTTTCGTGCCTTCTGCCTTAAAGAGGAAGTATCCCTTTGAGGACAAAGCCTCTGCTGATTGGGATAGAGCCCCAAAGTTGGATGCTCCGGTAGCAAAGATCTCTAAGAGGGCAGCCCTCCCGTTTGAAGATGCCGGAACTCTTAAAGATGCTATGGACAGAAGAGCAGAGGTCTATTTAAAAAAGAACTGGGAGGCGACGGCTGGTTCTTTTAGACCCGCTATAGCCGCCACTTCTGTGGCCAGGTCCTTAAAGGTCTGGATGAAGGAGATGGAGGAGCAGATGAAGAAAGGGGCGCCCACGGAACAGCTCCTCTCGTCATTTCCAACTCTGTACAGTGCAATTGACTTCCTGGCGGATGCCTCAGTGGACTCCCTGAAGCTGTCAGCAAGAGCCGCAGCTCTTTCAAATTCCGCCCGTCGGGCGATTTGGCTAAAAGACTGGAAGGGAGATGCGGGGTCGAAGGCAAAATTGTGTGCTATCCCCTGTCAGGGTGAATTTCTCTTCGGGCCCACGTTGGATGATCTGCTGGAAAAGGCCTCTGACAGAAAGAAAGGTTTCCCTTCTATTCATCAGCAGCCTCCTAAGAAGCCCTTTCGTTCTCAGTCGGCCAGATTTAACTTTAAGAGAAGAGAAACTCCCAGGCAGTCTGGTAATGCGCCTAGAAGGAGCAAGGGGTTTCTTTTTTCAGGTGGAGAAGCCTCTAAGAAACCTCCGCAATGACGCCAGATGCCCGGTTGGAGGTCGTCTCTCCCTCTTCGCGGATCAATGGCGGAAGATCTCAAACAGCCCCTGGATCCTCTCAATCATTTCACAGGGCTATTGCCTGAACTTCCTGAGAACTCCTCCAGAAAGGTTCGTTTTGACGGACTATCGCTCCAGCCCAGAGAAGCTAGAAGCATTGCGTCTGGAAGTGGCAGATTTACTAGAGAAAAGGGTCCTGCAGGAGGTTCCAGCTCAAGAGAGGGAGAGGGGCTATTATTCGACACTTTTTCTGGTAAAGAAGCCGAATGGCACCTTCCGAACCATAATAAATCTGAAGCTGCTGAACAAATACCTGGTGTACGAGAGGTTTCGTATGGAGACTATCAGTTCCATAATTCCAAATTTATTCCTAGGCTGCTACATGGCGACCCTGGACCTCAGGGACGCTTATTACCACGTCCCAATCCATCCCAGTCACCAGAAGTACCTGAGAGTAGCAGTTCAGTTCCCGGACAGACTCCTGCACGTTCAGTTTCGGGCCCTGCCGTTTGGGTTGTCTCAGGCACCCAGGCTTTTTACGAAGATTGTAGCAGAGATGATGGCTCATCTGAGGGAGAAGGATCTGATTGTCAGCCCCTATCTAGACGATTTCCTCCTTCTCTCTCAGACACCGGGACAATTATCCGAGGGGATTGCCTGGGTCAGGGAGGTGCTGGTAAAGTTGGGTTGGGAGTTAAATCTCCAGAAATCCAATCTCGTACCAAGTCAGATATGCACCTTTCTGGGGCTGCTCCTGGACTCCCAGAAGCAGAGGTGGACACAGAAGGTTTCTCTGTTAGTCTCCAGAGTTCAGGACATTGTGGCTCGCCGTTCTATCTCTCTAAGAGACGCCATGTCAGTTCTGGGCCTAATGACGGCCGCAATCCCGGGGGTGGAATGGGCCCACTTTCACTCGAGGTCTCTTCAGCTGCAGATCCTGGGAGCTTGGGACAAAGATCCCCTATCCTTGGATTCCCTCTTCTACCTGTCAACTCGTACAATAAAAGATTTAGAGTGGTGGACAGAACCTTCCAACCTTCAGAGAGGAGTCCCTTGGTCAAGGCAGGATCCCCTCTCTCTGACTACAGACGCAAGTCCTTGGGGGTGGGGAGCTCACACAGAATCTCTACTTCTGCAGGGACAGTGGGATCAGGAGATAGTTCCCAAATCTCACAACTTCAAGGAACTCCTGGCGATCCTCATGGCCTTGAAGAAGTGCCTCCACCTTTTAAAAGGCAGAAACGTCTTAATCTACTCCGACAACATGACGGCAGTAGCCTATATCAATCGTCAGGGGGGGACGAGATCGCCAGATCTAATGTCCCTCACCAGGGAGATTTTCGAGATAGCAGAGGATTTCCTTCCATCGATCAGGGCGGTACACTTAAAAGGAAAGGAGAATGTGAAGGCAGACTTTCTGAGCAGGCATTGTGTTCGGCAGGGGGAATGGTCCCTAGATCAACAAGTCTTCAACAACATCGTGGCTCTCTGGGGTCTCCCGGTGGTGGATCTCTTTGCCACAAGGGGAAACAGAAGAGTGAAGAGGTTCTGCTTTGGCGCAGTCATGGAGAGTGGGCCTCCTGTACGCCTTCCCTCCTATAAAGCTACTCCCGAGAGTCCTGAAGAAGATTCGGGAGGAGAAGGCTCTAGTAATTACTATAGCCCCCTTTTGGCCCAGGAGGGTCTGGTTTTCCTGGCTAAGGAGGATGTCGGTAGCAGACCCCTGGGTACTTCCCGTCTTCCCGGGACTACTAGTTCAGGGACCATTACTTCATCCACAGTTGGAGAGCCTGCACTTGACAGCCTGGCTGTTGAGAGGCAGATCCTAGAGATGAAGGGTCTTTCCGGGGAGGTGATAGACACCCTTTTAGCCAGCAGAAAACCTGTTACCTCAAAGATTTATTTGAAGGTTTGGAGGGCCTTCCTTCGATTTGCAAACAGGCCCGTTAATGTCTTGGATCCCCCGGAGTTACCTCTAGTCCTGAGCTTCCTCCAGGAAGGCTGGAATAAAAAGCTGAGGCCCAGTACTTTAAAGGTCCATATCTCTGCCTTAAGTGCTCTCTTTGAATATAGGTTAGCAGACCACCCCTGGATTAAGAGATTTGTAGTTGCAATTTCTAGACTCGCTCCCGTCCAGAAATCCAGAGTTCCCCCCTGGGATTTGAACCTAGTCCTGTCTGCTTTAACCAGAGATCCCTTTGAGCCTATTGAGGACATCTCTATTAAAATCTTAACCTTTAAATTAGTTTTCTTGCTAGCCATTACTTCTGCTAGAAGAGTGAGTGAGATCTCGGCCCTCTCTATCGAAAAACCATATCTCAATATCTTAGAAGATAGGGTTATTTTATCTCCTGACCCTGCCTTCCTTCCAAAGGTCTCATCATCCTTTCATCGGTCTCAGGATATAGTTTTACCTTCCTTCTGTTCCTCACCCAAGAATCAGAAGGAAAGGGAATTTCATTGCCTCGATGTTAGAATGTGTCTAATCCAGTACCTTTTGGCCACTCAGGGCTGGAGGTTGTCCTCTAAGCTGGTAGTTTCCTTTCAGGGACAGAAGAAGGGCTCCCCTGCTTCCTCTCAGTCCATAGCCAGGTATATAAAACAAGCCATCTATCTGGCATATTCCTCTAAGGGGGTTCCTCCTCCTGCCGGGTTTGGAGCACACTCAGCAAGAGCACTGTCTACATCCTGGGCAGAAAGAGCTTCCGCTTCTATCGACCAGATTTGCAGAGCAGCTACTTGGAGTTCTGCCCATACCTTCTTTAAGCACTATAGGCTGCAGCTTCCTTCACAGGAGGGTTTGGGATTTGGGCGTAAAGTTCTCCAAGCTGTTGTCCCACCCTAGGTTGATCTCGCCTAGATATCCATGGGTGCTGTCATAGGCGAGGGGGGAAATATAGGATTACACTTACCGGTAATCATTTTTCCTTGAGCCTATGACAGCACCCGCCTAATTCCCTCCCCTACAAAAAAAATAAAAATAATATATATATATAATAATATAAAAAAAAAAAAAAAAAAGAAGAGATTTTTAGAATATATAGAGAGATATATGCGTGTGTCTGCACGCAGAGAGGAGCATTTTTGTTCTGTTGTGGTTTTGTGGTGTAGTGTTTTTGTCTCTTTAGTTCTTGGAATAGGACTGGCATGATGGGGGTTGTACCTCCCTTTTGAAGAGGCTGTGCTTCCTGTTTCCTGTCCTGAGGAAGGGGGCGGATGCTATCCATGGGTGCGGTCATAGGCTCAAGGAAAAATGATTACCGGTAAGTGTAATCCTATATTTTTTTTTTTTTTTTTTACAATGGAACTCTATGGTGAACGGATGTCACTTTACGAGGCTTCTATTTAACGGATACTTTTTATTTATATATACGTAAAGAGGATTGAAAAAACATGATGTGAACCCACCCTTAGCGCGTTAGATGCACAGAGGGTTGCCCCGTTAACCCTTTCAGGCACGCAAACAATGAATTTGTCTATGGTATCAGTGGGTGATTCTTGTCATTTGCGCCTCCCGCAGGTCTGCTGTGTAAGCGTGGAAGAACGTGCGGTGGCCTCCAAACCACCTGTGACGTGCATTGATGGGACGGAAGATGAAAAGGCCGACCTGTAAATACTGCTGCAAGGTCTTCTTCAGGTCAGTTCTTTACGGGGAGGGGGGGAGGGGGGTTCTTGCTAGTCGTTACTCAAGTATATGAATTGTGTGAGAGATATAAACCTAGAAGACCCTCTGCTCTGCCCTCCTGGTCTTACTTATGGTCACCAGCCACCTCCGCTGGTAGTTTGTTCCAAGCCTCAACTCCTCAGTTCCTGCCATTGGTTCTAACCTCCCCCCCCCCCCCAACTAATTTTGGATTGTGTTGATTATTATTATTTTTTCATTAAAAACTTTTCCCTCCTGAACCATATTTACGCCTTTAACATACGTAAAGGTTTTGAGCTTGTACCCCCCCCCCACTCCTTATCTTTCCTCAAAGCTATGCACATGGGTTGCATTCCCCAGGGATGGACACTACAGGGTTAATGCTATATCACTGCAGCGTTACCATGTGTCTGTTATGTTAGCAGTTAATAATCTTCGCCCCTGCAGCGGTGTCTTGTGTAACCCATGACGAGGATGTGTCCGTGCCTTGGTATCTTCAAGGCCACATGCACACGAACGTATTTTGTTTCCGTGTCCGTTCCATGTTTTGTTTTTTGCAGATAGGATGCGGACCTGTTCATTTCAATGGGTCTGCAAAAAATGCGTAAATGGGGTAAAAGTCAAGGATTTTGACTCAACACCTTTGTGACAAAATCTACACCTAATACACGCCAAACCTCCCCCGCCCAAATAGTTCTCACAGCTGAGGGTTTGCTACCCTGTGGTCCAGCCAGACACATGTTACCAGCACTGATACATTGGAGCAAACTCCCAGGCACGGAGAGAGCGGTACGCTGCTGCGGTTAGCACACAAGTTTATCAGCTGTGATCAGGACTGGCTAAACGCCTGCGATGAGCAGGACCAGGGTGTGCACTCTGACGCCTAATTATGCAACGGCTGGGTCAGGTGTAGATGATAGTCTATTGTTTGTTCGTGACGCCAATTGCAGCGTGCGCAGGGTACAGTCACAGGGTACTTTAAGGTGTTGTAACTCGCGTCCCAGGTTAGGAATGCCAGAGTGGTGTAATGTCTCTGTGTGGTAATAGCAATAGTGTAGCAATAGTGTCTCAAAGATGTCTCCTACCTGGGTACGGCCGGACTCCTGGATCCTGGCTCACTTGCAATAAATGGAGTGTGGTGCTAGTAGGAGTAATAGAGGAATTTGATTGACAGGGCCAGTGAACAGGATCGTCCCCTGCTAGCCCTGTCTGCTATCAAGATCTCGCGCCTGCGCCATAACGGTATTCAGTCGGCGCAGGCGCACTGAGAGGCGGCCGCTCCATCCTCAATGCGCCTGCGCCGATGACGTCACATCTACACCCGGCGCAGGCGCATTGAGGATGGAGCGGCCGACTGAATACCGTTACGGCGCAGGCGCGAGATTTTGAATGCAAACAGGGCCAGCAGAGAACTAGAAGTTTGATGGGTAAACCCCAACAGTATTTAATGTCCCTTTCCCTTAGCAGCTTCGTGATTGGAAGAAAGTCCCTTCTGGCTTGACGCGTATCCGCAGACAGGTCAGGGTATAAAGATATTGCAGTGTAAGGCGATGGGAAGGAGCCATATTTGCGGGCCTCATGCATAATAAGCTCTTTGATGTGGTAGAAGTGCACCCTCACCAGGGCATCTCTTGGAGCTTTGCTTGGCGCTGCTTCAGGTTTAGGGAATCTGCGCGCTCGATCCAGGGTAAGATCCATAGCTGATAGAGAGGGCACCAGAGTTTGGAAGAGCTGTTTGAGGTAGTACATAAGTTCAGAAGCCGTCACCTCCTCCGGTATGCCTCTAATATTATTGCGGCAGGATCTTTTTTCAGCATCTATGGCTTTGGCTTTAAGCCACTTGACATCCTCTTCTAGTAGATTGTGTGCGTCCACCAATTCATTGTGTGCGCTTGAGAGTTCAGCCATCTTGCGCTCCGGGTGGTCCGTGCGCTCTTCTATGGCTGCTACATTAGATTGGACCTTATGGATAAGGGAGGATACATTTTTGTTGATCCCGTTTTGTAAGACAATAAGCATGTCCTTTAAGGTATCTACTGTAACTAGCGTTGAGGATGATGGAAATTGTGATGTCACACTCAGGCATGATTTCACTATAATCGCCTTCTCTGTCCGGTATATTACTCTTTTTTTGGGCTGGACCTTTGCTGTTTGGTGAAGCTGAAGGCAACATATCCGACAGACGCTTCTCCGGTTCCACAGCATCTGAGATATTATTAATGGCTATGTGCACAGAAGGAGGTTGATTAGCTTCATCTAATGAGCCCCTAGAGTGGGGTGAGGGGCGAGAAGGGCGAGAAGGTGAAGAGACGGATTCAGGCCGAGAGGGCACAGGTGAGGTGGAAGCCCCCCAAAAATCTGTTAATCTCCGTGGAGCAGATGGTTTACCTCTTCTTTTGGTCATGGCAAATCTTATGATACGGCCTCTGTTAGGAAGTCAAGCTTGTGCTCCGTACACTGAGCTGCTTGCTGTGAATATTTATGATGTTATTTTAAAAGAGAAGGGCTCTCTGTGTGGGCCAATGATGTCCCCTTTGATCAGACTGTGCAGGGTGTCCACAAGAAAGGCACTTATGCTATTTCTGGTGCCAGAATCAGTTTGCCCGCTATATTCTGTCCCTGCCGCGCACATGGGCAATATGGCTGCCACTGGCGGCAAGAGCTTCTTCCCTGCAGGGTGGAATGATCGGACCTCCGCTCTGCTTCTAATCCATGGAGGAGGTAAGCGGAGGATGGTGGGAGGCTGTGAGGCTTACCAGCAGTGCTGCCCTTCACCCTCCTGCTCCGGAGGGCTCTCCGCTGCTGAAGCGAGATGGGGTGACGGTAGTCCTGAGATTCGTGCGCACGGTAGCGGCGTGCTGATTAGCGGCGTCCCAGAGCAGCAGGCAGTGTAGCGGCCAAATCAGCTCCAACTTTGCCAGATCAGGTGTGCTCCAGTGCTGGGCGCTTTACGGTCACCTTTAGAGGGGTTTAGTGCCAGGAATGAAGTGCTGTGAGCCGCTGTAGAGCATCCCAGGCTGGGAGAGCAAGATTTAGGCGGCCATTTGCTTCAGCAGCCAAGCTCCGCCTGGACTTGTCACCTTTTATTGGTATCACTTTGGGGTACATATATCTGGGATAAATTATGTCACAATTGTGTCGTGCGGGCCGTAACAGATGCAGCGATACCCAAAAAGTTTATTTTTAAAAAATGTTTTCCAGTGAGAAAACATTTTTTTCAATGGAAAAAAGGTGTGTATACTTTTTAACTTGCAGATTTTTTAAATTAAACTTAATTTTTTTTTAAACCACTTATTAGACCACAAGGGGACTCTGACAGCGATCCTTTTATTGCTCATGTAATACACTGTGCCACTTATGTAGCACAATGTATTATGCTGTCAGTAGGCAAGCTATTAGCCTCTGGCACAGCCTAATAGAGCTTAGACATAAGGCAGACCTGAGGTCCTTCATTGGAACCCATCTGCCTGTATAGACATCAGCACCCCCAATGATTTCGCTTGCGTGGGTGCTGTTGGCTGACAGAGGGAGCCCATTCCCTCTGAAACCACTTGGATGCCACAGTTGCTATCTAAGGGGTTAAACATCTAAGATCGGTGCTTTTGCCGATCCCGGCTGTAATGAGAGAGCCGAACTCCTGCTCTTCACTGCATGGGAGACCCGTGCAGCGCTTACACTAGTCTGCTTTAAAAAGGTGGTGGCCTAGGGCCCCTTAATAACTGTCATAAAAATGCGTTAACCAGGGGTTAACCAGGTTGGATTGTCCTGTGTACCGTCACCTATAGACATAAGATTAATAGCAGATCAGTTCAGCTGAGCATGCATGTTTTATCAATGCAAGACATCAGAGTACAAGTTATATGAGACATGATGAACCTTGAGGAATCTCTGCCACCAACACGTTTTGATGGTTGGTCAGCAACAACTAAACCACAAGTTTCGGTCCCTTTGACGTTGAAGATTTATTTCCAGAAACGGTTAGAGGTGGCACTGCATGGCGACAAAGGCGTCTACACATGCATTTTAGTTGATTTGTATGCAATTACCTCCTCATTCATCTGGGCGTGGAGGGTAGATATTAGTCTGCAGACCCTCTCTAGTAACATTAGATGCCTTTTTAGATCTTTGTGTCCTGTTTACAGGAGATATAAAGCAGATTCCCATCTTGCTGGCAGTTTCTTCATATTCTGTTTTGTCATGGACAAGTCGGGCATCTTGGATTTAAACATATGAGGGGTGTTCAATAAGTGATCTACCCCATCATGTTCTGTCAGTGTTGGAGAGCTGAACTTGCAGCAGTTCAGTCTTATGAAAGCACTGGAAGTGACAGAATGTCAAGTGCAGTACAGTGCAGGTCGAGAAAGAAAGAGAGGGATTTGGAGCTTCGTTCTGATTAAATTCCTTACAAAGGAAGAAAAGAAGCCTAAAGAACTCCATGAAAGGGATGATTGCAATATATGGTGATAATGCACTTTTACTACTAAGTAAAGTTTTGAGCTGAGCAGTTTAAATGGGGCAGGGAATCAATTGAAGTTGACCCTTGTTCAGGGGGACCTGTTGAAGCATCTTCAGAAGAAAATGTACCATAAAAGTGGAGGCCATGACTTAGAAGATAGTCAGGTCAAAATCAGTGTTATGGCTCACGAATTAGGCATTTCAGTTGGCACAGTTTCCAGTATCATTCTCCAATCAGCTGGAAAGATCATAGCAACATTTTTTTTGGGATACAGAAGGCGTTTTATTACTAGAATTCATGTCACAAGACAATGACTACTGGAGACACCTATTCTTCAACAATGACGGCATTAAGTGAGGCAATCAAAGAAAAATGCAATGGGAAGTTGTGAGCTGGCACATTTTTGTGAAACAGGACAAGTCTCGCAACTCAAAAGCTGCTATTGGGGAATGCAGCTTCATGGAGGTTAACCATCCACCCTACAATCCAGACCTGGCTCCCAGTGATTACTATCTCTTTCATAACCTGAAGGAACTTCTGTGTGGACAACTGTTTCCTGATGATAATGCAGTAAAAGGGTTCCTGCAGCAGTGAGAAGTCTCCTTCTATTCTGAGGGCATCTAATCACTGGAGGTAAAGTGGAATTTGTGTGTTGAAGTCAAGTGGGATTGCATCTCAGAACATTTTTGTTTTCATATTCAGGTAGATAACTTATTGAACACCCCGCTTACATGTATGGCAATGGCTTATTCTCCTCTCCCTAATAAGAATATGTGAACGCTCAGCATTGTTGAACAGGAGGAATATTGATCCACTGCTGTCTTAAGTATGTGGCCAGCCTTAGTTGAGATGTCTTCAAAAATCATCTAGGATAGGGAGAAATGCTGGTGGTATTCATGAAATACTTTGGCGGTTAGCCTCAGCTCTGATACATCTGGTTTATAATAGCCTATACTCCTAATGCTCAGGGCTTTTGATTCCTCTTCTCGTCCTTAATCATAAAGCTTCTGTCAGGCAGCTCAGCCGGGGTTTGATGGTTACAAGGCTCGCACAATGGAGAAGTTCTAGCAGTGCCGTTGTAGTCATTTTTCTAGCACATATGAATGCTGATCTCTTCTTTCATTTTTGGAGAACAGGGGAAGGGGGGGGGGCTTACCTATATTTATTTATGTCTGCAGTCGCATATTGATGGCCTGTCCTAGGATAGGCCATCAGTGTCACGAACTATGGATCCGATCGCTCCGGATCCCACAGCTGTGACGTAGTGGTCGGTGACGGAGTCTGCGCACACACAGAGACCTCACGTGACCGGGGTATTACCATCCGGCTAACACCCCCCACTACACTTCGGTAACTGCCACCACGTGGGTTCCCGGTCCACGAGCCGACTATCCGGGTCATTCACTATCACACAGATCAGTGGATGAACCGGATATCGCTTACTGACCAACCGCAGTCAATCACCCCCAGCTACAATTCCTAAATGCAATTTAACTAACTACCTGGTAACGTCTCTTCAAAGGTAAGGTATGTTGTTCAGCAGCTTAGAATATGGAAGACTTGGCCATTTAGATTTTATAATCTTTAATAAGAGGTAAAAAGCAGTGCATACAAGTCTAATGAAAATGACTATAAATCTACAGAATAATAATAACAATATAAATAATCACGACAGTTCAAATGAAAGGGAAAAAGATGAAAGAATACTTAGTTTCTCTGGAGGGTTTCAGATGGTCGTTCATATGTCCTTTTTGAATCCTTGCAAACCCCTTTTCAGTATGTATCAGGGGAGACCCTCAAAGTTCTTCTGATACAGGGATATGCTGACAATGTCCAATTAAGTGTCTGGTGATGGTCCATGGGTCTCTCTCCTCTGTCCTTGTGCACAGATTTTTATGAACTCTCCCATGGGCAGGAGACTTACTCCTGTCAGCCAATGGCAGCAGAGTGACTGTGAAGCCTAGGGATTGGCCTCCAAGTGTTTTATGACCCCATCAAAGTTCAGTTCCTACAGTGAGGATTATACTTAAGCTCATATCTCCCTGATACATCGGCATATTTTTATACAGAATACATATTTGCGATCCTTATTTATTTACATACAGAATGAGACCACACACGGTAATCCTGGGACCTGTAGTTCTTCTACCACCCATAGGTCAGTTACAGAATCGCATCCTCTGGTCATATTTGCTACCCAATTAACCACAATACTCTGTAGAGCCTGGATCTGGTGTCAGAAAGGGCATAAGTTGATTCATAAATGAAATATGAAAGTGGACTGGTTTTATGCCCAGAGCTAATTAAGGGCTATTAGCTCTCCTCAAACCAGACCTGGAAATTAATGACGTCACGCTCCAGCCAGGCTTGACAGCGAGCTGATCTTATCTTAAAGGACAGGATGAGCTGGGCCTGGTATAGCCTTTATGACCTTTTATAGCCGGCCTCACAGAGCAGTGGTAATAAAAGTGTCCATCTATATCATAGGTGACCCAGGCTTCAGGAAGATGAGTTCACTGTTTTTTTACATATGCCAGAAGCATATAAGATGGCTACCCAGAGGAATTATGTATGTATGCCGGCACACCTCCCTCTTTTAAAAGGTTGCCTGGGGAAATGGCCACAAGCCTATTCCACAGCAACCCAGCCGTCTCCGGCCGATTCTCCCTGCCGCGACAACCCGTCGGCATTTCCATGTAAACTACCTTTTCTGTGCTGCACGGTGAAGTTGTACTGCTGCAAAATCAGGCTCCATCTCAGCAGTTTCGCATTGTCTCCTGCGAGACATGCCAACCAGCTGAGGGGATTGTGATCAGTGATCACTGTGAAATTGCGTCCATACAGGTAGTGTTGTAGCTTTTGCAGGGACCACACAATAGCTAAACACTCCTTCTCTATTGTGGAGTAGCTGGTCTCCCTGGCCAGTAACTTACGGCTCAGGTATAGTACAGGATGCTCCTCCCCGGCCTGGTTCACCTGACTCAGGACTGCACCCAGACCAAAGGTGGAAGCATCCGTGTGGACCACAAACTTCCGAGTGAAATCTGGGGCCTGAAGTACAGGAGCACTGGCTAGTGCATCCTTCAGGACCTGGAAGCCTTGCTCGCATTCCGGCGTCCATGACACCATCCTGGACAGCTTCTTCTAGGTCAAGTCTGTCAGAGGCTTGGCCAGGGCGCTATAGTTCGGGATGAACTTCCTATAGTACCCGGCCGTTCCCAAGAAAGACATGACCTGCTTCTTGGTGAGAGGTGTTGGCCATCTCGTAATGGCTTTCACCTTCTCTATTTCAGGCCTCAGTGTGCCTCCTCCTACTCTGTGGCCTAATTAAGTGACCTCATTCATGCCCAGCTGGCACTTGCTAGGCTTAACAGTTAGTCCAGCCGCAGCAAGTTTGTCCAGTACTTGCGACAGGTGCACCAGATGCTCCTTCCACGTGGGGCTATACACGGCAATGTCATATAAATAGGCGACAGCACATTCTTCTAGTCCTTCCAGCAAGTCATTTACAAGCCTTTGAAAGGTGGCTGGCGCATTCTTCATCCCAAACGGCATTACAGTAAATTCGTATAAGCCGAAAGCGGTGATGAATGCCGACTTCTCCTGAGCCTCCGAGGTCAGGGGAATCTGCCAATACCCCCTGCTCAGGTCCATGATTGTCAGGTAGCTGGCTCCTGCCAACTTATCTAACAGTTCATCAATCCTGGGCATGGGGTAAGCATCCGAGGTTGTGATGGCATTCAGTTTCCGATAATCCACACAGAACCTGGTTGTCTGATCTTTCTTCGGGATCAGAACCACCGGTGAGGCCCAAGCGCTGTGGGATTTCTGAATGACCCCGAGCTGCTTCATCTCCTCGATCTCCCTCCTGAGGTCTGCCTGGACCTCCATTGAGACACGGTAGGCGGACTGCTTTGTGGGAGCATGTGTGCCTGTGTCCACATGATGGACTGCAAGGTGTGTTCTCCCGGGTTTCCCTGTAAAAGTGTCACGGTGAGCCATCAACACTTCTAAGAGCTGAGATCTCTGCTGGGACGAGAGTTGAGGGTTGAGGGTTAAGTCCACCTCCAACTCTCGAGTGTCAGCTAGCAGATCTAGTAGGGGGGTCGGCCTCCTCCCTTTCGGGCAGGCTGCAAACCGGCATAACATGTGGCGTTCTCTCGTGATGCTCCTTGAGCATGTTGACGTGAAACGTCTTCTGTCTCCTACCTCCCTCTCCAAGGCCCACCACATAATTTACCTTACTCAGACATTTGACAATGGGGTACGGCCCTTCCCATGCAGCTTGCAGTTTGTTTTGCCGCATTGGCAGCAGGACATAGACCTTCTGCCCCTCCTGGTAGATTATCTCTCGGGCAGTGCGGTTATACCACTGCTTCTGTTTGCTTTGGGCCTGCACCATATTCTCCTGTACCAGACCTACAAGCGACTCCATTTTGTCTCGGAACCTGAGGACATAGTCTACTACAGAGACTTCAGTTCCGGCAATCTTGCCTTCCCAAGACTCTCTGATTAGGTCTAGGGGACCTCTTACTCGTCGACCATACAGGAGTTCGAAGGGCGAAAACCCGGTTGACTCCTGGGGAACCTCTCTGTAGGCAAATAGCAGGTGAGGTAGATATCGTTCCCAGTCCTTCCCTTGCGCCTCCACGAACGTCTTCAGCATCTGCTTCAACGTCCCGTTGAAGCGCTCACAGAGGCCGTTTGTTTGTGGGTGGTAAAGGCTGGCTACGATATGGTTCATCTGTATTTTCCTACAGAGCCCCTGCATTAGTTCAGACATGAACTGAGGTCCTTGGTCGCTGAGAAGCTCAGCTGGGAACCCCACTCTCGTGAAGATCCCCAGCAGGGCGTCTGCAACCTTGTCCGCCCTAATGGAGGATAACGCCACTGCTTCCAGGTAGCGCGTCGCGTAATCCACCAGGGTTAATATGAACCGTTTACCCGAACTGCTGGGGATGGCCAGTGGACCAATGATGTCCACGGCCACCCTCCTGAAGGGTTCATCAATTATCTGTAAGGGAGTCAATGGAGCTCGGTGACGGTCTCCTGCTTTGCCAACTCGCTGACAGGTGTCGCAGGACCTGCAGTACTTGGCGACATCTGCCCCGAGGCCAGGCCAGAAAAAATTCTGCATCACCCGGGACTTTGTTTTAGTTATTCCCAGGTGACCAGCTAAGGGGATCTCATGAGCCACTTGCAGTAATTGTTCCCTGAACTGCACAGGTACAATGAGCTGCCTCTTGAGTGGCCCCACCCTACTGTCACTGTGGGAGATGTCCTCCTTATACAGTTTCCCATTGTCCCAACACACTCGGTATTTATCTCCCTCAGTGGGAGGGCTGGCAGCTAACCCTCTTAGCTGCTCCAAGGTAGGGTCATCTCGCAGGGCCTGCTCAAAGGCGGCACTACAAGTCCCAGCCAGCTGTCCTGTGGCGAACAGGGACAGTGGCTGAGGCTCTGACGCGGTTAAGTCCACGGGGTCCGAACCGGTGGAAGGGGACACTTCCACTTGCTCTTCCCCAATGGAGTGTTCCGCTGCGGCTTTTGCAGCCCTGCGACTGCGAGTGACGGGCAACACAGGCACAATAATGTCATCACATTTAACATTTGCACAGCTGGAATCAGTTAAACACATGTCTGCTACCTGTGTACATACACCCGCCATCCCCTCTACATCTCCTGTCATAGGAGAACTGCTCCCACACACCCCACCTCCCACGGTCCATCCCCAAGGTTATCTGATGTTACGCAAACATCCTTGCACAGTACCTCGGTATGTCCAGGGACCTCCATAGGGACGGGTGAGTCCTGTGTGCTTCCAGGGGGCATGTAGCACGAGACCAATCGTCCTAGGTCAGTGCCAAATAAAACATTTGTGGGGATCTCCGCAGAGACTCCCACCTCCCTTACTCCACTCCCAGCCCCCCAATCAAGGAAAACACGAGCTAGGGGAACATTAGGGCTCACCCCCCCCCAACTCCCGTGATGGTGAGGCTTTTGCCGGGAATAAGGTCTGCGTCATCCACTGGTTCAGGCCGAACTAGTGTGACTTCGGCTCCTGTATCGCGGAAGCCTGTGGTGCATCGGTTGCCCACAGTAACCGACTGTAGGTTGTCTGCGGGGTGTCTTGCAGCTCCATTCACCAACAGCACAGATTATGGGTTGCGGGCAAGCTTGCCAGGGGGTGCTGTCTTCTTCTCCGGGCTCGAGTGGCTGAGGTGTCCTGGCTTGCCGCACGCATAGCACTTGCGCACGTCTGTCGGTGCTGGCTTGACTCCTTCAGGTCTTTGTGCAGGCCTGTGAAAGGGTCGCTGGACAGGAACCGACAAAGCTGGCCGGGAGGAAGAAGCAGATGAAGAGGTTCCTCCCAGACGGGACAGAGTGTCTTTGAATGCCCGAGTGCTGGGCATGGCGATGTATTCATCGGCTAGCTCGGCCGCCTCTCGCGCACTCTTCGGCTTGTGCTCACATACATATTTTTGCACATCCGTGGGGCAATTGGAGACAAACTGTTCTCGGACCAACAGATCCGCCAGGGACTGCTTGGTGTCCTCTGTGAGGGGATCAGACCACTGTTGGAAGGTAGTCTGCAACTTGCCCAGATGGTCCATAAAAGTATCTCCGGGCCCTCTCCGCAGGGACCGGAACCGTAAACGGTAAGTCTCTGGAGTCAGCTGGTACTTGACCAGAATAGCCTTTTTGATGACCGCGTAACTGGTACGCTCTGCTAATGGTAGTCCGACCAGGGCCTCCATAGCTTTGCCCTTCAGTGCGGACATTAGATGTCCCGCCCACTGTGGCTCTGGTACCTGGTACTGCTGGCATGAGGTTTCAAAAGCATGCAGGAAAAGATCAATGTCACAGTTCTCAGACTCCATCACAGGCAGTTTTGGCTTGACCATCAGGGATGGGCTGTGGATGTAGCATGCCGGTTGGACTCCTGAAGCTGTACTCGGGCCAGGTCCAGTTCATGCCTGCGGACAGCTTCCCGTTCTGCAGCCTCGCGCTCAGCCTTGCGCTCTGCAGCCTCGAGCTCAGCCTTGCGCTCTGCCCGACGTGCCTCCAGCAGCCGAAAATATAAGTCCGGGTTACTGAGCATTAGTTGGTCCAGACCATTTTGGGATGGCATAGAGACAGAGTTATGTCCAGCTAGAGGACTGCAAGCCCCAGCAGGCTGTCCTCCTCCCAGTTCATCATCCTCATTCTGGAAGGGGTCACCTGGCTCAGGGGCCCCTGAGTGTCCTCCATTCTCTGAATCCTGCAGGGATGACTCTTGACTCCTCCGTGCACATAACTCCTGGATAAGGACAGTCTTATTTTTCCATATACTTGGATGCCTTTGTGCTCACACAGAGCTGTGATATCAGCCACGCTCATGACGTCATAATTCACGGATTCGGACATTATTGCCAAATAAAAGATAGGACAGTAAACAAGAGAGAGGGGAGGGTACTGTCGTGAATTATTATTCTATCAAAACTAATGCACTGTGCTTAGTCTTCCAGAATTTTTCAATCCTTTAGTACAGAGTTATGGACATAACTTCATGCACTAATATTCTAAGCATACAGAATTCTGCCACCAGAAAATGTCACGAACTATGGATCCGATCGCTCCGGATCCCACAGCTGTGACGTAGTGGTCGGTGACGGAGTCTGCGCACACACAGAGACCTCACGTGACCGGGGTATTACCATCCGGCTAACACCCCCCACTACACTTCGGTAACTGCCACCACGTGGGTTCCCGGTCCACGAGCCGACTATCCGGGTCATTCACTATCACACAGATCAGTGGATTAACCGGATATCACTTACTGACCAACCGCAGTCAATCACCCCCAGCTACAATTCCTAAATGCAATTTAACTAACTACCTGGTAACGTCTCTTCAAAGGTAAGGTATGTTGTTCAGCAGCTTAGAATATGGAAGACTTGGCCATTTAGATTTTATAATCTTTAATAAGAGGTAAAAAGCAGTGCATACAAGTCTAATGAAAATGACTATAAATCTACAGAATAATAATAACAATATAAATAATCACGACAGTTCAAATGAAAGGGAAAAAGATGAAAGAATACTTAGTTTCTCTGGAGGGTTTCAGATGGTTGTTCATATGTCCTTTTTGAATCCTTGCAAACCCCTTTTCAGTATGTATCAGGGGAGACCCTCAAAGTTCTTCTGATACAGGGATATGCTGACAATGTCCAATTAAGTGTCTGGTGATGTTCCATGGGTCTCTCTCCTCTGTCCTTGTGCACAGATTTTTATGAACTCTCCCATGGGCAGGAGACTTACTCCTGTCAGCCAATGGCAGCAGAGTGACTGTGAAGCCTAGGGATTGGCCTCCAAGTGTTTTATGACCCCATCAAAGTTCAGTTCCTACAATGAGGATTATACTTGAGCTCGTATCTCCCTGATACATCGGCATATTTTTATACAGAATACATATTTGCGATCCTTATTTATTTACATACAGAATGAGACCACACACGGTAATCCTGGGACCTGTAGTTCTTCTACCACCCATAGGTCAGTTACAGAATCACATCCTCTGGTCATATTTGCTACCCAATTAACCACAATACTTTGTAGAGCCTGGATCTGGTGTCAGAAAGGGCATAAGTTGATTCATAAATGAAATATGAAAGTGGACTGGTTTTATGCCCAGAGCTAATTAAGGGCTATTAGCTCTCCTCAAACCAGACCTGGAAATTAATGACGTCACGCTCCAGCCAGGCTTGACAGCGAGCTGATCTTATCTTAAAGGACAGGATGAGCTGGGCCTGGTATAGCCTTTATGACCTTTTATAGCCGGCCTCACAGAGCAGTGGTAATAAAAGTGTCCATCTATATCATAGGTGACCCAGGCTTCAGGAAGATGAGAGTTCACAGTTTTTTTACATATGCCAGAAGCATATAAGATGGCTACCCAGAGGAATTATGTATGTATGCCGGCACAATCAGCAGTGTACTATATTATACAATAAATAAAGGGCACCTGGGAAATAAAACCTTCATAAATCATGAGGATGAAGGAGCCCCAGAGGTTTTCCAAACACCTTTGCCCACAGGGGTCTCCACTTTTTTGGATGATCTCCAAGCCAAATGTACTTCCATAAGACTTGGGCTGTGAAGATCTCCAAGAACATGTTCATTCATACAAACTTTTCATGATCAGGGATAGGAGATCCCATGACTCTATGGACATAAAAAAAACAGCCCTGTCTTTCTGCTGTTGTTAAAGAGGAACTCTGTTGAAGACTGTAATTTCCCAACTAAGTTGTTTTCTGAAATCATGATGTCAAAATCAGAAAAATTTGCTAAACTATGGCTAGACTGATGCATGACAACAATTCATTGGGTGACAGCCACAGAGCTCCATTGTTCTGTATGACGAGCCATTGTCACTGAAATCCTCGGGTCTAGTCATCTATAACCTTCCTTACAGAGGAGCTTCCCAACTCCCTCTAGTGATGACTGCAGGCAACCAGAAGTTTATCATTTATAGGGGTTTCTTGTGAATTAAATTTTGATGACCTATCCTCAGGCTATGTCATTAATATCAACAATAGTCTGAGGGAAGTGGCCCTTTTTAGGGATTTCAGGATTTTAAAGAGCGTCTGTCATCAGGATCAACCCTATTAAACCAGGTATGATGTTACTGATAAGTAAAATGATACCTTATGTGCCACTTTCGTCACGATATGTAAATGGGAGCACTGATAGGTGGGCCCAAGCTCTTCTGCCATCTCCCCCTGCCAATGCTCCGTCCCATTGACGGACAGGGCTAGGCATCTCAACTGCCCCTAAAAAGTGCACAACAGAGACACGTAAATAAGGTATTATTTTACTCATCAGGATCAACCCTACCAGACATTATCCCTGATTTAATTGGGTTGATCCTGATGACAGACGCTCTTTATAGGGGTTCCCCCATCTTGGACATTGTGGCTTATTGCTAGCATATGCCCCCCAATGTCTTATAGCTGTGGGTCCCACCTCTGGGACCTGCACTTGTCCTTAGAATGGAGCCTGCAAAGTATGCGCGGCCGCCAATTATTATTAATTTCTTAAGTCCTGTTGAAATGAAAGAGAAGCGCATGGCACAAGTGGGGCCACCACTTCATTTGCTTCTATAGGGCTTCCAAAAATAGCCGAGCGCGCCACTTGGCTATTTTCGGCACTCCTATAGAATGGCGTACGGCCATGCATGCGTGGTGTACTTTCCATCACTTTGCGGGCTCCCTTCTAAGGATAGGTGCTGGTCACAGAGGTAGCACCTGCACCTATCAGACACGTGTACATATACATCTGTGGACGGGACTTTAAAAGTCTTATGAAAGCACTGGAAGTGACAGAATGTCAAGTGCAGTACAGTGCAGGTCGAGAAAGAAAGAGAGGGATTTGGAGCTTCGTTCTGATTAAATTCCTTACAAAGGAAGAAAAGAAGCCTAAAGAACTCCATGAAGGGATGATTGCAATATATGGTGATAATGCACTTTTACTACTAAGTAAAGTTTTGAGCTAAGCAGTTTAAATGGGGCAGGGAATCAATTGAAGTTGACCCTTGTTCAGGGGGACCTGTTGAAGCATCTTCAGAAGAAAATGTACCATAAAAGTGGAGGCCATGACTTAGAAGATAGTCAGGTCAAAATCAGTGTTATGGCTCACGAATTAGGCATTTCAGTTGGCACAGTTTCCAGTATCATTCTCCAATCAGCTGGAAAGATCATAGCAACATTTTTTTTGGGATACAGAAGGCGTTGTATTACTAGAATTTATGTCACAAGACAATGACTACTGGAGACACCTGTTCTTCAACAATGACGGCATTAAGTGAGGCAATCAAAGAAAAATGCAACGGGAAGTTGTGAGCTGGCACATTTTTGTGAAACGGGACAAGTCTCGCAACTCAAAAGCTGCTATTGGGGAATGCAGCTTCATGGAGGTTAACCATCCACCCTACAATCCAGACCTGGCTCCCAGTGATTACTATCTCTTTCATAACCTGAAGGAACTTCTGTGTGGACAACTGTTTCCTGATGATAATGCAGTAAAAGGGTTCCTGCAGCAGCGAGCAGTCTCCTTCTATTCTGAGGGCATCTGATCACTGGAGGTGAAGTGGAATTTGTGTGTTGAAGTTAAGTGGGATTGCATCTCAGAACATTTTTGTTTTCATATTCAGGTAGATAACTTATTGAACACCCTGCTTACATGTATGGCAATGGCTTATTCTCCTCTCCCTAATAAGAATATGTGAACGCTCAGCATTGTTGAACAGGAGGAATATTGATCCACTGCTGTCTTAAGTATGTGGCCAGCCTTAGTTGAGATGTCTTCAAAAATCATCTAGGATAGGGAGAAATGCTTGTGGTATTCATGAAATACTTTGGCGGTTAGCCTCAGCTCTGATACGTCTGGTTTATAATAGCCTATACTCCTAATGCTCAGGGCTTTTGATTTCTCTTCTCGTCCTCAATCATAAAGCTTCTGTCAGGCAGCTCAGACGGGGTTTGATGGTTACAAGGCTCGCACAATGGAGAAGTTCTAGCAGTGCCGTTGTAGTCATTTTTCTAGCACATATGAGTGCTGATCTCTTCTTTCATTTTTGGAGAACAGGGGAAGGGGGGGGGGGCTTACCTATATTTATTTATGTCTGCAGTCGCATATTGATGGCCTGTCCTAGGATAGGCCATCAGCAGTGTACTATATTATACAATATATAAAGGGCACCTGGGAAATACAACCTTCATAAATCATGAGGATGAAGGAGCCCCAGAGGTTTTCCAAACACCTTTGCCCACAGGGGTCTCCACTTTTTTGGATGATCTCCAAGCCAAATGTACTTCCATAAGACTTGGGCTGTGAAGATCTCCAAGAACATGTTCATTCATACAAACTTTTCATGACCAGGGATAGGAGATCCCATGACTCTATGGACATAAAAAAAAACAGCCCTGTCTTTCTGCTGTTGTTAAAGAGGAACTCTGTTGAAGACTGTAATTTCCCAACTAAGTTGTTTTCTGAAATCATGATGTCAAAATCAGAAACATTTGCTAAACTATGGCTAGACTGATGCATGACAACAATTCATTGGGTGACAGCCACAGAGCTCCATTGTTCTGTATGACGAGCCATTGTCACTGAAATCCTCGGGTCTAGTCATCTATAACCTTCCTTACAGAGGAGCTCCCCAACTCCCTCTAGTGATGACTGCAGGCAACCGGAAGTTTATCATTTATAGGGGTTTCTCGTGAATTAAATTTTGATGACCTATCCTCAGGCTATGTCATTAATATCAACAATAGTCTGAGGGAAGTGCCCCTTTTTAGGGATTTCAGGATTTTTTATTTTAAGTATCTCTTTATTTCCATCATCTCAAATTTCATCATCAATAGATAAGTTACATTTTTAATTCATCAGAAAAACAACATTCTAATCTTTTTCTGTACATAAACAAATATTTTTACTCCCCGTTTACCCACCCTCCTACCACCCTTATGGGGAGGGAGAGGGGGACGTGTAATACAACAACAACAAAAATAAAAAATAAATAAAAAAATCCTCAATCTATCCAGCACTAAAGTAACCACTTCTTTCATATTTCATCAACAGTTTTTTCTTTTCTACTATGGCCCTCCATCACCCGTTCTTCTTTAATCAAGTCGTCAACTGCTTTTCTCCACTGCCGAGCTGTTGGAGGGTCTGCCCCTACCCATTTCTTAAGTATTAGGAGTCTAGCTTGAAATAGCACTTTACTCAAGACCATTCATATATCTCTATTTAGGCTCAGGTGTTCGGTTGCCCCCAAAATACAAGTCATGGGATCTTCTGATATTTGAACCTTCAAAATTCGGTATATAGTATCTGTTATTTCTGTCCAATATCTGAACAGTCTTGGGCATCTCCAAAAACAATGTATTAAATCGGCATTCTCTCCCCCACATTTTATACAATCATCCGAAGCTCTAACACCCATTCTTTTCAATATCCATGGGGATCGATGCAACCTGTGAACTACAAAGAATTGTGAGGTCTTATGTGAACCCCTGTTTGAGACTCGAGAATAATTCTTTAATGCATCGTTCCATTTTTCTTCCGTAAAGAATTGAAGTTCATTCTCCCATTTTTTCCTAGCTAATATTGTAACCCGTTTCTTTTTTCCCTCCATCAATATCTTGTATCCTTTTGCCGTTATTCCTCCTCTTTCACCCACGTTGGTAAATTTGTGCAATAACTCAGATCTTTCCATCTTATATTTGTCCTCTTGCATAACTGACCTCAATGCATTCCTAAGCTGAAAATATTTATATATGTCCTTTTGCGGTATACCAAACTCTCTAACCATTGTATTAAAGTCTTTCAATTTACCCTGTTCAAATATCTGGTTTAAGTATTTCATCCCATTTTTTTCCCAGTCTATATACGTCTTAATCCCTTGCAGTTCCTTAAGGTTTAATATTTTTCCAGATAGGTGTATATTGCAAAAACCCTTTAATCTCTAATATTTTTTTTATTTCCACCCATATGTATTCCAGTAAGTTTAAAACTCTATTTCCGATACTATTTCTCCCCAGTGTACCTGATTCCAGCACCTCTAAAAAGTTCCATTCTTCTTTCCACCCCAATCTATTTACTACCTGCCTACCCACCAAACCATCTAAACTACTTTTTATATGACCATATTGTGTAATTATATAGTAAAAAAAACAATTCGAATGACGTCTACCTGTGCGACTTCCGGTTCCGGCTCCCAGCTCCAGCGTGTAGCGGCGACTGCGTCCCCCTGCTCCGTCGATCTCCTCTGCGGCGTCGGTAAGTAGGCACGGTGCCTTCGTTCTCTTGCAGGTCGGGTGTCTTGCGCAGCCGCGCGCTCCACGCCTTCCCCCGGGCTTGACTACTTTCGCCGCTCACTAATCGCCCGCATTTGCGCATGACCGCCCCGCTGCCTCGAATCCCACCCCCGGCCGGGACGCCCCGCCTTCTCTCCCGCCCATCAGTTCCCCGCTCCTGCGCCGTTTTCTCGGGACCGGTCTCCTCATCGCTCTTCTCGTTGGGGCATGGGGGTCCGGTCTCTGAGATACGTGTCAGGGCAGTTCATACGGCCGTGGGAAGTCAAATAGTGTGCTAGTAAGAAAGTTTCACTCACCAAACAAGACGTGATGCATCTTTGACTGGGTGTCTGTTTTTGTTCGTGGGTGCGGGAAGCAGAGACGCATCTGAGTCCCAAATTGCCCAAGGTGAGGGATCCATTCTGCATGGGATCACGCTCATAGCACTGGTGCCTCCTTCTTACAGATCACGGCTCTGCACCGATACCTCACGTGCTAACCAATGCAAATATTTAGAAACTGCCAGGCGTCTCTGAGATATTGTCAGGAGGCACGCTGTTTCCGCCGCATTAACCCCTGCCTCGCCGTTCCCTTCCTGGGGGACTGGCTGGGCGTCTGACGCCCGGGATCGCCTTGCTGGGAGCCCGGATGCATCCCCCGGAGTGACTCTCCCCGGCCTTTGCGGGGGTATGCAGCTGGGCTCCGCTCCTGGGTCCTGGTCCACCTGAGTCTTGAGGAGCTCAGCCATACAGCCATACCGCCACTCGCCCACCACGCCCGCTTCACTCCATCACTCGCCCACAGGTCCGGACAGCCGGCGCCAGCCTCACCTCATCCCCGCTTCAGTCCTTGAAGCACTGCGCGCAAAAAAAAAAAAATTCCTATCCGTGTCTTGTCACCTGATACGTTCAGGTTCTTTTTCGTGTCCCGTCACATGAGTTTAAGTTCTCGTCATGTCCTGTTACTCTCCACGTCCTGTCACCTGATACGTTCAGGTTCGTTTTCTTGTCTTGTCACCTGATACTTCAGGTTTGTTTCGTGTCCGGTCACCTGAGTTTCAGGTTCTCTTCATGTTCTGTTACTCTCCACGTCCTGTCATCTGATACGTTCAGGTTTTCGCTTCGTGTCTGGTCACCTGATACGTTCAGGTTAGTTTCGTGTCTGGTCACCTGATACGTTCAGGTTCGCTTCGTGTCCTGTCACCTGATACGTCAGGTTCTCTTCGTATTTTGTCGCCTGATACGTTCAGGTTCGTTTTCGTGTCCTGTCACCTGATACGTTCAGGTTCTCCTCTTGTCCGGTCACCTTGAATTTAGGTTCTCTTCATGTCCTGCTA
Source organism: Bufo gargarizans (assembly GCF_014858855.1). Lineage (NCBI taxonomy): Eukaryota > Metazoa > Chordata > Amphibia > Anura > Bufonidae > Bufo > Bufo gargarizans. The sequence goes on from NC_058080.1 coordinate 40,728,082, forward strand.
CTCCTCACGTCCTGCCACCTGATACGTTCAGGTTCGCTTCGTGTCCTGTCTCCTGTTACGTTCAATTTCGCTTCGTGTCCTGTCACCTGATACGTTCAGGTTCTTTTCGTATTCTGTCACTCTTCGTGTCCTGTCACCTGGTACGTTCAGGTTTTTCATGTCCGCCTTGCTTGTCAGGCCCTGTTTTTGTCTCCTTCCCATCACGCACGGATTTTCAGGGCCAGTTGCCTGACACTCCCACAATCACTCAGTTTCATAGCCGTCCCCATCAAGGTCCTTCACCTGTCTTTGTTTCACTCACGTTCAAACTCACCTCTCACTGTCCTGTCACGCCTTCTTTCCGCTTCATGTGTACCTATCACGGTCAGGTCAGGCTCTTCACCTCTCACACTCGGGTCCCGTTTGGCTCTCCGTTGCTGTCGTGCGCGGGTCATGTCGCCTCGCTGGCCGCCACTCTGGTAGGATTCCACTTTGGCATCCAGTTGAGGCCTCGTCACCAGAGGCATCTCGGCCTTCGGTCTTGTTTCACAGGACCCAACTCTTTCCAAGTTACCTGTCAAGCAGCTCATGCTTCCTTTCGTTTCCTCACACGCTCAGGCCTTTTTGTTTTTTCATGTTTTTTCCATCACCTACCTCCATTCTCGTTTTCATCTTGCCATCACTGCTTCGTAGGGGCCACTCGGCCATGGCACAGTCTTCTTCTTCTCCAGTAACCATCTCCCGGCGCACCCTGGGGTCTTCAGTCCGATCATTCGGCACAGTCCATCACTCTCGTTTAATTACTGACCCGCTCAGGTTGTCATTTCTTTCTTCCCTCATTCAGGTCTCGTTTCTTCCTGATCGTCATCCTCGTAAGTTCCGTTTTCAGAAATGTTGTTGGTGTACCTCTCCACACAGTTACCTGTTAAAGCTCTGCCTCACTTACAAATCCCAGGTTGCGGGGTGCAAAGTCTCACCCTCTCCGTGGACCTTCCCGGGCTTTTGCTCGTTCCCAGGTTTCCCTTTTTCCCCCCAAATTCTGCTTGGCTCCAGGGTCCGACTCAAACGGCGTGCCCTCTCCTCAATATCATGTCTCACGTATCGGACATTGAGGACTCAATGTCCATCCCAGAGTCAGCGGTCTCCGAGGCAGCCAGCCGCGCGTCCTACAGACATTGGACCATCCCCAGGCTGGTCGCCGAGCTCAAAAAGAAAGGGATCCGCCACTCGGCATCAGCACGAAAGGCAGAATTATATCGCCTGCTCTTTCCCCAGTCACCCAGGGCTCCCGAACCACCCGGAGCCTCCGAAGACCTGGTCTCCATGTCAACCATTCAGCTCTCCTCGACCCAACTCCACGCAACCATCAACAGCCTAGCGTCTTCAATATCGCACATCGACTCCAGGCTCCAGGCCGTCGAGAACACGATTGCCACGCCTCCTCCTCCCGCAGAGCCCGAAGCTGTTCCTTCAACTTCCCACGCTAACATCCCAGGTACAAGCCTTGCTTCTCCCGACATCGCCCCCGCATTCTTCATACCAGAGAACATCAGGAGGGATATCCTGGCAGGAAAGGACATCCTGTCTCCCTCTAGTGATGACTGCAGGCAACCGGAAGTTTATCATTTATAGGGGTTTCTCGTGAATTAAATTTTGATGACCTATCCTCAGGCTATGTCATTAATATCAACAATAGTCTGAGGGAAGTGCCCCTTTTTAGGGATTTCAGGATTTTTTATTTTAAGTATCTCTTTATTTCCATCATCTCAAATTTCATCATCAATAGATAAGTTACATTTTTAATTCATCAGAAAAACAACATTCTAATCTTTTTCTGTACATAAACAAATATTTTTACTCCCCGTTTACCCACCCTCCTACCACCCTTATGGGGAGGGAGAGGGGGACGTGTAATACAACAACAACAAAAATAAAAAATAAATAAAAAAATCCTCAATCTATCCAGCACTAAAGTAACCACTTCTTTCATATTTCATCAACAGTTTTTTCTTTTCTACTATGGCCCTCCATCACCCGTTCTTCTTTAATCAAGTCGTCAACTGCTTTTCTCCACTGCCGAGCTGTTGGAGGGTCTGCCCCTACCCATTTCTTAAGTATTAGGAGTCTAGCTTGAAATAGCACTTTACTCAAGACCATTCATATATCTCTATTTAGGCTCAGGTGTTCGGTTGCCCCCAAAATACAAGTCATGGGATCTTCTGATATTTGAACCTTCAAAATTCGGTATATAGTATCTGTTATTTCTGTCCAATATCTGAACAGTCTTGGGCATCTCCAAAAACAATGTATTAAATCGGCATTCTCTCCCCCACATTTTATACAATCATCCGAAGCTCTAACACCCATTCTTTTCAATATCCATGGGGATCGATGCAACCTGTGAACTACAAAGAATTGTGAGGTCTTATGTGAACCCCTGTTTGAGACTCGAGAATAATTCTTTAATGCATCGTTCCATTTTTCTTCCGTAAAGAATTGAAGTTCATTCTCCCATTTTTTCCTAGCTAATATTGTAACCCGTTTCTTTTTTCCCTCCATCAATATCTTGTATCCTTTTGCCGTTATTCCTCCTCTTTCACCCACGTTGGTAAATTTGTGCAATAACTCAGATCTTTCCATCTTATATTTGTCCTCTTGCATAACTGACCTCAATGCATTCCTAAGCTGAAAATATTTATATATGTCCTTTTGCGGTATACCAAACTCTCTAACCATTGTATTAAAGTCTTTCAATTTACCCTGTTCAAATATCTGGTTTAAGTATTTCATCCCATTTTTTTCCCAGTCTATATACGTCTTAATCCCTTGCAGTTCCTTAAGGTTTAATATTTTTCCAGATAGGTGTATATTGCAAAAACCCTTTAATCTCTAATATTTTTTTTATTTCCACCCATATGTATTCCAGTAAGTTTAAAACTCTATTTCCGATACTATTTCTCCCCAGTGTACCTGATTCCAGCACCTCTAAAAAGTTCCATTCTTCTTTCCACCCCAATCTATTTACTACCTGCCTACCCACCAAACCATCTAAACTACTTTTTATATGACCATATTGTGTAATTATATAGTAAAAAAAACAATTCGAATGACGTCTACCTGTGCGACTTCCGGTTCCGGCTCCCAGCTCCAGCGTGTAGCGGCGACTGCGTCCCCCTGCTCCGTCGATCTCCTCTGCGGCGTCGGTAAGTAGGCACGGTGCCTTCGTTCTCTTGCAGGTCGGGTGTCTTGCGCAGCCGCGCGCTCCACGCCTTCCCCCGGGCTTGACTACTTTCGCCGCTCACTAATCGCCCGCATTTGCGCATGACCGCCCCGCTGCCTCGAATCCCACCCCCGGCCGGGACGCCCCGCCTTCTCTCCCGCCCATCAGTTCCCCGCTCCTGCGCCGTTTTCTCGGGACCGGTCTCCTCATCGCTCTTCTCGTTGGGGCATGGGGGTCCGGTCTCTGAGATACGTGTCAGGGCAGTTCATACGGCCGTGGGAAGTCAAATAGTGTGCTAGTAAGAAAGTTTCACTCACCAAACAAGACGTGATGCATCTTTGACTGGGTGTCTGTTTTTGTTCGTGGGTGCGGGAAGCAGAGACGCATCTGAGTCCCAAATTGCCCAAGGTGAGGGATCCATTCTGCATGGGATCACGCTCATAGCACTGGTGCCTCCTTCTTACAGATCACGGCTCTGCACCGATACCTCACGTGCTAACCAATGCAAATATTTAGAAACTGCCAGGCGTCTCTGAGATATTGTCAGGAGGCACGCTGTTTCCGCCGCATTAACCCCTGCCTCGCCGTTCCCTTCCTGGGGGACTGGCTGGGCGTCTGACGCCCGGGATCGCCTTGCTGGGAGCCCGGATGCATCCCCCGGAGTGACTCTCCCCGGCCTTTGCGGGGGTATGCAGCTGGGCTCCGCTCCTGGGTCCTGGTCCACCTGAGTCTTGAGGAGCTCAGCCATACAGCCATACCGCCACTCGCCCACCACGCCCGCTTCACTCCATCACTCGCCCACAGGTCCGGACAGCCGGCGCCAGCCTCACCTCATCCCCGCTTCAGTCCTTGAAGCACTGCGCGCAAAAAAAAAAAAATTCCTATCCGTGTCTTGTCACCTGATACGTTCAGGTTCTTTTTCGTGTCCCGTCACATGAGTTTAAGTTCTCGTCATGTCCTGTTACTCTCCACGTCCTGTCACCTGATACGTTCAGGTTCGTTTTCTTGTCTTGTCACCTGATACTTCAGGTTTGTTTCGTGTCCGGTCACCTGAGTTTCAGGTTCTCTTCATGTTCTGTTACTCTCCACGTCCTGTCATCTGATACGTTCAGGTTTTCGCTTCGTGTCTGGTCACCTGATACGTTCAGGTTAGTTTCGTGTCTGGTCACCTGATACGTTCAGGTTCGCTTCGTGTCCTGTCACCTGATACGTCAGGTTCTCTTCGTATTTTGTCGCCTGATACGTTCAGGTTCGTTTTCGTGTCCTGTCACCTGATACGTTCAGGTTCTCCTCTTGTCCGGTCACCTTGAATTTAGGTTCTCTTCATGTCCTGCTACTCCTCACGTCCTGCCACCTGATACGTTCAGGTTCGCTTCGTGTCCTGTCTCCTGTTACGTTCAATTTCGCTTCGTGTCCTGTCACCTGATACGTTCAGGTTCTTTTCGTATTCTGTCACTCTTCGTGTCCTGTCACCTGGTACGTTCAGGTTTTTCATGTCCGCCTTGCTTGTCAGGCCCTGTTTTTGTCTCCTTCCCATCACGCACGGATTTTCAGGGCCAGTTGCCTGACACTCCCACAATCACTCAGTTTCATAGCCGTCCCCATCAAGGTCCTTCACCTGTCTTTGTTTCACTCACGTTCAAACTCACCTCTCACTGTCCTGTCACGCCTTCTTTCCGCTTCATGTGTACCTATCACGGTCAGGTCAGGCTCTTCACCTCTCACACTCGGGTCCCGTTTGGCTCTCCGTTGCTGTCGTGCGCGGGTCATGTCGCCTCGCTGGCCGCCACTCTGGTAGGATTCCACTTTGGCATCCAGTTGAGGCCTCGTCACCAGAGGCATCTCGGCCTTCGGTCTTGTTTCACAGGACCCAACTCTTTCCAAGTTACCTGTCAAGCAGCTCATGCTTCCTTTCGTTTCCTCACACGCTCAGGCCTTTTTGTTTTTTCATGTTTTTTCCATCACCTACCTCCATTCTCGTTTTCATCTTGCCATCACTGCTTCGTAGGGGCCACTCGGCCATGGCACAGTCTTCTTCTTCTCCAGTAACCATCTCCCGGCGCACCCTGGGGTCTTCAGTCCGATCATTCGGCACAGTCCATCACTCTCGTTTAATTACTGACCCGCTCAGGTTGTCATTTCTTTCTTCCCTCATTCAGGTCTCGTTTCTTCCTGATCGTCATCCTCGTAAGTTCCGTTTTCAGAAATGTTGTTGGTGTACCTCTCCACACAGTTACCTGTTAAAGCTCTGCCTCACTTACAAATCCCAGGTTGCGGGGTGCAAAGTCTCACCCTCTCCGTGGACCTTCCCGGGCTTTTGCTCGTTCCCAGGTTTCCCTTTTTCCCCCCAAATTCTGCTTGGCTCCAGGGTCCGACTCAAACGGCGTGCCCTCTCCTCAATATCATGTCTCACGTATCGGACATTGAGGACTCAATGTCCATCCCAGAGTCAGCGGTCTCCGAGGCAGCCAGCCGCGCGTCCTACAGACATTGGACCATCCCCAGGCTGGTCGCCGAGCTCAAAAAGAAAGGGATCCGCCACTCGGCATCAGCACGAAAGGCAGAATTATATCGCCTGCTCTTTCCCCAGTCACCCAGGGCTCCCGAACCACCCGGAGCCTCCGAAGACCTGGTCTCCATGTCAACCATTCAGCTCTCCTCGACCCAACTCCACGCAACCATCAACAGCCTAGCGTCTTCAATATCGCACATCGACTCCAGGCTCCAGGCCGTCGAGAACACGATTGCCACGCCTCCTCCTCCCGCAGAGCCCGAAGCTGTTCCTTCAACTTCCCACGCTAACATCCCAGGTACAAGCCTTGCTTCTCCCGACATCGCCCCCGCATTCTTCATACCAGAGAACATCAGGAGGGATATCCTGGCAGGAAAGGACATCAATTTGGCCGCCATCCTGATCTCCACCCATGACACAGTCGAAAACCGGACAATCGCCTGCGGTGATGTGTCAGTGGTACTGAGGTCCAAAGACGTCCGCCTCAATAAGAAGCTGACCATCCCTGAATTTATGCTGACCTTCAGCCTGTACCGGGACATCGTGTGTTCCATTCATCCCCACCGCAGGGAGGAACTGGACACATATATGTACAAAGTCACCGAGCTAGGATACAAATATGGCGGTTCCGCTTTTTATGAGTACCATCGGTCCTTCTCCGCCAAAGCGGCAGCAGCGTTCCTCCAGCACCAGCATGTCACCAACTGGGCGGTTTTGGACATGGAGATTTTTTGCAGCCATTTCGCCGGGCTAAAATCCCCAGCCTGTGCCGGTTGCCAGTCAGTTCTCCATTCTTCTGATTGGTGCCCCCATGTCCCTAACCCACCCCCTGCCAGGCCAATGTTTAGCTCCGGAGCGCAGAAACCCAACCCCGCTACGGACAAACTAGGTCGTCCCATCACCTTTCTAGGGAAGAATCAGATTTGTAATAACTTTAACCTGGGTTTCTGCAGTTTCGATAAGTGCAAAGCCTTGCACATCTGCTCCATCTGTTTTAGGGCCCATCCTCAGTCCTCTTGTTCCCAACGCACGGCCAAACGCCCCTGACTAGGCGGGGTCAACATTGACCTGTTACTCTCCCTCCTCCAACAACATCATGACCCCAGTTTTGTCCCGTTTCTCAAACAGGGCTAGTCACCCTTCCGCAGACCACTCATGAGTGCCCTAACCTTCTCTCTTCTCTTGCGGATCCCGGGGCGGTGGACGAACTGTTGGAGTTACAGAAGGGCTTCATGATCGGTCCATTTGCCGAATCCCCTTTCCCTGTGTACCGAGTCAGCCCCATAGGTTTGGTGACCAAAAAATCCTCCAATAAAAAGAGATTGATCTATGACCTGTCCGCTCCTCATGCATCTAGCACCCCCAGCCTAAATTCCCTGGTCCCGTCGGACGAATTCTCCATGCAGTACTCTTCACTGGACGAGGCCGTGGAACTCATCTTACAGGTCGGGGCAGGAGCTTGGTTGTCAAAAGCGGACATTTCCGATGCCTTCAAGTTGCTGCCTATCCTGCCTCACCTGTGGAAGTTCTACGGCATCAAATGGAGGGCAAAATATTATTTTGCCACCCGCTTGACGTTCGGGTCAAAGAGCAGTCCTTGGCTCTTTGACCAGTTCGCCCAAGCACTTCACTGGGTCCTGGTCAATCACGTCCACTGTCCGAGGGTCATCCATTATCTGGACGACTTCTTGCTCATCGAGCAGCCCGAGCATGCCCCGGATAGGCTGGACAGCCTCCTCAGCCTGTTCAGTCGCCTGAACGTTCCAGTGGCCTCAGCAAAGGTTGAAGGCCCCTCCAGGGTAATCACCTTTCTGGGCATCACCCTGGACACAGTCAGAATGGAGGCCAGCCTTCCCCTGGACAAATAAGCAGGCTAAAGGACTCAGTGGCCAGGCTCGTGGGTACCCGCACGGTGTCAAAGTTGGAACTCCAGTCTCTATTGGGGTCCTTCAACTTTGCCGCCAGGATCATGCCTCAGGGCAGATCATTCACCGCCGGCCTACTCAGACTCCTCCCAACAGCCTCTGATCAGCATGCCCTCATCCACCTCGGACGCGATGCGTTGGCAGATCTGGCCATGTGGTCCCTATTTTTGTCCAGTTGGAATGGCATCTCCCTTTTCGTTCCTCAGTGGGACGATGCCTCCCCCTTGGTTTTCTCCGATGCTGCTGCTTCCCTCGGTTTCGGGGCCATCTGCGGGGACCAATGGTTTGCGGGTCCTTGGCCCGCGCAGGTCTCTTCAGACCAGGAGGCTGCCAGGTCCTCTCCCTTGCTCGAGGTCTACCCCATAGTCGCAGCCGCCCTGGTCTGGGGGCAGTCATGGAGTAACAGGCCAGTGTGCTTCATGACTGACAACCAGGCAGTCGTCAACATCCTCGCCAGGGGTAGGTCCAGCTCACCAAAGGTCATGCGTCTGGTCCGTAAGCTCACCTGGCTGTCTCTCCAGAATAATTTCCGTGTCATCTGCAAGCACATAGAGGGCAAGAAAAATACTGCAGCCGATGCTCTGTCCCGTTTAAACTTTAATTTGTTTTTCAGGTCATGCCGGGAGCACAGAGAGTCGGGATCAACCCTCCAGGGTTCGAAGCCCTGATCATGGACTAGAGGAGTACATTTCCGCAGCCCACGGTCTCATCCGCAGGTCACTCTCGGTCAATTCTGCCCGCAACTATCTAACGGGGTAGAACACCTTCAGGCGGTTTGCACACCTTCATCCCAGGGGGGACAGGGACAGAGTCTCTTTCGTCCTGGCCTTCCTGGCGTACTGCCACAAGGAGCTCCGATTGTCCCACAACACCATCAGACTTTACCTAGCGGGCATCCAGCACCACCACATGATCAGTCATCCCAGTCATACCTCTTTCTTTTCCTCCCAGGCGGTCAAGGCGGTCTTGAGAGGCATTCAGAAGCTCTCTTCTCCTTCCACTCCCACCAGACAACCAGTTACAGGGGATTTATTCCAAAAAATTTCTGCCGCCCTAGATGGCAGTCCCTTTGGCCCTTTCCGAAGTTTGATCCTCAAAGCTGCCCTCTACCTCAGCTTCTACGGGTTCCTCAGGCCTGGGGAATTCTGCTGCACCTCAGCCCAGAATCCAGGGCCGGCAATCAGTCAGCTCCGTCGTAGTTCAGACCATTTCACCTTCTCTCTACTTTCCTCCAAAACCTCCCAAGTCGGTCCACCGGTACAGATCGAGTACTTCAATTCGTCCAATCCTTGGTGCCCAGTGTCACTGTTCAATCAGCTACTCTCCACGAGAGAACTCCCGACAGCCCCTTACTGCCTTTCCCCGTGCTTTCGCTGCCTTTCCGCGCAGTTCATCAGGCACATTCGTTCCATAGTTTCGGGTCTGGGGTTCCACACTGCCTCCATCTCCGGACACTCTTTCCGAATAGGGGCCGCATCCGCAGCTTCCAAACATGGCGTTCCCGCTCACGTCATACGAAAGATGGGACGATGGCAATCTTCATGTTTTTCCCGTTACATCCCACATCCACGGGTTGAGATTGCCAAAGCTTTTTCCAGTTTGGTCTTGTGAAATTCTCAAACAATAAACTGCCTAAATCCATGTTTTGCCCCCTTTTTTGGCTACCCGCGTTACATGGCTAAAGGCACACCACTAGCCAGTTAGGTCCTACCACGTCCAGTTTCTCCTCCTTCGTTCCACACTCCCCCCGGAGCCTTGACCACAAATAATATTTTAGGGAGGAAAACCATTTTTATTAAATTTACACGACCCTGTATTGAAATTGGTAATCTACGCCAGACATGTATTTTGGCCCTAAGTTCTTTTAATAGGGGGAGTACATTTAATTTTTCATATTCTTCTATATTTCCAGAGATTTGTATCCCTAAGTATTTAAAGTTTTCTTGTTTTCCCAGCACCTGCACCTTTAAAAGCCCCTGTGGTTGTGCATCTCCCAACATCAACAAATATGATTTCCCCCAATTAATATTTAATCCAGAAAAACAACCAAACTTATCTATTATGTCTATAACTCTATCAAACTGATCCCCACTATTATGCATAAATAACAAAATGTCATCCGCGTACATTAACAATTTTTCTTCCCCACCCTCATAGTGAAAACCTTTAATCTCCCTGTCATTTTTTATTATACATGCCATAGGTTCAATCGCAATAGCGAATAATAGTGGAGAGAGAGGGCATCCCTGCCTAGTGCCCCGATATAGGGCAGGGACAAGCTCCCGTCCACCATCACTCTAGCCCGAGGATTATGATATATTAACTGTATCCATCTTATAAATCCTTCCCCTATGCCAACCCTTTTTAATACTGCCCATAAATATTCCCATTCAATACAATCAAATGCCTTTTGGGCATCCAATGATAGTACAGCTTTCTCCCCCGCTTCTGTTCTATTGGCTTCAATATTTAAAAACAACCTTCTTATGTTTGAATATATCGTTCTACCAAGTATAAAGCCTGTTTGATCTGGATTTATTACACCTCTAACCACCTTTGATAGCCTATCGGCCAAAACTTTTGCCAAAATTTTAACATCGGTGTTTAGAAGTGATATTGGCCTATATGATCCAGGGTCTAGTTGTTCTTTGCCCTTTTTTGGAATTAGTGTAATAATTGCCTCTTTCATAGAGTCTGGTAGATCCACAATTTTTTTAGCCTCGTCCAATGTTGTTTTTAATTCAGGTACTAACACCTGGGAGAAGGTTTTATATATTTCAAAAGGAAGCCCATCACATCCTGGTGCTTTTTCAGATTTTACCTGCCCCAAAACCTTATTTATTTCTGCAATTGATATTTCTTTTTCTAAAAATACTTTTTGGGCCTGGGATATCTCCCTAAGAGGAATCTGATCTAAATACAAATCTAATTCTTGTTTTGAATATTGTACCTTGGACTTATATACCTCCTGGAAATATTTCAGGAACACCTCTTTAACTCCTTCTGGTGTATTAATTATCTCACCCATTTTATCTTTAATCGCCCCAATCCAGAATTTCTCTCTTTGATTTCTTGCTATATTTGCCAAGATTTTACCAACTTTTTCTCCCTCTGTGGCCAACCGAATCCCTTGAAAAAGTAATTCTTTCCTACTTCTCTCCATTTGATATACCTTTAACTTTTCCTGTTCTTCCTCCCATATTTTCTTATTATGATCAGTGGGGTATCTTATACATGTCATTCCTAATTCTTGAACTTTTTTTTCCAATACAACCCCCCTTTCCCTAGTAGTTTTTTTTCCAGTAGTTCACTTTTTTACAAAGCAATCCTCTTAGATATGCTTTAGCAGTATCCCAAACAATTAACCTACTCGCGGAATAATTATTCTCCCTAAAAATTTTTTTTAATTCTTCCATTATACTTTCTTTATCTGGAATCATTGGTAACCAATGGGGGTTAAACTTAAACGGTGGTAAAGCCTTCTTTTTATTCAAATCTAGTTCCATTACCACCGCATTGTGGTCTGATAGGGCCATGGGGAAGTACTTTATTTTAATCCTATTATAGGACATCAGGTTTTTATTTCCCAGGGCCATATCTATTCTAGACCAAGTTTGGGGTGTTTTGGAATAACAGGAATACATGATTTCATCCGGGTTCTGGAGGCGCCAAACGTCGATCCAGTTAAATTCATGGGCTAGTTTATAAAAATCTACTTTTTGTGTTCTTCCCCCTCTGCTAGACGTTCTATCCCTGAGTGGATCCATTACTGCGTTATAATCTCCTATCGCAATCGTTATGGATTCCTGTCTATCCAGCATGAATCCATACAATTGGTACAAAACATCTGGCTTATATGGTGGAGGGATATAGATATTTGCAATTACCGTTTTAACCCCTTCTATATTGCAATATAGAAAGAGGTACCTACCATAGTCATCGGCCTCACATGCCAGACACTCAAATTTAATTTTATTATGAATCAAAATTGAGACCCCTCTTGAATAAGTGGTATATACGGAATGGTAACTTTCCCCTATCCATCTCTTCTGCAACCATCTTAAAGATTTCTTATCCAAATGTGTCTCCTGTAAGCAAATGATGGCTGGCAGGAACCTCTTCATCAACTCAAGGATAGCATATCTCTTTACTCTCTCCCGTAGACCTCTCGTATTCAGCGAGACAATCCTAACCATCTAGCAGAGGGGGGAATAAAAAAAACAAAAACACGTCTCTCTCTCCCTTATCCCACACACACCCTCCCATCCTAGGTAGCCCCCCTCCTTGCTAACCAGCAGTCGAGGCGACTCCATACCTTAGCATACTAGCTCCTTCCCCCTCCGCAACCCCCGGCCTCATAGGCCCTCCCCGTCCGCCCAATCGCTAACCTCCTCCGGGGTCTGAAAAAAAATGGTCCTACCTTTATATTCCACCCTTAATTTTGCCGGGAAAAGTAAACTATACTTTAACCCTGCTTCCCTTAATCTTTTCTTAACGGCAATATACTCTTTCCTATGGGCATTAGTGTGTGCAGAATAGTCTGGAAATAACCTTATCTTTACACCCTGTATCTGGTATTTTTCGGAAGTCCTTGCATCAGATAATATTATATCGCGGTCCCTACCTAATAGACATTTAACCAGTATCTGTCTAGGAGATTCTCCTGGAACCTTCTTTCTTGTAGGGACCCTATGTGCTCTTTCAATGGCAAACAGTGGAGAAAGAACACCTTCCGTACAATTATCCCTTATCCATCTCTCCATATATTCGGTACAGTTATCACCTTCTGCGCGCTCTGGGATCCCTACGCATCTTATATTAGATCTCCTTGATCTATCTTCTTGACTTATTATTTTTTGTTCCATCCTAGTATTCATTTCCTTTAACAGGACCACCTCTTTCTCCAATTTCTGTACCGAATGTTCCAGAACGGGAACCTTTTCCTCCATCTCATGTAGGCGCTGCCTTATTTTCTCCATCTCATCCCGTATTACACTAACATCCATTTGCACTGCCCCGATCTGGGTCACTATATTCCCCATTACATTCTCCATCCTCGAGACAGTGCAAAGTATGTCTTTCATCATCTTTGCATCAGTTTCTGTAAATGCTACTACTGTTCCCCTCTCCCCCCTTCCCCCCACGGTCCCACTGTCCTGCACCAGACCATGAGACCCTGGTTCTGTCGTTCTCTCCTTCTGTGGGGACCCAAAACCTGGCGAGTTTGGAGCTAAAAATTTATTTAAACCCTGCTGTTTTGGCCCAGTCTCCAATCCCGTAGCTGATCTCCTATTACTACCCCCCGTAGGGCCTTTCTTAGGTGGCATTTTGAGCTCCCCTTATCTCCCTCCCCTTCTTGCCTCCCGTCAACCCGCCGACCACAAGTCACAGGGAACCAAAAAGGAAATTAACAAAGTATTGACAATTTGTTAATAACACAAAAAGAAGAAAACGAAGAAAGAAAAGGAGAGAGAAGGAAAAAAAAAACACAACAGTAAGGGGGGGATGGGGATAAAACAAAACCGTCCAAAGTTATAGATGTTGTCCTTGTTTTCCATGAAGACACTCAAAGTCACCTCTGATGTTAAAAAAAAAAACACAGCGACTTAGTATCCACTTGTCTGTTAAATCTTCAGCATGAGATAGAGTAAAATAGCACTGTAGGTAGAGATGATAGTCCGTTAATCCAGATTTAATCCAGAAGGGGGTTAGGGATGGAAGTATTAGAAGGGTTAAATGTTAGAAGGGTTGAAAGTTCATAAGGGGGGGTTCTTCATGAAATTAAACACAATCAAGCTGGGGGAGTCAAGGACTGTAACGACTACCATATAATATCATGGACCACCAGCTAGATATTTCCTCCTCCCAGGACCCCCGCTTTTTTTTTTTCCCCTTCCCTTTCTTCTTCTTCTTCTTCTCTTCTCTTTCTTTCCTTCCCTTCCCTCTCCCCTCTTTCACTTCATTACTTTATTCCAACAGTATTAAGAAGACCACACCAGCTTCAGCCGACACTTTCCAGAGCATACGCTTCTAATTTCACATTTGATTTCACATTCCCGAGCATACACTTCTCCCCCATCCGCGTCTTTCTTCACCCTCGTTTAATGGTCTTCACCCTCATTTAAGGGTCTCCAGCAATGTTTATCAAACTGAGGAAAGGGGGGCAGTTATATCAGCCGGCATGACGAATTGCCAAACAACAATGAAAGTAACTTCTCAACAAGTCCCATAAAAAAGAGTTACTGAAGCCTCTTTCTGCCAAGATCTACAGTTACCTCCTGCTCACCGCCGACTGCACCGGTCCCTCATAGCGTCTGCACGCCTTACCACCACTCCACCCCCAGCAGCCTCCTTCAGTCTCGGCAATCCAACAACTCACCACTCCGGTGGCAGGAAGATAGCGTCAATGGCCAGAGTATCAAGCGGATCAGCGGATACGGGCGCCGGCAGGGTAGGAAGCAAGGCAAGGGCAACAACAGGAGATTCCCCAAGCATCTCACATTACAGGACCGGCGTCTCACATGGCGGGATCCGCGGACAGCAAACATGCGATCCGGGCGGCCAGCGTGCCGCGGGGGGCGGAGCCTAGCGTCGCAGGTCTGACGCTCTCATGCTCTCCTCCAGTCCAGTCATGCGAGGGATTTCAGGATTTTAAAGAGCGTCTGTCATCAGGATCAACCCTATTAAACCAGGTATGATGTTACTGATAAGTAAAATGATACCTTATGTGCCACTTTCGTCACGATATGTAAATGGGAGCACTGATAGGTGGGCCCAAGCTCTTCTGCCATCTCCCCCTGCCAATGCTCCGTCCCATTGACGGACAGGGCTAGGCATCTCAACTGCCCCTAAAAAGTGCACAACAGAGACACGTAAATAAGGTATTATTTTACTCATCAGGATCAACCCTACCAGACATTATCCCTGATTTAATTGGGTTGATCCTGATGACAGACGCTCTTTATAGGGGTTCCCCCATCTTGGACATTGTGGCTTATTGCTAGCATATGCCCCCCAATGTCTTATAGCTGTAGGTCCCACCTCTGGGACCTGCACTTGTCCTTAGAATGGAGCCTGCAAAGTATGCGCGGCCGCCCATCATTAATTTCTTAAGTCCTGTTGAAATGAAAGAGAAGCGCATGGCACAAGTGGGGCCACCACTTCATTTGCTTCTATAGGGCTTCCAAAAATAGCCGAGCGCGCCACTTGGCTATTTTCGGCACTCCTATAGAATGGCGTACGGCCATGCGTGCGTGGTGTACTTTCCATCACTTTGCGGGCTCCCTTCTAAGGATAGGTGCTGGTCACAGAGGTAGCACCTGCACCTATCAGACACGTGTACATATACATCTGTGGACGGGACTTTAAAATGTCGCCTGCTCGCATTATGGAGAGCCTGCCTGTGGCAGTGTAATTCTAATACAGTCCATTGCTCCAAAGGGGAACTATAAAAAAAAAAAGTGTAGAAAAAGCTAAAAGTTTTAAAAAATATTGAAAAAAAATTAAATATAAAAATTTTAATCCCCTGCCTTTCCCCAAAGTTTAAAATAAAAGTGCATAAACAATTAAACAAACATCATGGATATCGCTGAGTGCAAATACGCCCTTACTATTAAGACAAGAATATGTATCCGAAACAGAAATAAGTCAAAATGGCTAATTCGCCCTTTTTTGATTGCTTCATCTCCCACAATTTTTTTAAAAAAAAAGTGATCAAAGTCATACACACCCTAAAATGGTATCAATGAAAAGTACAGATCACCCTGCAAAACATGAGCCCTCGCACAGCTCTGTACACATAAAACTAAAAAAGTTATGTGGGTAAGAATATGGTGATGCAAAGAAAAAATAATTTTTTCCAAAGTTTTAATTTTTTTTTCTATTAAAACAAAAGAATCATTGACTTACTGAGGAAACCAACACATAAAATCTGGATCCCTTTAGAAGAAAAACTGGTAGGTTGCCCCATCAGACCCTTATTATTATCAGAACCAGATAAGACAATACAACCAATTCCAAGAGCTTTACTAGCGTCAGCTACATTGTCTATCTGGAAAAATCCAGACATAAGAGGAACTTGCCTGTCGTACCTCTCTCCACTTTTAACTATAAGTGACTGCCTTAACCTTAACAATGACAGTTCTCTTATCCTTCCCGCCCAATTGCGTAATTCAAATCTTCCACCCCACGAACTACTGGACAAGGAAGGTATATTTCTGGATCTCTCCTCCGTAGCAGCTAAATTTAAGTTAAAAAACTTCAATCAGTTGCAATTCTCATGCCTGAAATCTGTCATTAACCCCATTCTAATAAAAGGTCAATCCACCCTCCCACTAACATGGTTCGAAAAACTTGTTTCACAATCACTGTATCCAGCTAAGATTATCTCCACCGTGTCAAAAAACCTAATGTCATTGGAAATATCTTCCCCACCCTACTTCATAAGGGAATGGAAGAAAGATTTAGAAGTAAAATTCTCAGATAAAGAAATTCAGATCATCTTAAGTACGCCCAAGAGTATATCCAGATGTGTAACCATACAAGAGAACGCCTACAAAGTCCTCACTAGGTGGTACCTAACTCCAGTAAGACTGAGCCTAATGCATGAAGATTCTTCGAACAGATGCTGGAGATGTCTTTCAGAAAAAGGATCCTTTGTACACATATGGTGGTCATGCCCCAAAATTAAAGTCTTTTGGGACTTGGTCTTCAAGATTATAAGAGAAATCCTTGCATTAAGGGGGGGGATATGCTCCCTAGCTGTCCGGGAATAGCCTTATTGACTCTGATTCCCAACCCTTTAACAAATCTGAAATTATTCCTCCTGAAAGTTTGGATGGCAGCGGCTAGGATATTAATTGCCTCTAATTGGAAATCAACCAAGACTCCATCAATCTCTCAGTGGAGAGGAAAAGTTGAAGCATTAGCAAGACTAGAAGAATTATCTCATTGGGAATTACGGTCCCATCACAAATATGCAAAAATATGGCATCCCTGGACAGCTGGGAGGGACATTGTGTTTCCTTACCAACGCAATGAGTTGGATATCTTGGGCTCATGACCACCTTAGATCACTAAAGATCGCTGTTAAAACCAATTCTAAAGAGCTTTTAGTTATACTTATAATCTGCCATTGTCTCATAATCTGGTAGCCTAGCCTCCTCCTATATATCAAGCCTCTTGGTGTCTGTCAGTAAGCTTGCTGGTACAGAGTTTTTAGATGCCCATATGATTCTGTCAATCAAACCCCCCCTCCCCCCATTCTTTGTGTTCACCACAGTTTTATTGTTGGGTTACTAAGTACGATCGAATACGCTTCCAATATGTATTGATCAGCGTTTTGCTTATATTAGAAAGTCAGGTTGTTTCTACAGGTCTGGGTCTTGGTCTTGCTAACTATGGGAGAGTCTCTCCCCGATTATTTATTAAGCCCTACTCTTGTGTGCGTGCAGTTTCTCTCATTTAGGATATTTACCTTTGCCCTCCTACTGTGTTAATTATTGCATCAAATCTCATTCTGTGTGTATATTCTCTTATTGAACATGATACATATTGGTTTGTATACCAGTGTTTGTATTAGGGCTCTTTCACACTTGCGTTGTTCTGTTCCGGCATAGAGTTCCATCGTCGGGGCTCTATGCCGGAAGAATCCTGATCAGGATTATCCCCATGCATTCTGCTGCGCTTTTTGCTCCGGCCAAAAATCCTGAACACTTGCCGCAAGGCCGGATCCGGAATTAATGCCCATTGAAAGGCATTGATCCGGATCCGGCCTTAAGCTAAACGTCGTTTCGGCGCATTGCTGAATGCGACGTTTAGCTTTTTCTCAATGGTTACCATGGCTGCCGGCACGCTAAAGTCCTGGCAGCCATGGTAAACTGTAGCGGGGGAGCGGGGGAGCAGCATACTTACCGTCCGTGCGGCTCCCGGGGCGCTCCAGAGTGACGTCAGGGTGCCCCACGCGCATGGATGACGTGATCGCATGGCACGTCATCCATGCGCATGGGGCGCTCTGAGGTGGAAGGAGAGTAGTCCATACACGTGGCCTGTAGTAGTGGCAATAAATGCTAATTTATATTACTGAAATGTTACAAATGAATTTCTAGCAGTTTGCAATGAAGGTCCTGCTGGATGTACGAAGTTGGGTATGTGTCCCTGCACTGACAGCAGTGTCTGGATAGGAGGGAAGGGAGTGGGATCAACGCCCTTCCCATACTCCCCGTTGGGAGTATGTCTATTGAGGAGGATGTGGAGGATGCGGATAAGTGCCTAGTGTGGGAACCAGACTGATACAAATGTGGAGGTGTGAATAGGACCTGGTTGCCAGACAGCTGGTGCTGCTACTGCTGATAGCCACATTCTGACTCTTGGAAGATTAGACCTGGGTCTTTTGTTTTCCATTCTTCTATTTACCAGACGTTTTATTATGAGGCCTTTAAATGTAAAATCATGGGTTTGGTATGCCGATTATTAAAGTTTAGCAAGTGTTTTTTTCTGTAATTTACATACAGTGGTGCAATTAAACATCTCTCTCCTTCTAGAAACACACTGCACACTGGTATTGACAATTTACAGTGGTAATATAATGCATTGAAGGAAGCTAGTACACTAATGCAGTACAATGTGTTTGCTGAAACTGTACAGTATAGTGAAGTAATGCAATATGTTCCATAACATAGATAAACTAATGCAGTTATTGTAGTAAAATGCTTTTTCTGAAACTGCACGGTGTCTGAAACAACACATTATATTAGCTAATGTGGGCATACTAATGCAATTATTGCAGTTCAATGCGTTTGCTGAAACAGCGTGCTTTTATTTAAAGTAATGCAATGTGTTAACTGAAACAGGTATACTGATGCACTGAAATGTGCTGAAATGCCAAATTACAAACACTAGATGAATTGGAACTGGTTTTTAGGAAAAAAAGCGGGCAACTGCTCAATAGAGATGGCCTTGCGGTTCGCCCGGCGGTCGTTTCGCGGCGAACTTTGTGTGTTCGCGATTCGCCAAACATGCGAACATATGGAGAAATTCGCGCCCGCCATATTCTTTTACATTATGAAGAACTTTGACCCATGACACATCCATCAGGTGGTACAGGACAGCCAATTGAGACATTTCAGCACATGGACATACCCCCTACCTTATAAATAAACCTGATCTGGCCGCCATTTTACATTCAGTGTTTTGCCAGTGTAGGGAGAGGTTGCTGTGTGGAGCAGGGACAGGCTGTTAGGGACACCAAACGCTAGCTAATAAGGCCACAAAAGGACTAGTATAGGTGTGCTATCGAGGGGTGCGATATACTTATAATATACTTTTATAATAAGTCAAAAACACATAGATCTATATATTGATCACCTGGAAGTCCGGGGGCTAGGGGCTTACTAGGGCCATTTTTATATAGGGTAAGGTTCCGGACGGGGTCGCTCTTATCAGGGCGGGTGGTCTGTGGTTAGGCTATCAGGGCCAGAATAGCACCCCCCTGTAGGGCAATATCAGGGACAGTTCTTTGCCCACCCTGTCCTTCGATACCACATCATCATCTAGCCCAGGGACAGATGTTTTTTTGCTTTCCCTACTACTATAATACTGCTCCTATATACAAGAATATAACTACTATAATACTGCTCCTATATACAAGAATATAACTACTATAATACTGCTCCTATATACAAGAATATAACTACTGTAATACTGCCTCCTATGTACAAGAATATAACTACTATAATACTGCTCCTATGTACAAGAATATAACTACTATAATACTGCTCCTATGTACAGGACTATAACTACTATAATACTGCCTCCTATGTACAAGAATATAACTACTATAATACTGCCTCCTATGTACAAGAGTATAACTAATATACACTCACCTAAAGAATTATTAGGAACACCTGTTCTATTTCTCATTAATGCGATTATCTAGTCAACCAATCACATGGCAGTTGCTTCAATGCATGTAGGGTTGTGGTCCTGGTCAAGACAATCTCCTGAACGCCAAACTGAATGTCAGAATGGGAAAGAAAGGCGATTTACGCAATTTTGAGCGTGGCATGGTTGTTGGTGCCAGACGGGCCGGTCTGAGTATTTCACAATCTGCTCAGTTACTGTGATTTTCACGCACAACCATTTCTAGGGTTTACAAAGAATGGTGTGAAAAGGGAAAAACATCCAGTATGCGGCAGTCCTGTGGGAGAAAATGCCTTGTTGATGCTAGAGGTCAGAGGAGAATGGGCCGACTGATTCAAGCTGATAGAAGAGCAACGTTGACTGAAATAACCACTCGTTGCAACCGAGGTATGCAGCAAAGCATTTGTGAAGCCACAACACGCACAACCTTGAGGCGGATGGGCTACAACAGCAGAAGACCCCACCGGGTACCACTCATCTCCACTACAAATAGGAAAAAGAGGCTACAATTTGCACGAGCTCACCAAAATTGTTGACTGTTGAAGACTGGAAAAATGTTGCCTCGTCTGATGAGTCTCGATTTCTGTTGAGACATTCAAATGGTAGAGTCCGAATTTGGCGTAAACAGAATGAGAACATGTATTCATCATGCCTTGTTACCACTGTGCAGGCTGGTGGTGTAATGGTGTGGGGGATGTTTTCTGGGCACACTTTAGGCCCCTTAGTGCCATTTGGCCATCGTTTAAATGCCACGGGCTACCTGAGCATTGTTTCTGACCATGTCCATTCCTTCATGACCACCATGTACCCATCCTCTGATGGCTACTTCCAGCAGGATAATGCACCATGTCACAAAGCTCGAATCATTTCAAATTGAGTTCACTGTACTAAAATGGCCCCCACAGTCACCAGATCTCAACCCAATAGAGCATCTTTGGGATGTGGTGGAACGGGAGCTCCGTGCCCTGGATGTGCATCCCTCAAATCTCCATCAACTGCAAGATGCTATCCTATCAATATGGGCCAACATTTCTAAAGAATGCTATCAGCACCTTGTTGAATCAATGCCACGTAGAATTAAGGCAGTTCTGAAGGCAAAAGGGGGTCCAACACCGTATTAGTATGGTGTTCCTAATAATTCTTTAGGTGAGTCTAATACGCCTCCTATGTACAAGAATATAACTAATATAATACTGCCTCTTATCTACAAGAATAAAATGATCAATGCTTTCACTTTTGGTTAACATAGAGTTTGGAAACAAAGAAATACACTTCCATTTCCTGCCATTACAGGAGCAGATACATGTGCTCACTGCAGATAAGATTGTTTGTTTGTTTTCTTCCATTGGGTGAAGGTCTGAGCAGCAAAAAAATGTAATGAAGGACAACATCAGTGATGTGAGCGTGCTGTGCCAAGTCTTTTATACCTCTAAACCAGCTTAATCCCCTTAGTGCCCCACACACAGTAAAGATGCCCCCTTAGTATCCCAACACAATAAGCAATAATATTGTCCCCTTAGTGCCACCTAGCAGTACTAATACCCCTTAGTGCCACCTAGCAGTACTAATGCCCCTTAGTGCCACCTAACATTAATGATGCCCTTTAGTGACTTCTAGACAGTAATGATGCGCCTAAAATAGTATCATGCTTCTTTAGTGGCCCCCACAGAGTATGATGCCCCTTAGTGACTCCTCAGTTTGTTGTCCCCCTAATGTAGCCCATGCAGTGTGATGAAGCTAAGTGCTCCCCTCACAGCAAGATGATCCCTTAAGTGCCACCAACACAAAATGAGACCCCCTTAATTGTCCCCGAACACAGTGATACCTTCAAAGTGTCCTTTACACAGTATGTCCCCTTAAGTGGCTCCCACACAACGTAATGTCCTCCTAATTGGTCCCCACACAGTGATGTCTTCTAAAGATCCCCCTCACAGATTGATACCCCTTAAGTGGTCCCACAAATTTATGCCCCCTTACTTGGCCCCATCACAGAGTGATGCCCCCTTAAGTACCCCACATGGAGTGATGCCCTTTATTGCCTCCACCCACCCCACGTTCCCATGCCATAATTTGCTGGTTTCACCTTTCACCATTGGTGGTTCAGTCCCCTTGTGAGCTAGACAGCTTGTGCTCCAGACTGATACATTGTAACAAACCAGCAGAGAGATCTGAGAAGCTGATGCTTATGTGTTTGTGCAACGCCCGTACGTGCAACTAGGGTCCTTTTAAGATGTGATAAATGTAATTTTTCGTGACGCCAGTTTCATTTCAGCAACGAGGGACTAGGTCTCCCTATTTAGAAGGCGATTGTGAAACCCAGGTGAAGGAATGCCAAAGTGGTGTAAGGGTGGCCGATAATGTCCCTTTAGGTGTTGTGGCTGTGCACTTGTCCCGGTGCTCCTACCTGGATATCCGGGAACCCCAGGCATCGCTGGACGAAGCAGAGCAAATAGGGTGAATAGGTGGTGGAGAGGATGATGAGAGAAATTGAGTCCAAACTTGGCACGAAGTTCAACTACAGCTTTACATTGCATAAACGTTTCTTCCAACGGTTTACAGACTTGATCTTGCTTTACAGCAAGCTTTAGCATGAAAATGGTAGGCAAACCCTCTCTGCTCTGCTATGCTGACAGGATTAAATAGAAACTTTTCCTTTTGCTTTCTGCTGCAACTTCTCTCTTTGTCTGACTCTATATGGCAAAGCACAGGGCAACTTCTTCCTGACTGAGACTTCTAGAAATGGTCTCTCTGCTCCAGCAGAACTGGAGGTGTTCTGGCTGGTGTAGGCAACACATGTCCAGGAGGGACGCAGCACTGCACACGTGCTTCCTTAGCAGGGGTCCAGCTAGCACTCAACTACTAAACTGGAACTAACTGGTTCCAACCCTTCCTGCAGGACATGGGACTCCTACACAGGGGGAGTTAGAATAGAATGGAACCTTGCAGTCCATTCTATCTACTGCTCTTCCATATTCGCTGCCACCTGCTGGTAAACCAGGCACATTACATTTTAACATAAACAGATGCATAACAGGAAATGCACAATATATGGGATCTGGAATAAATGTATAAAATGACATTGAGATCGTATACCCAGATAGAAACAGGGCGTAGATGTGGTAATGCCACTCGGGGTATTACATTTGGCTCATAGAGCATAGTCTACTGTATCTCCTGAGAGCTGGACCCCCACCAATCTAGTAATGATGACCTACACGACAACTCATGTAAACCCACCCTAATGCTGGTGGAGGTTATTTGAGCAGGAGGCCATTAATGTATCCTTAATGTGATTGTCCCATCAGGACTGGTGATAGAGACTTCCCACCAGCTGTTTGTCGGGGATGTCAGGGGCCGGACTCGTGGAGATCAGCTGACTGTGTAGCTTCTAGTTTCCATCAGGAGGCACATGACCATCCACTTCTGTAATGGTTCTTCATCATACCATCTCCTTAGTGTGCGCGGTTCTGTTGAGAACACCCTTTGCGAAAATTGAAAGCAGAAGTAGACAGGTCATGGGGTGTTGTAACTGCGATGGTGCAGCTAAGAGTGTTGTGAAAGACTAGAAAAGATGTAGCTAGCTTTTATCCATGAAGTCTTGACTGTCCGAAAGGAACTTATTCAGGAAAATAACTTCTGTGAAGGTCTCTTTGAAAGGGCTGTAGACCTTTGGTGAGGACCGCAGTGGCATCACTGGAAATGGCACAGGATTAATTGGCGATTATATGACCTCTGGAAGCCCCATTGTTCATGAGAATGGAGGTCTCTGATTCTCCATATAATTGGAGCAGTAGTGCACAGGCGGGACCACCACTCCCTTCACTCCTGTGGGAGACAGCTTTACAAAAATGAATGGAGCAGTGACCATGCTTGCGCACTACCGCTCTGCTTACATGGGGAATCAAGGACTTCCTCCTTTAACAGGGTTGTGTCAGGAAGCATAGTCTACAATACATCTTTAAAACCAGACCCTGGATCTAACAACTTAGTACAGCCACTGAGCTATTCAATAAAATGTATCTGTATAGCGCCACCTGCTGTTTATTATTTCCCGGATATTTGGTCCATCTTGCTGAGCTGGTCAAACGCGCTCAGTTTAAATCTTCAACTATTACCAGCCATACGTAAAAATATATCAAGTAAAGGACGGCTCTACCTCCTGGTTTGGGATGGCCAGGTGCACCTATCTGATGTCGCACTCAAGGCACCTAAGTAATATCAATAAGAAAGGATGGGCACTCTAATATCCGGAACCAACAGGTTAAGTTTAATATAATCACAATATTAATACATATATAAAATTGACATATAGATATGTAGGATTGTTCCAATCAGGAATGTATACGTGGACAATCTGTTGATATCTTCAATAACTATATAAAATACAGGCCTGTCGCTATACGATAAAATACACAATGAAAATAAATTACACAATAAAATATTATATTATGTTATAATACTGATAGTAGCCGCTGAGAATACGCAATGAACTACTGCAGGTTGAATGGGGCCGCTGGTAGTTAACCTAGTCAGATCCACTCAATCTGCAAACGTGTGGAGACTCCTGCTGTAGTGGAGTGTTGACCGAGCAAATATATTCAATATACCTATTGCCTATAAAATAAATGAATGTGAGCAAACACAAAATCCCAATGTGCTAATATTAAAGGAACAGTCCTAATGGTATTAAAGTGTCAATATTAGAAAAAAGTTGAGAAAAGAATCCAGAAAAAAGTCCGGAGTGCAATCACATGTGATTAATCCAAATCCATCTGTGTGAATAAATATTCAACATGCATAAAAATCCTATGGCATTAAATCTGATTGTGTTGTATTACTGTGCTTAAAATAATAGATAAATGTTCAGTTGCTGCAGTCTTTCTTAAATTGCCCACAAACCGCAGAGGTTCAACAGTGTTAGCGGCACAATGCTGTTATATCTGTGGCCGCTTGCGTATAGGTATGACTTGGTATTCCAATGTTGCAGTCTCGGTGGTTTCAGTTTGCCACTGTGAGCACAATTACCTAGCAGAGGACTACGATGCCGAGTATTCGGTAATGTTCGCTGCTATCTAAGGTATCATGCGGTGCAATGGTACTCACGCTTGGTAGTGTCCGGTCTGTGGCATGAGTGCAAGGCACGCTTACCTTACAGGCGCAGATTACGAGACTGCCTTACTGTTATATCCCGGAACTGTATAGTCCGCTTTGGCTGTTGTAGAGGTCCGGTAGCAGGTCACAAGTCTCTCTCTGTTTTCGCCGTAATTAGTTCACAGTCTGCACTTCTCTTTGCAATGGGCGTTTCTCCTATCCTTCACATCGCCCAAGCAGCTAGTTTGATGGCACCGGCTGTGTTGTATTATCCGTAAGTTACCAGACTATGGCCAATAGACCTGGAGCTTGTTTGTTCAGTAAAAGCGCTTTCTCTAGATAACAATACTATTGTTCATCTAGTTTTGCCGGTTCATTGCCAGGGTCCAATACTTTATCTTTCCACGCCAGACGCGTTTCGAAGGTTAGGCTAACTTCTTCCTCAGTGGCCAAAGCCACTGAGGAAGAAGGTAGCCTAACCTTCGAAAATATTCATTTTTATAATATGTAAATTACCTTGCTACCAGCAAGTAGGGCGGCTACTTGCTGGTAGCAGCCGCATCCTCCTCTCATAATGACGCCCCCTCCGCTGTGTGAGTGACAGGGCCAGGGAACGGGATCGTTCTCTGCTGGCCCTGTTTGAATTCAAAATATCGCGCCTGCGCCGTACCTGTCTTTAATCGGCCGCTCTGCCGGCCGCTCCATCCTCAATGCGCCTGCGCCGATGACATCACATCTACACCCGGCGCAGGCGCATTGAGGATGGAGTGGCCGAGAGAGCGGCCGCCTCTCAGTGCGCCTGCGCCGATTAAAGACAGGTACGGCGCAGGCGCGATATTTTGAATTCAAACAGGGCCAGCAGAGAACGATCCCGTTCCCTGGCCCTGTCACTCTCACAGCGGAGGGGGCGTCATTAGGATTGCAGGATGCGGCTGCTACCAGCAAGTAGCCGCCCTACTTGCTGGTAGCAAGGTAATTTACATATTATAAAAATAGCTTTTTAACAAAATCTACTGAACAAAAATAAATATTTAGCTTATGTATAGGGAGCTCGCAGTGTAGGGATTATTATTAACCCAAAAAAATAATAATACGGTTTAGTGGGCTGACAGAAGCCCTTTAAATTGCCCCAGTATAGATATAGATTTTGCTTTAGGAGCCTCAGGCTTTGCTTCAAGGTTGAATCCCCAGTTGTCCCTACCAGCGTACACCGGTACAATGTTCAATAGCTAAACAGACTGTCAATATACACACAGAGTAATGTATATGAGTAATGAGGTGTGCCTCGAAATTGAACCGGCATTTCAGAGAAACCCTCAGGCATGACTTGTGCCTTAAAACTTATCACACAAACACAGTATGATGTCTACCTATTTGTATAACGAAACAAAATGTAAAAGGAGGTTCATTCACAGATTATTAGGAGAAGGTAGACTTGAGTACCATCAAGAGCTGACTGGAGTAGATACTTGCGAACACTTCTTGCCTCTCGAGAATTTCTAGAGAATGTCTCTTATCTAGAAGTTTCTTTCTTTTTATTCAGACTAGGTAAGATCTTAGAAATGTTGACTATGGAAATGGTTTTGGGGACTGTGGTTTTATGGACATGGCAAAAATATCTAGGGCAAGATTGTATGGATATGGTGGATATCTTAGAGACAAGATGTTATGGATGTAGCTGAGATCCTAGGGACTGTAGTTTTATGGACACAGTAGATATCTCAGGGACAAGATTGAAAGATAGGGACAAGTTTACAAGCATTTGTAGAGGTTGTCGTTTGGATGTGGTGGAGCTCTCTCATACTCTGTTGTATGAAAATGGAGGCGCTGGTGGTTTGGTATGGCAGATACATCAACGATTTTCTCCTTATTTGGGGGGGCGATGTGTCTGCCATACCAAGCCTCATCAAATATCTAAATTATAATCCTTATAATTTGCGTTTCACCTATTTCTTTAATTCCCATACAATTATTTTTGGGGATTTAAAACTTACCGGTATTTCAAATGAGGTCATATACACTGAAACTTTTCGTTAAGGGCTCTTTCACACCTGCGTTCTTGTCTTCCGGCATAGAGTTCCGTCGTCGGGGCTCTATGCCGGAAGAATCCTGATCAGTTTTATCCTAATGCATTCTGAATGGAGTGAAATCCGTTCAGGATGCATCAGGATGTCTTCAGTTCCGGACCGGAACGTTTTTTGGCTGGAGAAAATACTGCAGCATGCTGCGCTTTTTGCTCCGGCCAAAAATCCTGAAGACTTGCCGCAAGGCCGGATCCGGAATTAATGCCCATTGAAAGGCATTGATCCGGATCCGGCCTTAAGCTAAACGTCGTTTCGGAGCATTGCCGGATGCGACGTTTAGCTTTTTCTCAATGGTTACCATGGCTGCCGGGACGCTAAAGTCCTGGCAGCCATGGTAAAGTGTAGTGGGGAGCGGGGGAGCAGTATACTTACCGTCCGTGCGGCTCCCGGGGCGCTCCACAGTGACGTCAGGGCGCCCCAAGCGCATGGATCACGTGATTACATGGCATGTCATCCATGCGCATGGGGCGCTCTGACGTCATTCTGGAGCGCCCCGGGAGCCGCGCGGACGGTAAGTATACCGCTCCCCCGCTCCCCACTACTACTATGGCAACCAGGACTTTAATAGCGTCCTGGCTGCCATAGTAACACTGAACGCATTTTGAAGACGGATCCATCTTCAAATGCTTTCAGTTCACTTGCGTTGTCTGGATCCGGCGTGTACTCCACTTGCCGGAATTACACGCCGGATCCGGAAAAACGCAAGTGTGAAAGAGGCCAGAAGTTTCAGGTAATACAATATTGAAAGCTTCCAGCCATCATCCTATACATATTTTGAAGGCTGTTCCAGTTGGGGAACTAATTAGAGCCCGTAGCACTGATAGAAGCATTCTCAAATAAATGTCAAATAATTATATGACACGTCTGCACAAAAGGGGATATCCGAAATAGATGCTATCTAGAGCCCTAAATATATCCAAAAATAAGTCGAGAGAGGAGGAGTTATTCAAAACAAAAAAAAAATGATAGAATAAAGAATGAGCTGAAAGACCCCGAACAATCCACATTGGTCCTTACCTATAGGCCTCATGCACACGATCATGCCGTTTTTTGCGGTCCACAAACCATGGATCCACAAAAAACGGAAGCCGTCTGTGTGCCTTCCGCAATTTGTGGAACGGAACGGGCAGCCCATTGTAGAAACGGACAAGAATAGGACATGCTATTTTTTTTTTCTGGGGCACGGAGCAAAGGATGCGGAGAGCACACGGAGAGCTGTCCGCATCTTTTGCGGCCCCATTGAAGTGAATGAGTCCGCACCCGAGCCGCAAAAACTGCGGCTCGGATGCGGACCCAAACTACGGTTGTGTGCAGGATGCCATAGTCGTCAATTTTCTCAGATCAAGCAAATAATAACAAAATGCCTTCCTATTTTGTATGAGTATAGTTAGTGTCTTACATGATACATTGAATAAAGGATGCAGAATAGGGTCGAGGCGACCAAGTACAATTGCCACTGTCCTTTCACCTTCATTGGTTACACGTACTACTAAAACTGTCTAGTACTTGGATGAATTATACTGGCTTTACAAAATGTGGAGGACACCCTTGCAAATTTGCAAATATGTTCTCCCAACCAAAAGTTTCCATAATTTCACTCGCACTGAAACGTTTGCAATCAAAAGTTACATTAATTGTAATACTACGGGCATATATTTATGTATGTATAGTATATATTAGTGATGTTCGAGCATGCTCGGCCAAGCTCCTGTTCGGCTCGAGCATCTCGATGCTTGGCACATGGCTATATTCGGCTGAATATCGCATGTGCTCGAGCGCAATACTCGAGTCTCTGCCCCGCACGTTTCTTGGCTGCTACGCAGGTAAGTACTGCCCTCACTGTAATGCCGTAGCCATGTTGGTTACTGGCATTACAGTGATTGGCTGGCCGGAACACGTCATCGGGTGATATATAGCACCCAATGACGCATGTTCTGCCCATTCTTAGTCAGGGAGAGCTGTGCTGAGGAAGGGACAGACAGTGTAGGGAGTGATTTTAAGAATATTTTTACCACCAAAACTTTTCAGAGACCCAAAAGTCCTTTTAAAGGACTATTGTGTGTGACAGCAGCAATTAATATTTTTAGCGCAACCTGCGCTAAATAGCTAAAACTTTACAGACCCAAAACTCCTTCTAAGGACTATTGTGTGTGGCAGCAATATCTATTTTTAGCGTATCCTGCGCTAAGTAGCGTACAATAGTTAGGCAGCTGCAGACAGCGGCATTGGCTGCGCACATCTCCAGTGTAAAGTGTGCGCATCCCAAAAAAATCTGTGACATCCAGTGTACTTTTTCCATAGATGGTGTCCGCTGCGGACAGTGACATTAGCTGCGCCACATCTGCAGTGTAACGTGTGCGCTGAAAAAATGTATCTGTGACATACAGTACAGTGTACTTTTTTCGTAGAGGCTGCGGATAGTGACATTACCGGTGGTACCTCTCCTGTATAATGTCTCCTTATCCCAAATACCTGTGACATTCCCTGTAATTTTTTATTAGCCGCTGGTGACAGCATTGATATTATCTGCCGTATTTCTCCTGTGTGACGTTTCCACATACCAAATACCTTTTTAAATTTGTTTGCGCATACACTTCCAAATCCTGCGCTACTGTACGCGTGACAGACTTTCAAGCATATATGACATTTAATATGAAGAAAGCGAGCAGTAAGGGACAGGGCAGTGGCCATGATGCTGATGGTGCACGCAGAGGCCGTGGCACTGGGCGCGGTGAAACTGTGCCTGCTGCCAGAGCACAAGAAACACACTCATCCACGATACCTAGCTTCATGTCCCAGTTTGCAGGGCGGCGCAGGACACCACTCTTGCAGTCAGACCAGTGCGACCAGGTGGTCGGCTGGATTGCAGCAGATAATGTTTCCAGTCTGTTAAGCACCACCCTGTCTTCCACCAAGTCCAGTCTCAGTAGCCAAGAGTCTGCTCAACACAATCCCCCAAGTTTCTAGAATGGGGTCACTTTTATGGAGTTTCTACTCTTGGGGTGCATCAGGGGGGCTTCAAATGGGACATGGTGTAAAAAAAACTGTCCAGCAAAATCTGCCTTCCAAAAACCGTATGGCATTCCTTTCCTTCTGCGCCCTGCCGTGTGCCCGTACCACAGTTTACAACCACATATGGGGTGTTTCTGTAAACTACAGAATCGGAGCCATAAATATTGAGTTTTGTTTGTCTGTTAACCCTTGCTTTGTAACTGGAAAAAAATTATTAAAATGGAAATCTGCCCAAAAAGTGAAATTTTGAAATTGTATCTCTATTTTCCGTTAATTCTTGTGGAACACCCAAAGGGTTAACAAAGTTTGTAAAATCAGTTTTGAATACCTTGAGGGGTGTAGTTTCTAGAATAGGGTCATTTTTGGGTGGTTTCTATTATGTAAGCCTCGCAAAGTGACTTCAGACCTGAACTGGCCCTTGAAAAGTGCCAGTTCAGAAAAATTTCAAGATTTGCTTCTAAACTTCTAAGCCTTGTAACATCCCCAAAAAATAAAACATCATTCCCAAAATGATCCAAACATGAAGTAGACATATGGGGAATGTAAAGTAATTATTTTTATAGGTATTACTATGTATTATAAAAGTAGAGAAATTGAAACTTGGAAATTTGCAATTATTTACAAATTTTTGGTAAATTTGGTATCTTTTTATAAATAAAAAAAATATATTTTTTTTTTTACTTCATTTTACCAGTGTCATGAAGTACAATATGTGATGAAAAAACTGTCTCAGAACGGCCTGGATAAGTCAAAGCGTTTTAAAGTTATCAGCACTTAAAGTGACACTGGTCAGATGTGCAAAAAATGGCCTGGTCCTTAAGGTGAAAATGAGCCCGGTCCCTAAGGGGTTAATTCATATAGATCCCTATGTTGGATTCATAAATTCAGTCCCAATAAAAATTGCGGTTTTTATATGCGATTACCGTATTTTGGCCATGTGGCTGGGTGGTACATTATTTAACCCTTTGATGCAGACCTGTTGTAGTGAATCCGTATAGTTGATGGCACTACATTCTTGTATCTCTTTGGATTAGTGCAGGATTTTATTTAATTCCCATACAAGCTACTAGACAGTTCATCATGTCCGTGCGTATCACACATTTAGTGAAATTGTATAAAGTCTATGTTCAGGCGAGACTTGCTTTCACCCACACTGCGGTGTAATTATAGTGTGTATTAGTCACGGCTCTCTTATAGTTCAAGCCTTTAGTGTGTGTTACTCACGACTTTGATGATTCAAGCCGGTCAATTCTTCTGCTCCTCGGTGTAGATTTCAGTTGCTTCAATATCCTTTGCAGCGCATGCGCTCTAGAGCCGGTAGCCTCAGCTGATGGCTCTTTTCCCCAATTCAGCGGTGAATGCGCTATATCTTTGTCGGCGTCTTTACTTTGGAACCAGCGGCTTCACCTGACGTTTTACCTCTTTGGATACACAATGATTTTGATGATAGTCACCTCGATGATGATAGTAGATCACCGTCCACCTTGCCCGCATATACCGCCACCAGACACGTTTCGGAACACAGTCCTTCCTCAGTGGTGCAAAATTCAGAAATCAAATCAGGTTCTGGCACTTTGTGTTGGATCCTAATATGGTGTTTCGAAGTTGGATCAAATACCTGGACCGGATCACTCAATGTATCATGGATACTATTATCATTTAATTAACGTCATTCACATAATGCGTTTTATTTAGATCACAACACTACTGAATGTGCCCTCACTGCCTATCTACTTATTTGTTAGATTAACTCTTTGAAAAAAGGATTATGTGATAGAGTAAAAATAACAATAGAAATAAAAAATAAAAATAAACGTCATCATATCTAAATGCCAAAATGAAAACAATAGCAATGAAACCTATAAGTGGAAAATGGAAATGGAGAAATATATGTTGTTGTAAGATAGGGGAGAGGGGAAAGTCACAGGAGGCATCGATGTCTGATGTGTTCCCTAGCGCATCCCTAATCTGACCCTGACTCCTAGCTGTATGAGCCGACCTTGAAGGTAGGAGGGCTCATACTCGGGAACCTCGGATCCCTACTGACCCTCCACCGATCCCTGAGCTAGGAGCTGGGTAGACAGCCCGTTCCTCCTGGACGCGGAGAAACAGGAGTCTAAACTGGCCGAGCTGCAAGGGGATAAAACATAAACGGCCTATGGATATGGCAGGAGAGTGAAAGACTTCCACACCTACCTGACACAGACACACTGACTGGATCCCGTGCTCACAAGCTGGTGTCCACACCCAACATAAAAGGACACAGCACGCACACATAAACGCACAGGAAATCAGACCCATAGCTGCAATAATAACAGACACCACATAAACACAAAATAACATCATGGATAACTTAAACTTCACATAACAACATTTATGACCACAAGGGTGGCCCTCACTGGCAGATGGTATAAGGATACCAGGAGGGTGCCTCCAGCAACATGCCTGGAGTACTCCTAAAACTTCTGCTCTCAACTGAGGCTAAATAGCCCATGAAGCCACACCCACACAGAGACACACCCCGTGTTCACAGACAAAGAAGGGAATTAACCCTTCCAAAACCAGGCAAGGGGTGGACACTACTTAAAGGGGAAGTGCACACATACAGAAACCCCGTGCAATACAAACAGGGAAAGTGCACACCATACAAACTAAAAGCACACCTACAAAGAGAGGTTGCCAGGTGCAACCGCATGCACTACACAGCAAGCTGCCTCGCAACAGCACAGGCTGCTATACTGACCATAACAACATGTTGCCAGCGGCAACCACAAGTGAGGCAACAAACTAGCGGCCCTCACCTGTGATTGAACAAGCAACCAAACCGCAGGCAACAGCAAGCGGACAGAAATATAACGTGCCCAAAATACAGTAATCGCATATAAAAACGCAATTTTACTACAAAACATATATGCGTGAGCTCCGCATTTTTATTGGGACTGAATTTATGAATGCAACATAGGGATCTATATGAATTAAGTGACCTATTTTTATTTATTTTTTACCTTAATTTTTTATGTACCGGTATGTTTATGAAATATTAAACATTTTTATGTATATTATAGATTGCTGAACAAGTAAAGATGCATGCAAATTAATGTGACTCAGCCAATTAGTTTATTCCTTTGAATATATTATCTGCTTGGTTACATACATTTTTAAAGTGTTATTGAATGTTGATCACAGGGTGTAATACACGAGGAAATGATGAATGCCCTGCACGCAGGGAGGAGCGAGTTCCCCTCCCCCACTGGTAGTGGGCGGAGGGGTTTTAATTAAACCTGAATGTTCGGCGCCACATAGTTACGATCAAGAACGTGATTGTTCGAAACGCGTCGACTGTGCTTGAGTGAAAGGATGTGTCCTCACGTGTCTTTGTTACTGCAAATAAAGTACAGCAACAAAACGATATTAAAGTGCTGGAAATTTTTTGTACTATAGGCGCCGTTGTACTATGGTTCTGAGAACATGATGGAGACCTTTAGCACTGGTGGAGAACTCATATGGACGTGGTGGAAATCACTTGGACAAAAGTTGTATCAATGTGGTGTACAGTGGTGCTTGCAAGTTTGTAAACTCTTCAACATTTTCTACAGTTCTCCATAAATTTGACTGAAAACTACATCAGTCCAAAAAGTTGATAAAGATAACCAAATCAAACAAAGGAGTCAAAAATATTAGACTTGGTCATGTGTTTGAGTGAAATGATGCAATATCACATGTCTGTGAGTGGTACAAGTATGTGACCCTTTGCTTCCAGTATCTGGTGTGATCTCCGTGTGCAGCAATAACGTCAGCTAAACATTTCCAGTAATTGTTGATTAGTCCTGCACATTAGGAGGAAATTTAGCCCGTTTCTCTATACAAAACAGCTTCAGCTCTGTTATGTTGGTGGTTTCCTCCCATGAACTTCTTGCTTCAGGTCCTTCCACAACGTTTCTGTTGGACTAAGGTCAGGACTTTGAGTTGGCCGTTCCAAAACTTTTACTTTATTCTCCTTTAACCATTCTTTGGTAGAACGACTTTCTGCATGGCCCACGTTCTCTTGAGATTCAGTCAGGTCACGGACAGATTCCTTGACATTTTCCTTTTAGGATTTGCTGATATAATTCAGAATTCATTGTTCCATCATTGATGGCTAGCTGTCCTGTCCCAGATGAAGGAAAACAGGTCCTAAACCCAGTACTGTATTTAGAGAGTATGCTGTCCTAGACATGTTAAGCGTTTAAACCCTCTATTACTTCACTAAAGCTGTCCATAGACTTGAGGGTACTGTGGCACGGTAGATTTGAGGTGGTTTTGTGATGTGGTTATTGTCCATGTGGTTTATACAAGTGGAACTTGGAAAGGGGGAGTGCTGTGTGGTCTCCTCACAACCACAGTCCCTGAGATGTATGTGGTCTCCTCACAACCACAGTTCCCAAGAGCTTGGTGATCTCCTCACACTGTCCCTGATATCACTATGATTTCTTCACATAGTCCCTGATATCTCTATGCTTTCCTCATACAGTCCCTGGGATCTCTGATCTCCTCACACAGTCCCTGAGATCCCTGTGATCTGGTCCCTGAAATCTGACTAATTGAATATAAACTGCTAACTTTCAGAGCTAGATAAAGAATAGTACAGACACTGGAGACATTTCTCCTTCAGTTTACATAAGGAGACTTCAAGGACATCTGTTTGCTCAGAACTACAGATGAAAAAAACACGGATATAAAATACGGTAGCGTGCATGTGGCCTTAACAGGGGTCCTCTGTTCAGGACCCTCATCTCTTGGCCAGAGCCTAGAGTAGTTATAAAGAGTGTCTCATCCTGTGGAGGACCAGTCCTACATTAGGCTACTTTCACATCGCTTTGGGTTTTGTTTTTCATATCCAGCAGAGGATCTCGAAACCGGTCCAAAACGGTTTTGTTTGATTTAACACATCAGGATGCGACTTTTCCGTTAGGATGCGGTTGTTTTAAATCGAAATGGAGCAAACTGGATCCGTCACTAATAACAATATAAGTCAACGGGTGACTGAAAAAAAACAGATCTGGCACCATTGACTTACATTGTTTTTTTTTGTTTTTTTGTGATGGATCCGGTTTGTTCCGTTTCGATCACCGGACACAAAACCAGAGCTGGCAGTGGTTTAATGTCCAGTCACAAAACTGAAGGCATACTGATGCATCCTGAACGGAGCATACCCCATTCACACCACATTGGCCCTATGCCAAAACGCTGATGTGAAAAGTAGTCTTACACGGACAACCCATTGATTTCATTGGAAATTGTGTAATACTTCATTTCCCCTGTGGAGGCTCTGCAGGTAAATTGAACACTTGATGTCATCAGATTACATCTGATCGATGGGGGTTCCAGCAGCGGATCACTATAGGACAAGGGTCGGTAACCTCCAGTACTAGAGGCGTTGTAAAACTACATCTCCCATCATGCACACTTGCTTGGCTGTTCTCAGAACTCCTGAGAAATGAATGGAGCATGCCGGGAGTTGTAGTTTCACCGTAGCTGGAGTGCCGGAGGTTAGCCATCACTGCCATAGGACAAGGGTCGGCAACCTCCGGCACTAGAGATGTTGTGAAACTACATCTCCCATCATGCACACTTGCTTGGCTATTCTCTGAACTACTTAGAAATGAATGGAGCATGCCGGGAGTTGTAGTTTCACCGTAGCTGGAGTGCCAGAGGTAAGCCATTACTGCCCTAGGACAAGGGTCAGCAAACCTCCGGCACTAGAGGTGTTGTAAAACTACATCTCCCATCATGCACACTTGCTTGGCTGTTCTCAGAATTCCTGAGAAATGAATGGAGCATGCCGGGAGTTGTAGTTTCACCGTAGCTGGAGTGCCAGAGGTAAGCCATCACTGCCATAGGACAAGGGTCAGCAACCTCCAGCACTAGAGGTGTTGTAAAACTACATCTCCCATCATGCACACTTGCTTGGCTGTTCTCAGAACTCCTTAGAAATGAATGGAGCATGCCGGGAGTTGTAGTTTCACCGTAGCTGGAGTGCCAGAGGTAAGCCATCACTGCCATAGGACAAGGGTCAGCAACCTCCGGCACTAGAGGTGTTGTGAAACTACATCTCCCATCATGCACACTTGCTTGGCTATTCTCTGAACTCCTTAGAAATGAATGGAGCATGCCGGGAGTTGTAGTTTCACCGTAGCTGGAGTGCCAGAGGTAAGCCATCACTGCCATAGGACAAGGGTCAGCAACCTCCGGCACTAGAGGTGTTGTGAAACTCCATCTCCCATCATGCACACTTGCTTAGCTGTTCTCTGAACTCCCACAGAAGTGAAAGGAGCATGCTGGGAGTTGCAGCTACACAACAGCCGAAGGTTGCTAATCCCTGCTATAACAAAAAGGTCTGTTCAATTACGGATATCGAGCTGGATTTAGCAATGCCGCAATTAATAGCCACAATGGGGCCAAGAAAGGACACGTCCCATCTTGGCACAATGTCTGTAAGGAGAGTGCCCGCTCGTTGTTCCCTACTAGAGAAAGCTGAGCCCTAGAATACTGGGGCAGCATGTTGGCTCAGTGGTTATGGGGCAGCACGGCCGCTCAGTGGTTCGCACTCTTATCTTGTAGTCCTGACCGAGAGCAACATCTGCATGGAGTTTGTATGTTCTCATGAAGTTAGATCACGAGCCCCAATGGTGGCAGGGACTGAGGTCGGCCATGACGCTCTCTGTACAGCGCTGCAGATGATGTTGGAGCTATATGAGTAACCGAAATGTACAGTATAGATGCGGCACAGTCACAGCTTGCAGAGTGGTATCAAAGACTCCTAGTAGTAACTGAGCCGCCCTGCCTCCCCCACCGGCCTCCCTCTTCTTCTCCTCTTACAATCATCTGATCCTTCTCATAACCATCACACAGCACAGTGCATGTGGAGCGAGGCGGAGCAGAGCCACATACCTCCTAGCAAGTATGCAGAGGTGGGGGCAAGCAAGGGCTAGATGACTTCTGAGACTTTTTTTTTTCTCATCATGGAGAAACGTACTGCCTGGACAAAGTGCAATTGTTTCCATAGATCCCAGAAATCCTACCTCCCTTCATGAGCGCAGATCATGGCATTGTAACGGATAAGGTAACGCGTTTCTCACCTCGGATTCTCTTTCTTCCCTAGGCAGTTGATGGTTGCGGCGCGGCAGGACTTATACGGTGTAGGTGAACGCTGATTTTGAGCCGATTGGGACAGAGACAGGCGGCGTCTTTATTCGTGCTGCGACTTTTTTCCTTTCTTGCGACGTTCTTGGTTCCTGTAAAGTCCCGCTCTGCAGCATCTGGAGGGTTACAAGCTCCTCTGAACCTCCAGGTTTGCAGCGAGAGTAGTTTAAAAATAGACCTATGGAAATAGGATGTAGCAGAGTTGAACTGCGGCACTCGACTTACATTGCGGTTTATGGTGGAGAAGTCGCGTGCAACATGCAACCAAACCTCCAGCAGATTTGAGTTACTGGCAGCAGTGGAGATACGGTGCGAACACGGCCACAGTGACCATCATTAGATGTGGCGTCTTAACCCTACCATCTCGTGTCGCCCTAGCCTCGGTGACAAATTCCCTTCTGCCACATCGGTATCTGTCGGCATTGCACCTAGTAGTTTCGGAGCAGATATATATGTCACTTATGATGGAGCAAAATATTTTTTTTACCAGTTTGACCAGGTCTACATCACATTTTATGACTCCGTTTGACGTATACACAGGGGTGCACCACCAATGAGGCCAGGTGAGGCAGCACCAGCTAGGGGCAAGAGGGGGGCAGCAGAAAGGCCAGGGGCAATGAGAGCTTTTATTGTGGCAAAGGGGTTAGGTTAAGAAATTGGCATTGGTGGGGGGGGGGGGGGGGGGGACATTTCAGTTTTCGCCTCAGGCAGCAGAAAGGGTTGGTGCACCCCTGCGTATACATTACAAGAACGCAGAACACCACTTTCTTGTGTCCTGCACAGTCCGGTAAAAAAAAAAAAAAGTCAACTTTATTTATTTATTTTTTTATTTTTTTACAATGGAACTCTATGGTGAACGGATGTCACTTTACGAGGCTTCTATTTAACGGATACTTTTTATTTATATATACGTAAAGAGGATTGAAATAACATCATGTGAACCCACCCTTAGCGCGTTAGATGCACAGAGGGTTGCCCCGTTAACCCTTTCAGGCACGCAAACAATGAATTTGTCTATGGTATCAGTGGGTGATTCTTGTCATTTGCGCCTCCCGCAGGTCTGCTGTGTAAGCGTGGAAGAACGTGCGGTGGCCTCCAAACCACCTGTGACGTGCATTGATGGGACGGAAGATGAAAAGGCCGACCTGTATATACTGCTGCAAGGTCTTCTTCAGGTCAGTTCTTTACGGGGAGGGGGGGGGGGCTCTTGCTAGTCGTTACTCAAGTATATGAATTGTGTGAGAGATATAAACCTAGAAGACCCTCTGCTTTGCCCTCCTGGTCTTGCTTATGGTCACCAGCCACCTCCGCTGGTAGTTTGTTCCAAGCCTCAACTCCTCAGTTCCTGCCATTGGTTCTGACCTATTCCCCCCCCCCCCCCCCCCAACTAATTTTGGATTGTGTTGATTATTATTATTTTTTCAAAAACTTTTCCCTCCTGAACCTTATTTACGCCTTTAACATACGTAAAGGTTTCTAACTTGTCCCCCCCCCCCCCCTCACTCCTTATCTTTCCTCAAAGCTATGCACACGGGTTGCATTCCCCAGGGGTGGACACTACAGGGTTAATGCTATATCCCTGCCGCCTGTACTGCAGCGTTACCATGTGTCTGTTATGATAGCGGTTGATAATCTTCGCCCCTGCAGCGGTGTCTTGTGTAACCCATGACGAGGATGTGTCCGTGCCTTGGTATCTTCAAGGCCTCATGATGCACACGAACGTATTTTGTTTCCGTGTCCGTTCCATGTTTTTTTTTTTTGCAGATAGGATGCAGACCCGTTAATCTCAATGGGTCCGCAAAAAATGCGTAAATGGGGGAAAAGTCAAGGATTTTGACTCAACAACACCTTTGCAACAAAATCTACACCTAATACACGCCAACCCCCCCGCCCCCCCCCCCGTCCTAATAGTTCTCACAGCTGAGGGTTTGCTACCCTGTGGTCCAGCCAGACACATGTTACCAGCACTGATACATTGGAGCAAACTCCCAGGCACGGAGAGAGAGGTACGCTGCTGCGGTTAGCACACAAGTTTACCAGCTGTGATCAGGACTGGCTAAACGCCTGCGATGAGCAGGACAGGGGTGCGCACTCTGACGCCTAATTATGCAACGGCTGGGTCAGGTGTAGATGATAGTCTATTGTTTGTTCGTGACGCCAATTGCAGCGTGCGCAGGGTACAGTCACAGGGCCCTGCAAGGTGTTGTAACTCGCGTCCCAGGTTAGGAATGTCAGAGTGGTGTAATGTCTCTGTGTGGTAATAGCAATAGTGTCTCAAAGATGTCTCCTACCTGGGGACGGCCGGACTCCTGGATCCTGGCTCACTTGCAATAAATGGAGTGTGGTGCTAGTAGGAGTAATAGAGGAATTTGCAGCAGAAATTGAGATCCAGACAATGTGGATAAAGGTGGAACGGTACCATCCAACAATAGCATGAAGTTAAAAGCAAAAGATTAAAATGGATGGGTGACATCGAGTAAAGCACTTACTTCACTGGGGGGCCGTCAACAGGATACGCACATAACACCTGTGACGAGTACCCCCCCCCCCCCTCCCCCGGCCAGGATCGTATGTAGAATCACAGTGAATGATGGCAGCAAGGCAGCAGCGCTTCTGATCAAATCACCTTTAATTTCAATATATGGCTCAACGCGTTTCGGGGATCAACGTTTCCCCTTCCTCAGGAGCAAGTATAATAGGCCGGGGGGGTACTCGTCACAGGTGTGGTCACACATCTAATATATTAACATTATTACAGTCCAGTGGTTAACTAATAATTTGACCTATGTATAGTTTTGACCTATGTACTACCTGAGACTTCCCGTTACACACTGATTGGTCTCCAGTACCGTTTTTGTGACATTGTCTGTCCTACTCCTACTACACCACCGGGACAGTAATAATATCTCTACCTACCCTCAGCTTGGGTTGGCGCTCTCCTTTTTTTCTTCCTTTCCCACACTCCTTGGTCAGTTGAACTCCTTCAACTCACCTCCTTTTTTTGTGTATCTCATTATCTCTGGGGTAACTGCAGGGGACAAAGGTTTGGCCAGCGGGGTCACCCCAGCAGCAAATGGGCCTTGGATGGAGCGCATAGGGGTATACTCCACTTGATCCCCTGCGTACAGGTTGTGACGGGCCTGTGGTAGGTTGTGGCGCTTGACAGAGCGGCGGCCCACAAATATTTCGTCTTGGAGGAAGCCCACTCCTCTCTCTACAGCGAACCATAGTACAGTCCCTGTGCGCCTGATGAGCTTTGGGTCGCCGGGCCGGGGGTCATCTAGCACTTGTTTGACATATTCCTCTATAGCTGATTTGTATTCCCAGGCCGTCTGGGCATGCACTGTTATTTCCAACGGGACCTCTGGGTTAAGGCTCCTGGACTTGGGGATGTCCTTTCTGGGTGGCAGAGTGGAAACTCCGTCCGCCTCCGCTGCACCAGCAAGCGTGCGTGACTGAGCCTCTTCAGGCCTACTAGCGGTGGCGGGACCCACCAGGCACGGTGCAGGGGCAGCTTCGTACTCGGCCTGGGCCTCAGGGAGCGCGACTGCTCCTACCTGATATCGCGGCCGGTTCCGGTGCCTCCTGGTAGTCATCTGGGGCTTCAGTTGCCGTCAGCAGTTCAGACTGGTCCAAGGCCTGGGCAACTTGGTCGGCGGTGTCTTCCATGGGAGCAGGATTGTCGCTGGCGGCCATCTTGGGGGACGTCTTGTCGGTGCATCCAGCTGTTGCAGAGGGATACACAGCCTCCGGGGTCTGGACTGTAAATGCGATGTCCTCTTCCGCGGGAGCTGGTTCAGGAACCGCAGCCATCTTTGTTAGAGCAGCGGCGGCTGTCTCGCCAACAGTTGAGGAACTCACAGCCTCCGGGGACACTCCAAAAGCGCTGGGGCCAGCTCGCTGGGAGACCCGGATCTCTGGTGGGTGAGCCTCGTACTCTGGTTCTCCACTTGGGTGATGGGAGCGCCATCTTCCTTGGCTCCTCTGTCAGGAGGAGTACAGGAAGTGCAGGAAGTGAGGGTGGAGCCCAGAGGGAGGAGTCTGCACTCCCTTGGTGGGCTGGCTTGAGTTTCCGTTTCTAGGGGGGCGTAGTCATCATTTTCGCGCTCTTGAAAGCCATGAAGACACTGAGCCAGTCAATTTTCAGGGTTCTGGCACAATTCTCAGATCTTGCAGTACTGTTAAACATTTGATCCCGTTGGCACACAGTTGGATCCGGTTCTGTTGGCACACAGTTGGATCTGGTTCTGTTGGCACACAGTTGGATCCGGTTCTGTTGGCACACAGTTGGATCCGGTTCTGTTGGCACACAGTTGGATTCCGGTTCTGTTGGCACTCAGTTGGATCCGGTTCTGTTGGCACACAGTTGGATCCGGTTCTGTTGGCACACAGTTGGATCCGGTTCTGTTGGCACACAGTTGGATCCGGTTCTGTTGGCACACAGTTGGATCCGGTTGGCAGGAATAGGCACACAATTGGATCTGATCCTGTTCCAGTGATGCCAAAAAAAGCTGTGCAGATGGGTTGCATTCCTCAGGGATGGACACTACAGGGTTAATGCTATATCCCTGCCGCCTGTACTGCAGCGTTACCATGTGTCTGTTATGATAGCGGTTGATAATCTTCGCCCCTGCAGCGGTGTCTTGTGTAACCCATGACGAGGATGTGTCCGTGCCTTGGTATCTTTAAGGCCTCATGCACACGAGCGTATTTTGTTTCCGTGTCCGCTCCGTGTTTTTTGTTTGCAGATAGGATGCAGACCCATTCATTACAATGGGTCCGCAAAAAATATGCGTAAATGGGGGAAAAAGTCACGGATTTTGCCTCAAAACACCTTTGCGACTAAATCTGCACCTAATACACGCCAAAAAGTGGCATATATTGGTTGATAAATGACGCCCAAATAGTTCTCTCAGCTGAGGGTTTGCTACCGTGTGGTCCAGCCAGACACATGTTACCAGCACTGATACATTGGAGCAAACTCCCAGGCACGAAGAGAGAGGTACGCTGCTGCGTTTAGCACACAAGTTTATCAGCTGTGATCAGGACTGGCTAAACACTGATGCGTCCATTCATTGACAGCAAGCAGAGCTCTTGAAAATGGTGAAGAGTTTAAACAGTTGTATTAGGAAGTTGCAGATTTTTCCATCAGACTGGGGTAGGGTCATTTTTACACCGGTCCCCTTTTACACGGGCTTTTCTGGCGGAAGATGTGCGTCATGTGCGTTCTAAAAGGGGGGTGGTGCTACACTTTTACGCCAAAATCTGGTGTAAAAATAAGTTTAAATGACCCCCAGTGACAATTGATAACATTTCCGGAAAAGCAGGCGCAGGGTCAATGCGATCTCCTGCAGACTCAGCCCGATCCGTGGAGGAAATGTGCGAGCGCTGCAGAGTCAGGCCTGCTGACGTGACAAAACTGTCAACATTGAGAACTGAAATCTTGCATTTTTTTTGTCAGAAGACCCAAAAAGCAATAAAACCATAAAACCTGCAGGGAGCTACTGGGGGCATGATTATGCAATGCCGCAATTACCATCACATTCTGTGGCAACTGGGAAAGTGGATTAACCCCTTCTGGGAAGATATTGCAGTCCATTGAGGTTTCCCTCAAAGAGAAATGCACGACCCCTTTAAATTCGTATTTCATATTGAAATGTTGTAAGACCTGCTTGCTGACTATTACTTCAAATGGAAACTCCAATGTGATATCAATCTGTACAGCGCTGCGGCGTATGTAAGCAATGCAAATACAATAAGCATCCATACCCTTCCCATGTCTCGCTCTCTTTCTTACCACATTTTTAAATGGGTTATGTAGGAATTTCATATTGATGGTCTATCCTCAGGATGGTCATCAATATCAGATGGGCAAGGGTCAGAGTCCCGGCCAATCAGCTGTTCTCCGGTGGGCACGGCTGCCTTTTCGCAGCACAGCGCCGTACATTGAATAGTGGCCGTGTTTGGTATTGCATTCACTTGAATGGAGCTCGTGTGACCGATGAACCTGACGTCACTGACCTAGGAGGAGGCCTAGATGCTCACAAAGTGCCGCAGCCTCTTTGAACAGCTGATCAGCAGGGGTCTCAGGAGTCAGACCCCCGCCGATCTGATATTGATGACCTGTCCCGAGAATAGACCATCAATTTCCGCATGAATCCCTTTAATATCAGGTGGAAAGGAGTGACAAGACCCTCATCTGTTTTCAAGAGGACCTGCTATCTCATTGATTTTAATGGGAAAAAAAAAACGTGCAGTGCTTCATATCTCCTGTGGAGGCGCTGTAGGGAAATTGAATCCTGACAAAGCTGGTCATTGAGTGTAGCAGGAGGACACCCTGTGATCAGCTTGTTGTCAGGAGGCGTTTCTAACAAAATGGATTATCCAAAAGATATGTCCCCCTTTAAAGAAGGGACGTCTGGGGTCCTCCTTTCAGGATCCTTATCTCATGACCAGAGTGAAGAACAGCTACAAAGCTTGTCCTGTTCTGCATAAGGCCTTTTCATACGTGATGATAAAATGCCCATGAAGGATTCATGTTTGGTCCGTGAGTCCGTTTTTTTT
The DNA here is from genome assembly GCF_014858855.1 of Bufo gargarizans. Taxonomy (NCBI): domain Eukaryota; kingdom Metazoa; phylum Chordata; class Amphibia; order Anura; family Bufonidae; genus Bufo; species Bufo gargarizans. The sequence goes on from NC_058080.1 coordinate 40,771,570, forward strand.
TTGTACTCCGTGTCTCATCCGTATTTCACAGACATCGCCAGGCTGAAAATTAAGTTCCACATCATATCCCAGCAACAATTTGTCAGAACCACAGACGGCATCCATGTTGTGTCCATGGTTTTCATGGAACCATAGACCTCAGTAGGCGGCGTTTTTGGTCCACATCATGTGCCGTGTGCCTCCTTCATAAATTAGGTGCATCTATGGCAGTCCTGTTACCAGAGGTAAGTGTTGTAAATTTGCCGAGAATGGAGTCTCAGCCCCACTCGCCCTCAGCTGCTGAACATGGCATGAAACCAGCCGTGCAACTCAATTATGTTATTATTATTATTGCACAACCAGTTAAAAAAGGAACTTGTGACTATTTTTTCTATTTTTGCAGCTAAGAAAGGGCGCTCTGTAATACTTATTCCTCCCCTGTGGTGGCGTTGCCAACGGAAATTTTTTCTATATTTTTTTTTTTTACTGGATAACGTATTCAAAAATTATGGACAGACAACATTTTTTACGGATAAATTGGAAAACCAGAATGAATGATAACGACTATAAGTAATACACGTCTGTAGCTCAATATACTGATAAGAACTCATTACCAGCAATTACTGTGAGCTGTGATGATAATTACCACCAAAATAATCTAGTCAAGTACAAACTGCCTCAAAAATTCACACATCTATTTTTTTTCACAGACACAGAAAAAAGTTGCCTATTTTTTCAGACTGTGCAGAAATTTCTGGACGGTTGGCAACCCTGCGGGAGACCCTCCGACCCTATGTAGAGCAGAGACCTGAGCTCTCTTCACATTACGCTTGCATTGTACTTTTACCATGGTTTTTATAAAAAAATATATATTTTTCAATGGGTTACGTGACGACTCCATAGAGCAAGTTCTGTGGGGGTAATGGCCTTATCTGATGCCATCTGACGTGCTTACCCGGCTCTATCCTAGGTTGTTGACTTTTGTCACTTCAAGGTGGGAGTGAGACTTCGCTAAAAGTCACAAGTCAATCTGAATGTTGTCTGCAATGGCAGAGTTCCACCATCCTCACACCACTTACCGATCCAATATTGATCTATTCTTTTTTGGCCGCACCTGGCACCACTTGGAACAGGTTTGAGGAGCATGTCATAATAATCTTTATTTACATACAGTACTGTCTTTAACGCGGGGCAAAAGGAGCAGGCCACTGGTGCCGTGGGGGGCAGCAGCAGGGCATAGGGAGATGAGTGCTTCCATTATCTGTATCGCTGTCCTCAGGACAGTGATACGGATGGAAGTGCTGCTGCGGGGCAGGGAAGGGGGAAGGGGCGTCTCCCTTCCCCGTTCCTCTGATAGGCTGCAGACACTAGGCAACATCTGGACGTAGATGCTGTGTTGGGGCCACATCTGGGGCTACATGCTCTGATGCGGACACATCTGGGGCTACATGCTCTGATGCGGACAAATCTGGGGCTACATGCTCTGATGCGGACACATCTGGGGCTACATGCTCTGATGCGGACACATCTGGGGCTACATGCTCTGATGCGGACAAATCTGGGGGTAATAATTTTGAGGGGAGCGCATGTGGGGGCACAGGATGTGGTGGGGGTACATGATGTAAGGGGGGAACTTCTGGGGGTACTGCTTCTGAGGGGGAATATCTGGGGATAATTTTGAGGGGCATACTGATTTAGATGGAGTCACATGTGGGGGTACAGGATGTGGTGGAGGCACATCATGAGATGAGGGGAACATCTGGCCATACATCTATACATTATTGTGGTGTTTAATATAAAAAAAATTACTCTTCTATGTTGGAGGTGGGGGGTGTTAACACAAAACATAATATCTACCTACAATTACAATATAGAACTATAATTCTATAGATGCTGGCCACTTTTTCTAGCTGGGAAATGACTGCTGAATGAAGAGGATCCTCTCCTGCGCGCATCCTCTACAACCTCCCAGAGCGCTCTGATTACGTCACTGGGCTCGGGGCATGCCCAGTGACACTATTGAGGCTGTTGCCCTCAGAAGCCGTAGGATCGGACAGGCGCAGGCAGTCGGCGATACTGCGGCTGCGCAAGATTTCCTGCGCAAGAAATCATGAAGCAAGGTTTGTCTGTTGAATAAATTACATGACGTAGCGGAGGGGGCGACGCCGCTCGGCTGTGGGAGGAAATTTATTTATGAGGAGGCGGGCTGGGCTTGAAATAAAAGCGGGCTGGGCACTGCAGGGGGGCGTTACTGGGCACTAGGGGAGAGGAATAACGCCCCTCTGGGCACCTTGAAGGTTCATTAGCATATCTGAAAAATCGCATTTGCTGTAACCACATGAAAGTCGGCAAATTTTTTGAGTCTACAGCGAATGGTAAATTTGTTTGGGTAAAAACATATCTGAACTGCAATACTAAATTTGCAGTGTACCTGATCACATGTGATATGTCTGCTTCAGTACGTAGGATGTACCACTAATGAGAGAAATACTAGAATAAGGAAACATATCAGATGTACCGCATTTTAAAATACGAAATGTTTCCGCTGTTAGTCTACACTTTGCCCTAGTGCATAGGGGCGATACTTCAGCCTTAAGGGTTACAGCTCCTCTGCGGGGTGGTGATCACAGAAGGAAGCTTCTCAATAGAGAGGCTTTTTGAATGTTCTCCTATAGGCTTGAATAAAAGACATGATTTGATACTACAATATTATTGATTAATTTTCTTGCTGTTTATTGCATTGTTTACATGCAGATGTTAGAAGAATATTAGAGTTTATATCATGTGTTTTGGATTTTATCAATCAGTTTCGTATTCCGATCATGTGACACCAGAATCTTTGTGGATAGGTGTAAGAAGGGTATATAGGAAACTGTTTATTATTTGTTATATATGTCATGAGTAAGGACCGGAATACAAGGGTCCGAAACACGTAGACTTACTTTTGCGTTTGTCTTTTGGAAGTTTTTACCGCACTGCAAATAAAGAACCACTTGTTTGTCAAGAGATGGATTTCGTACCTATTTCTTCAGTTCTAACATAGCCGTGTCCAGGCTGTAATCCGAGCTCACAACAGGTGGAACAGGCGAGAGCTGCTTTTTCCTGTGTTATAAGTGCTCAATGTTTGTACGACTTTTACTTCTGGCTCACCCATAGACAATTCTGTGTAACCTTTACTGGGCGTGATTTCCTTTTCCCAAAGGAATTCTGGGCCTGTGAACCAATTTTAATTTTTCCATTTAGTTACATTCGGGCCTCTTGAAGCATGGTCTGGTAGGTTATGCTTTGTGTCAATGTGATGCCAATGTTCCGGATTTGTTATTTCTTGAATTTTCTCCACTCTGTTGGCAACAAAGATATGGAATGTTCGAGCTTCGTTGTTTATGTATCCTAGGACAACTTGTTAGACTGTCCAAAAATAGTCTTCATCTATTTTTAGTTCCAATTCTAATCTCAGAAACTTGCTCACTGATGCTGAAACAACAGCTGCTGTCAGTTTAAGTCTTGGTATTGTCTGAATACTGGTAGGTGCGACTCTGGCCTTTTCCAAAACCAGGGAACAGTGTATCTTTTCTTCTCCTATCACTCTGATGTAGGAGCATATCCATAACTACTGGCATCTGAAAAGTGATGAAGTTCTATTTTCTTGTATTTTCTGAAATCATGAGGTACAAAACATCTGGGTATCCGAACTTCTCTCAAGTTTTGCAGGTCTCTTATCCAACTCTCCCACCTTGGCCTCAAATTTTCAGGTATGGGCTCATCCCATCCCAACTTCTGTCTGCATAATTCTTGTAGTATTTATTTTGCTCTGAGGATTACTAGGGCCAAGAATCCCAATCAAATATAGAAGCCACTGCGGAAAGAATGGTTCGTCTAGTTGCAATTTTCTCTTCAATAGATACTTCAAAGAAGAACTTGTCATTCTCTACATTCCATCCCAATCCAAGTATGTTCTGGACTGGAAGATGATCATAATTGAGATCTACATTCTTCATTGATGATGCACGTTCAGATTCACTGATGGATTCCAGTACCTCTGTTATTTGAGATTAATTTATGAAGGCGCAGGTTTCCTCTTGCGCATAACTCTTGGCTTTCTTTCACTAGTTTGATTGCAGATTCTGTAGACTCTAGACTTATGAGACCATCATCTACATAAAAGTTTTTCTTCAGAAAATTTGCTGTTGATGGGCAATCCTTTTCATTCTGATTGGCCAGGTACTTAATACCATAATTGGCGCAACCTGGAGAAGTTGCTGCTTCAAACAAGTGAACTTTCATTCTGTATTCTGCTGGCTCTGTATCTGTATCTCTGTCCTCCCACCATAGAAACATCAGGAAGTCTCTATCTTCATTCTTCCCATGAAACTGGTGGAGCATTTTTTTCAACGTCGCACCGCTACGGGATACTTTCTACAGAGTACTCCAGGCAGAGTGTTTGTAAGATCTGGTCCTTTTTAGTAGATGATCATTCAGTGCAACACCATCATACTTTGCTGAGCAATCAAATGCTACTCTAATCTTATCTGGTTTCTTTGAATGGTAAACACCTTGATGTGGGAAGTACCACACTTCTCCTTTAGGTTGGTTATTAACTTTCTCTGCATGTCCTTCGAGGATGCCTTCCATGTCAAATAATCCTGCTTGAATTTGGGAACTCTCCCCATCCTTTTCTTCAAACATTTCAATCTTGCTAGGGCAAGATTTCTGTTATTTGGCAGACGAGGTTGCTCTCTAAAAGGTAAGGGCGTTTCAAGATGACCTTGTTGCTTCTACTGAATACTTTCTTCTAGAGTGTGTACGAACTTTGTCTTCTTGGCATACACTTTTTTCTTTAGAACTTATGTCTGCAAAGTTGGATTCAAGGATCTTAATTACTTTTGCTGGACTTACAGTTGGTAACTCTTGGACAGATATTCGATGACACAATCCTGTCAACTGTCTTGAGTTTGCAATCTGCTGTTTTCCTCCAACAACACCCCATACTAGATCAGTTTGAACAGCATAGGGTTCACCCTTTCCTCCTGTGATTACCTTTCGTGGTACCAAAGCTTCGGGATAATCGTGACCCATCAACAGTCCAACACCAAACTCCTTTAGCGGGGACATTTCATGTGATATGAGAGATAGGTGCTCCCATTTATTGGCTGTTTCACAGTTAGGTATGTGATCTCGATCTAGAGGTATATCGTCTTTTGTATAAGCTGGAGGTAGATCTAATATGAAGTTTGAATGAAGTCCTCTAACTCTCAGTCCTTTGACCTAGGGGTGGGCGATATAGGCGATATGCGATATAAATTTGTGCCACAATATGGATTTTGTGCATATCGCCGGACCGTGATTGCGCGCACCATGTTCTCCTGAGCCGGCACAGTGGAGAAGGAGGAGTCCCTCCCTCCCCACTGTGCGCGGCTGCCGCTGACCACCAATGATAACAGAGGAGGAGGGAAGGGACTGACAGTAAATCATTGAGTTTTCACGATCTTAGTGAGATCGTGAAAACTCTAATCCGATGGTATATTCTAACCCCCAAGCGTTCCCATGGTGACAGGGACGCTTGCCTGGGGGTTAGAATATACAGGGCCACGCCGCTCACAGGAGAAAATTTATAAACTAATCAGTAACTTTAACTTTAATCATTACTGATCTCTTTACTGGATACCTTATATCTGTCTTAGCTCCGGTAACAGCAGGCAATGCGGGTGGGCGGCGCTCACTCCCTGACGTCATGCGCCTGCGCCACCTAGTGGGAGGAGCAGGCGCGTGACGTCAGTGAGTGAGCACCGCCCGCCCGCACTGCCTGCTGTTACCGGAGCTAAGACAGAGTAAGGTATCCAGTAAAGAGATCAACGATGATTAAAGTTACTGATTAGTTTATAAATGTACTCCTGTGAGCGTCGGGGAGAGGGATCTGTGGATGGCACTGTTTAGGGGAGGGGGATCTGTGGATGGCACTGTTTGGGGGAGGGGGATCTGTGGATGGCACTGTTTAGGGGAGGGGGATCTGTGGATGGCACTGTTTAGGGCAGGGGGATCTGTGGATGGTAGTGTAGAGGGGAGGGGACGCAGCTCCCTGCTGTTGTGTGCACAAAGCACAGGGCAGCAGGGAGAGTGTAAAGTCCTATTTACCCTAAGGCTAGTTTCACACTTGCGGCAGGACGGATCCGACAGGCTGTTCACCATGTCGGATCCGTCCTGCGGCTATTTCGCCGTGCCCGCGGACCGCCGCTCCGTCCCCATTGACTATAATGGGGAAGGGGCGGAGCTCCGGCGCAGCACGGCGGTGCACGGAGAAAGCCGCCGGACTAAAAAGCCTTACATGCAGTAATTTTAGTCCGGAGGCCTTTCTCCGTGCACCGCCGTGCTGCGCCGGAGCTCCGCCCCCTTCCCCATTATAGTCAATGGGGACAGAGCGGCGGTCCGCGGGCACGGCGAAATAGCCGCAGGACGGATCCGACATGGTGAACAGCCTGTCGGATCCGTCCTGCCGCAAGTGTGAAAGTACCCTAATAGATCTCTATTAGGGTGAATATGACAAGGGTTCTAGCCCTTAAGGAGGCTAATAGTTATTAAAAATAAAAAGTTTAAACACCCCCCCAATATAGAAAACAATATATCGCGATATATATCGCACATGCTTAAAATTATATCGCAATATAGATATTGTAGGCCATATCGCCCACCCCTACTTTGACCCTTTGACTGTTCACTAATGTGTCTCTCCCCGTCATTGTGGTGAGTTTGAGCTTCATTGGTTCTGTAGTCACTTGTCATTGAAGGTAAAATGAAAGTGAAGATGACGTCACTCTGGGCATCCAGTAGCGCATAGGCGTATACCTTCTTGTTCCCCCTTTTAGGATTTGAAATGCACACTGGTACAACCATTGATGTGCCATTGCTTTCTCCTTCCCTCACTCTGCAAGAGAATACCGATACTTTCTTTCCTTCCTCAGTATCTTTAGGTATTGAAGATTTATCTTTCTTTGGATGTTCTTTGTGTAGTGGTGTAGGATGGCGTCCTTTGCAAACGCTGCATGTGGCCTTTTTCTTCCACTCCTTAGTAACATGGCCTTTTCTTAGACAACCAAAACACAGTTGGTTCTCAAGTGCAAACCTTTTCTTTTCATCTGGGGACTTCTCCTTCAATTGTTGGCACTTGTGTATGGAGTGGTTCTCTCCACAGAACATACATTTGAAAGTAGTCTGAAGATTTGTTGGTTCTGACTCTCTACTGATCCCAGTAGTGACTTTGAACTGGCTCTTGTAGATATCTGGACCTTTAGCTGCCGTGTTGGTTGCAAAGCTAGTTGCTCTTGCACGTCTTATTTCTCTTGCAGGCCTTTCTTCTGAAGGATTTTAAGACGTAAGATGATGTTACTGGATTACATGCTATCCGTGCCTAGATCTAACTGTTCAGTCTCATAGCTATTCCATCTAGAAGCCACTTCTTCAGGCAGCTTGGCTAGCATCCTGTGGTTTTCTAGATAGTTGTTCAGTACTTCTAGACCTTGAACATGTGGGATGGCATTGCTGCATGCTTGCAGGAAGTCACCATAACCTGGGGGTCTAAAGTGTTCTTTAGGACCTATTTTAGGCCAGTTATTAAATTTCTCTCTAAAAGCTCTTTGTACTAAGAAAGGATAACCATATCTTGCATTTAATTTTCCCCAAGCTTGTTTGTAGGCTTTTTCCTCTTTTCTATAGAAATTACCTTCAAGAACTTTCTTTGCTTCCCCACCAACATATCTCTGAAGGTAGAATAACTTGTCGACTGGACTGAAGCAATGATGCTCAATGATCATTTCAAAACTTGCCTTCCACTCTATGAACTTCAGTGCGTCTCCTGAAAATACAGTGGGTTCCAGAACGGGAAGTCTAGCTTTTTTCTGTGGTCTTGCAGGGACAATGGTTGTAACATTCTCCTGAGCATTGCCGTGGCATCTAGGAATAGAATCGTCTGGTTCTATTTTCTCACTTAGTTCTGAATTAGGTGAGTCCCTTTCTTCTTCTTTTCCGGTTGAGATAGGGTAACTCCACACACCTTTTAACTAACACTGGACTAGGCCTCTCTTTGTCTTTGTGAGCAGGGATGAAAGAATAATGACTTATTTTCCTCACTAAGTGCTGGAGATTTCCTTCCATTCTCCTGGGAGTATGTAGGAAAGTAGGAGTCTGTTTCTTTACTTAGTACAGATATGAACCTATGACTACTCTCATTCATATCCTCTTCGTGTACTCTGAGTCTGGCTTTTATGAGCTTAACTTCTTTTTGTCTTTTCAGACTTTTCAATTCAGCTTCCATTTGATGCCGCTGTGCTTCCATTTGACAGTGCTGTGCCTCGATGGCAGCTTCCATTTCAATTTCTTCTCTCTTGACAGCAAGTTGTTCAGCTAATTCCTTTCTTTTGGCTGAAGTATTTGAGGACTCAGATATATGAGTGGCACTTCTGCTAGCGAAGGAAGTCACACTTGAGATTGTAGTTTCCCCTAAGGACCTAGCATAGTCTCGCATAAAAAGCTCATTCAATCTACTTCTTGCTTTAACTTCATCATAATTAGCTGGAGATGGAATTTCTCCCATGAGCTTTACTAAATCTTTAGGGACTGCAGTACATGTGTCCATGTTCGTTACAATATCCTGGGAAGGTGGCGTAAACGACCGCAGGTTGCTGCCATAAGCTCTGATTCAGATTCTTCTACCATCTCTACCATATCACTCAAGTTCCCTTTTTATACTTTCTTGCTTTAGCTTTTTACGAATGTCTTTAATGTATAATTTCCACTTATCATACATCCGGGCGAACTTTTTCTCTTTTTAAAGCTCCAAATTTTCCTGCATCTTTGGGGTCGGTTTTCTGGCACGTGGCATCTGCTTGGGCTATATTTGTTTGAAGCAAGACTAATGCTACATCAGACTCTTCTACCTCAGGCAGGTTCCCTTGCTCTTCAACTTATACTCTATCTATCTTTGCATCATCTAACAGTGGCATAGTAATACTAGGCTCACATTTTACTTTAAATGCTATAACAATCAATACAAATATTAAAGGACCTTTCACTTTAAAGGCAATACTGACAAATGCAGAAATAAATTACTTTTACTTTAAATACTTTAGAGTAGATGCCTGGGTTACATTCTTTCCGCAACATCTAAGAATTCCTAAGTCTTGCATTCACAAGGATACCATGTTTTTGTTACCTGATGTATGTGAATCTATTTTTTTTAATTATTTTCTCCCGTTCACTTTTCCCTGTTTGTTTGATACTACATGCAAAAAACGTTACACCTATCATTAACCACCTCCTGCGTGAGGTGCTCTTTTATGATATTGTTTCTGGTTTTGTAACCTTATCCTATGTCATTCTTTAATAAAACCAACTATTGAAACAAAATACTTTAGAGTCCATATACTACAAACTGTCCTTTTTGTTTTTACTTTCAAATCTCTTATTTCTGAACACAAAAAATATCTCTTTATGCCAAAGCCTATATGCAATGATAAGTAATAAAAGGAAAGCTCTGACCTTATTCTGAAGAGCAGGAACAAATGTCAGTCTTATAGTAGACTTGCGATGCTCTGTGCGGACTTGCGATGCTCTGTGCAGACAGACTTGCGATGCTCTGTGCAGACAGACTTGCGATGCTCTGTGCAGACTTGCGATGCTCTGTGCAGACTTGCGATGCTCTGTGCAGACTTGCGATGCGCTGGCTTGGATACGCTGCTGCAGGCTTTGGGCCTAGTGGCGGGAAACTAGGATGGTGGTTCAACTGTTCAATCGTGTCATTCAACATAAAATGGTGGATATATTTCTCTCTTCAGTATCTGCACTCTCACTTTAAGTTATTTAAGCACTTTATGATTTCTCTGAGAGGTAGATCTAATAGTCTAACTAATAGTTCTACTTGCTGAATTTGGTTTCAATTTGCACTATGCAGTTAGCACTAACTATTTGCGGATTGGTTGAGTATGATCTGGTATGGTTGTATGCAATTTGGATTGCAATATGGAATTTGAATTTGGATTGTAAACTTTGTAGTTTACAATTGGTGGAACTGTAAGTAAACACACATATAACTGGTTCAGTATACAGTTCTAATCACTATATTAACAGTAGGAACATTATATAACTGTTTTAAATACCTATTTTGGCCTCTCTGCTTTCATAAAACACAGCTCTAAGTGGAGTGAATCTCTCTTCTGGTGTAATGATTCTAGCAGCTGCTGCTAGGGGAATTTCCTACCTAGCCCCTGTGTTAGTCTGGCTGTGATTTGGTCAAAACTCTTGCTGTGTGTGAGGCTGGCTCTGATTGGTCAAGACTCCTTCCCAGCAACAACAGTTTAACTTTCTGTTGTTTCTTCTGTGTCACTGAGCTTACCTTACATTATATAATGAATCTTAAAGGCATATTATCTTTTCTGCTTCTGTGAACACAATATATAACAGTTTTATGACATCCAAATATGAAGTCCCTGTAAATAACTCTGCTTTTGTCTTTAACACAAAAACATACGAATTGTATTAAGGTTATTGGCAGGTTTAGCTGTATAAACATATAAGCTATATTAGCAACCTAGGACAGGTCTTAGTTAGTCATCTTCAGATGTAAGAGGTATGTGGCGCTGTATTATCCTGTATGTAGGGCTGGATGGAGGGGTTAGTAGTACAGTACAGTAATCTGAAAAATACTATATATTTGTGTCAGAAGTTCTGCTTTTTTAGAATAATGACACAGCCATTTTATTTGATACTTTTGTGCTGATTCTTTTTTCTTCTTCTCTATATTAAGGGACACTATAGTCACCAGAATCACAACAGCTAAACGTAGTAGTTCTGGTGTCTATAGCATGTCTCTGCAAGCTTTTTAATGTAAATACTGCCTTTTCAGAAAAAAAGGCCGTATTTACATTACTGCCAAGGAACACGTCTAGTGGCCACTCATCATCATTGAAGTTTACTACTCTACGAGGTGTGTGGATTTTTTTTGTGTGTGTGTTTTGTGGTGGAGGGCATGCTAGGGTGTGGGAAGGCAGGATCAAGGGGGCCCAAGTAAATTCTTGGCCAGGGTCCAATCAATATTACATAGTGTCAACATATTTCACAATTCAAAGGTTCATGTACAGTCATAAATAACATGGCAACAGACAAGTCCATAATTACAAGAGGAATGAGGATCCTGCTTGCAAGAGCTTACAATCTATGAGGAGATAGGTGCTTGTTTGAACAGTTCCTGCCAGGTTCCCTATATTTTACAGCTGATGGTTGGAGGTATCTCAGTAGTGGGAGACTCTGTGATCAGGTTATTGTCACTTTTTGAAATTTTCAGTCGGGCAGGAAACGGGGGACAATATCAGCCGTGTCTGAACTCCGTAACCTAGTCTAGTGATGACTGACAACACCTCGTGTTGTGCAGAATCATGTACCACTCCCTAACGAGTGCATAGGTCTTGACTCCTGACAGAGATTTAAAATGGCAGCAGACTGAACCTGCCGTTCCCACGAGACATAAGGTCATCTAGAGAAACAGCAGGTTTTAATAAAAATTTTTTTTCCTTTAGGTGTTTAGGTATCAGAGCAATCAAATGAAAGTTATGATTTAACATAAGGGTCAGAAGCAGGGTTTTCTTTAGCCTATTCCATTGATAAACCTCCACATGGAGCTCCCAGCAACAGATGGTAGCCTGCAGGGCATGCTGGGACTTCTGGTGTGACATCACCTGGGCACAAGCCTTCTCTCATTGTCTTTGCCCAGCAGAGACTCCATTCCCGCCATGCTTTCCTTTCATCAGCAGCCGGCAATGGCGCGGGTGGCGGCGCGCAACGCCCTTTTTCATAATAAATGAAATGGTTGCTGCTGTGTGTTCAGCACGCGGGAGAAGGGGGTGTGAGAGGAGCAGCCAATGGCACGGCAGCCCGTTGATACTGGCAAATCGGCAGCCTCGCCCCTAATAGCAAAGCTCTGTACTGTGCGGAGCTTTCAGGCACCAACAATATTGCGCTTAGTGCGCTCATGAATGGCAGTGAAATCATCATGTGTATTCATACACATCAGACATTTTTTTAGGGAGTAAAACTGCCTGTACAGGCGTTATTGCGACCTATGACCATTAGCGTAACCGTAGAAGGTGCAGAAGATGCAGTCACACCAGAGCCACGAAGCCTGAGGGGCCTAAAGAGCCTATCTACACCCTATGTAATGGTGAGGATCATGTATAAACGTTTTCGAATAGAACGGTGGTCTCGAGGCATCCTGCAGTCCCATGTAATGTCTACGGAGCTGATGGTAAAGCCAAGTATTTGACTCTTTATGTCAGTCCCATAGATGTTCAGTGGATGAAGAAGACACATGTGTGACCAATGCTTTATTCTGACTCCTCCTCAGGAGCCATGGACAGGCCCGGGACCCCCATTCTAGTATTTGGGGACACTTTAAGGAAAACTGAATAAAGGCAAGTTTAGAAGTGTTCTGTCCCTTTAATGACAGGTCAGGCCTGGTGTACATTGTTTAAGGGCTCATGCACACGACCGTATGTATTTTACGGTCCGCAAAAAATACGCATGGCATCCGTGTGCATTCTGGCCCCTAATAGAACAGTCCTATCCTTGTCTGTAATGCGGACAATAATAGGACAAGTTCTATTTTTTTGTGGAACGTATAAACGGACATAAGGAAACAGAATGCACACAGAGTCATTGAATAGTTCCGCATACGGTCCGCAAAAAAAAACCTGAATGGAACGGACACTGAAACGAAATACGTTTTGTGTGCATGAGGCCTGACTCTCATGGTCAACTTTCTCTGTTTGCTTCTATGAGAGTTAGCTTAGGACGCTGGGGTTTGAGCGTTTCGAGAGTTAAGGATATCCGACCCACTCGGGCAGATTTACTAACCCTACAGAGGGGCTGTCTAGACCTGCAGCAGATTTATCACAGGGGCTCAGACCGGATGATATATGTGGTGCAGGGACAGACACTTTGGGGGTAATTTGCGATCAGAAATACGCCTATATAGTGCAGATTATGGCGCAATGGTTATTTATGCCACAATTTGTGGGGGTTTTTTGGGGGGGGGTGTGGTGGGGTTGGCAGACTCTTAGAAAATGGTAAGACGGCTAGGAAGCTGGACGCGCTGAAGTTATGTAGAGGCCTGCACCTCTACATAACTTGGCCGGCATCCAACTGTCCCCAATGGGGCTCACAATCTAAGTTTTCTATGAGGGAGAACATACAGACTCAATGCAGATGTTGTCCTCGGTTGGATTTGAACCTAGCGCTGCAAGGCCCCAGTGCTAACCACTGAGCCACCGTGCTTCCCGTTAAGATTGGTCTCTAAAACTGCGTCTTAATGAATGACCCCCTGTAGTCTAACTCTCTGCCAACTATTGTTTGACTTCGTTTGAGACAGAATTGTGGTGCAATTTTGGCACTAAAGGGTAGATTTATCACAGTGGTGTAAAGTAGAACTGTCTTAGTTAGGGCTGCAGCTAACGATTATTTGAATAATCGATTAGTTGCCGATTAATTTCTACGATTAATCGGGAAAAACGACAAAATTACAAAACAGAGAGGTTTATATGATCTTACTTGAAAAATTATGTTCAAAGGCCATATTAAAACAAATTGTGGACGACACTATTATGGGGGATCTGTGGACGACACTATTATGGGGGATCTGTGGACGACACTATTATGGGGGATCTGTGGACGACACTATTATGGGGGATCTGTGGACGACACTATTATGGGGGATCTGTGGACGACACTATTATGGGGGATCTGTGGACGGCGCAGTTATGGAGAGGGGGATCTGTGGACGGCGTAGTTATGGAGAGGGGGATCTGTGGACGGCGCAGTTATGGAGAGGGGGATCTGTGGACGGCGCAGTTATGGAGAGGGGGATCTGTGGACGGCGCAGTTATGGAGAGGGGGATCTGTGGACGGCGCAGTTATGGAGAGGGGGATCTGTGGACGGCGCAGTTATGGAGAGGGGGATCTGTGGACGGCGCAGTTATGGAGAGGGGGATCTGTGGACGGCGCAGTTATGGAGAGGGGGATCTGTGGACGGCGCAGTTATGGAGAGGGGGATCTGTGGACGGCGCAGTTATGGAGAGGGGGATCTGTGGACGGCGCAGTTATGGAGAGGGGGATCTGTGGACGGCGCAGTTATGGAGAGGGGGATCTCTGGGTGGCGCAGTTATGGAGAGGGGGATCTGTGGACGGCGCAGTTATGGAGAGGGGGATCTGTGGACGGCGCAGTTATGGAGAGGGGGATCTGTGGACGGCGTAGTTATGGAGAGGGGGATCTGTGGACGGCGTAGTTATGGAGAGGGGGATCTGTGGACGGCGTAGTTATGGAGAGGGGGATCTGTGGACGGCGTAGTTATGGAGAGGGGGATCTGTGGATGGCGTAGTTATGGAGAGGGAGATCTGTGGGTGGCGCAGTTATGGAGAGGGGGATCTGTGGGTGGCGTAGTTATGGAGAGGGGGATCTGTGGGTGGCGCAGTTATGGAGAGGGGGATCTGTGGGTGGCGCAGTTTTGGAGAGGGGGATCTGTTGGTGGCGCTGTTTTGGAGAGGGGGATCTGTTGGTGGCGCTGTTATGGAGAGGGGGATCTGTGGGCGGCGCAGTTATGGAGAGGGGGATCTGTGGGTGGCGCTGTTATGGAGAGGGGGATCGGTGGGTGGCGCAGTTATGGAGAGGGGGATATGTGCACTGTTAAGATCCCTTTCCTCATAACAGTGCACAGATCCCCCTTCCCATAGCAGTGCCATACACAGACCCCCCTCCTCCCCATAGCAGTGCTATACACAGACCCCCCTCCCCATAGCAGTGCTATACACAGACCCCCCTTCCCATAGCAGTGCCATAGACAGATCCTCCCCCCCCCCCCTCCCCATAACAGCCCCGGCCCCGATGCTTGCATCTTTATTTTACCTTTTTACAATGACGCTCCCGCTCCTGTAACAGCCAGGCAGAGCGGACGGCGGCGTAACGTCACTCAATCACGTGACGCACCTGCTCCGCCCACTTCATGAATGAAGGAGGCGGAGCAGGCGTGTCACGTGAGTGAGTGACGTTACGCCGCCGTCCGCTCTGCCTGGCTGTTACAGGAGCGGGAGCGTCATTGTAAAAAGGTAAAATAAAGATGCAGCGACCGCCCGCCCGCCCGAATAGCAACGAATCGGCGATTATTCGATAACTGGATTCGTCGACAACGAATCCAGTTATCGAATATAATCGATTACATCGATTAATCGTTGCAGCCCTAGTCTTAGTTGCCCACAGCAACCAATCAGATTCCGCCTTTCATTTATCACAGCTCCTTTGGAAAATGAAAGGTGGAATCTGATTGGTTGCTATGGGCAACTAAGACAGTTCTACTTTACACCAGTTTGATAAATCTCTCCCTAAAGATCGTATACTTGGCCACAACCACCATCAGCCATTATCTGGCCCAGGCCTCCTGTCTTACACCCTATCATCACACTCATCTAACACCAAGGGCACTTCAGCCACAATGAGGCAGGGACCCCCGAATAACAGGGAGTGACCTGAAGAGAGAAGAGCCCCTCCATTCACTGCACGGGCGCAGGGAGCGTTGGCGTGAGGGCAGCCACCGTCAACTACTACCACTCTTATCAGTGCTACCACTAGCACTCCCCTCCTCCTGGGTCTCCCTAGGCGCGCTGCATGTGTTTTCCAGACAATTGTACCTGGTTTTCCAATATGATTCATCAGGATGTGTATTGATCTGAAGGTAAATGGTTTGCAAATATAATTCCCAGTGCATTATCCATCTTCCCCCTCCTCCTCATCCACTGACTCCGTACATGCATGGCGGCAGAAGGAACTCTTCTCAGATGAACCTGTCTCTAGGTTTGGACCCACTAAACTATCAGCGTGTCCTTTTGCGGCTGTGGTTTAGCTTACTAAAAATGCCCCAACCGTTTAGACATGGTATCCTAAAAGAACTCATATATCAGTCGGGCACCATCGGACATGTGCACATTATGCAGATCAAGCTGAGGACAGTACACATCGCTTTACGTGAGGTTTAATGTCCTCTGCTTCATCATGTACCCAAAGTCACCCGACTGATGTCCTGGACTTGGGCTCCTCACAGATAAAGCTGGATTCAGATGCCCATTCATGGACGTAAGTGGGAGTCAGTACGGCTTCCAGATCTGTCTGTTTGTTTTCTTTCCATACCCATTCATTGAGAAGAATTTTTGGATGGAAACTGGACAAGAATGGTTCATGCTTGAGGTTCTTTGCACAGATCCATGCAGGAAATCTTATGTGTGGGTTGCACCATCTTCTTTTAATGGTCCGCTCTGCTATGCGGGTGCAGTCTTAATAGCATGTGAATGGAGACTGTCGTCTGAGTTAGGCCTAATAGAGGAGTTCTTTTATGCCAAACATAATCTTTAAGATGATGAACCTCGGCTGCATAAGCCCCAAACCTACTGGCAGCCTCCATGTTAATTTACTAAAAATGTGGCTCAAATTTTCAGGTGTTGAGTGAGAGAAGATGCCCTCTGTATTAATGAGAATGTGACTTATCTATTTTTCTGTGTATCCTTGCCGTTTTATGTATTACATTCTGCTTTTTTTTTTTTGCCTTTAGGATTCTGTTATTCATCGGGTGCATGGTATGCCTGCTGTACATCTGCAAGGTGGGACTGGACGCCAAGACGTGTGACCTCCAAGCCCTGGACCCCAACCACATCAAGGTTGTACGCTGTTCATATCATGTAGATAGTGGTCAACATTGGGGGACGTGTGTAAACTCATGGTAATAAGAAGATGTCACCTATAGCAGCCAATCAAATTGCAGCTCCGAAATTACTTGAGAAATATTAGTAATTGAGGGTGAGGTGAGGGTGAGTATATGTTCTCCTCTGTACCTTTGAGACAACTGCCACTGATTATTACTTGCATGGAAAACTCTGTTAACCCAAGGATCATAGAAAGGACATGCAAAGCAAAGGAGCTCCAATTCCAACTGTCCCAAGTGGTTAGTAAGTTCTGATGCATGGATGGATGTGCAACCAGTGAGGGTCCTTTTAAATGGAGTTAAAAACCACCACAGACGGGTTCCTTTTGCCGCCATTCATGACAAAGTAAAAGCAGTGAGTGGAGGGAGGAGATGGACAATGTACTAGGAATCATATTTGCTAACTATTTACAGGCGTATCCTTCAGATCAATGCATGTATGGCTGATTGATATCAGAAGATCAGCTAGAATTGTCCAGAAAACATGCACATATGATGCTGACTTCTTTGTAATGCTACCATGATCAGGATATGGACCAGTGACTCCCATCCTCCTCCTGTGTGATACTGTATCCTGCCCCTGGAGATTGCTTGTTTGTTATCCCTCACGTGGATCCCAGGCGTCTTATGTGAAACAGTAACCTCCTCATGCCTACCACTTATATATAATTAAGCCTTTTGTATCTTCAGACGAGGCACAATAGAGGATAGAGGAGCTATCCTTGGAGAAGAAAGAGTAAAGCCAAGGGGTGTTAATTACTGTGGCTTTATATACTGTAGAGCAGTGTTCTTCAAACTCCGGTCCTAAGGGCCCACCTGAAGGTCATGTTTTCAGGATTTCCTTAGTATTGAGCAGGTGATATAATTAGAGTCCATCCATCAGGACTTACCACAGGTATTTATTCTGTGGGATATTCTGAGGACAGGAGTTGAGGAACACTGCTGTCGAGGACTGATTGTATGAGCACTGGGGCTACAGCTCATATATTCCTCACTTGTAAGCAAGCCACCATAGTATGGAAGAATTCCACCAGAAGTCGTCTTCTGACTTCTTGTAGACATCAGTAAGGGTCTGCTCATTTCACAAATAAAAGGGCCAACTCCTTCAACACTTTCTGGAAAAAGGATCCATCAGATTACTGAATCTTCCCCATCCGCCGCCTGTCCAACCTATAAGATGCCCTATGTAATATGGCCTATTGTTTTAAAGGGCATCTGTCAACAGATTTGTACCTATGACACTGGCTGACCTGGTACATGTGCGCTTGGCAGCTGAAGGCATCTGTGTTGGTCCCATGTTGAGAAAAATGATTTCTTAATATATGCAAATGAGCCTCTAGGAGCAATGGGGGCGTTGCTGTTACACCTAGAGGCTCAGCTCTCTCTGCAGCTGCCTCACCCTCTTTACTTAGACAGGGCCAGGCAGGCGTGATGATGTTTACACTGCCTGGTCCTGTCAATTAAAGTGCAGAGGGCACGGCAGCTGTAGAGAGCGCAGAGCCTCTAGGTGTAATGGCAACGCCCCAGTTGCTCCTAGAAGCTAATTTGCATACACTGAAACATCATTTTTCTCAGCAATGGCGGCACATATGAACATGGGACCAACACAGATGCCTTCAGCTGCCGGTGCACATGTAACATGTGACAGATGCCCTTTAACCCCTTAAGGACCAGGCTCATTTTCACCTTAAGGACCAGGCCATTTTTTGCAAATCTGACCAGTGTCACTTTAAGTGCTCATAACTTTAAAATGCTTTGACTTAGGCTACTTTCACACTAGCGTTCGTCGGTCCGCTCGTGAGCTCCGTTTGAAGGGGCTCACGAGCGGACCCGAACGCAGCCGTCCAGCCCTAATGCAGTCTGAATGGAGCGGATCCGCTCAGACTGCATCAGTCTGGCGGCGTTCAGCCTCCGCTCCGCTCGCCTCCGCACGGACAGGCGGACAGCTGAACGCTGCTTGCAGCGTTCGGGTGTCCGCCTGGCCGTGCGGAGGCGTGCGGATCCGTCCAGACTTACAATGTAAGTCAATGGGGACGGATCCGTTTGAAGATGCCACAATATGGCTCAATCTTCAGGCGGATCCGTCCCCCATTGACTTTACATTGAAAGTCTGGACGGATCCGTACGAGGCTATTTTCACACTTAGCTGTTATATGCTAAAATAATGCAGACGGATCCGTACTGAACGGAGCCTCCGTCTGCATTATTATGATCGGATCCATTCAGAACGGATCCGATCGAACGCTAGTGTGAAAGTAGCCTTACCCAGGCCGTTCTGAGATTGTTTGTTTTTTCGTCACATATTGTACTTCATGACACTGCTAAAATTGGGTCAAAAAAGTAAATTTATTTGCATAAAAAAATACATTTTTTACCCAAAATTTTGAAAAATTAGCAAATTTCAAAGTTTCAGTTTCTCTACTTCTGTAATACATAGTAATACCCCCAAAAATTGTGATGACTTTACATTCCCCATATGTCTACTTCATATTTGTAGCATTTTGGGAATGATATTTTATTTTTTGGGGATGTTACAAGGCTTAGAAGTTTAGAAGCAAATTTTGAAATTTTTGAGAAATCTTCAAAATCCCACTTTTTATGGACCAGTTCAGGTTTGAAGTCATATTGTGAGGCTTAGATAATAGAAACCTCCCAAAAATGACCCCATTCTAGAAACTACACCCCTCAAGGTATTCAAAACAGTTTTTTCAAACTTTATTAACCCTTTAGGTCTTCCACAAGAGTTAATGGCAGATGGAGAAATAATTTAGAAATTTAAATTTTTTTGAAAATTTTCCAATATAATAAATTTTTTCCAGGAGTAAAACAAGGGTTAACTGCCAAACAAGACTCAAAATGGGTTGCCCTGATTCTGTAGTTTGCAAAAACACCCCATATGTGGTCGTAAACTACTGTTTGGCCGAACGGTAGCACATAGAAGGAGGGGAATACCATATGGGTTTTGGAAGGCAGATTTTGCAGGACTGGTTTTGTTTATACCATGTCCCATTTGAAGCCCCCTGTTGCACCCCTAGAATAGAAATTTCAAAAAAGTGACTCCATCTAAGAAAGTACACCCCTCAAGGTATTCAAAACTGGGTTTACAAACTTTGTTAACCCTTTAGGTGTTCCACAAGAGTTAATGGCAGATGGAGAAACAATTTTGAAATTTCTATTTTTTGGAAAATTTTCCAATATAATAAATTTTTTCCAGGAGTAAAACAAGGGTTAACTGCCAAACAACACTCAAAATGGGTTGCCCTGATTCTGTAGTTTGCAAAAACGCCCCATATGTGGTGGTAAACTACTATTTGGCTAAACGGCAGGACATAGAAGGAGGGGAACGTCATATGGTTTTTGGAAGGCAGATTTTGCTGGACTGGTTTATTTATACCATGTACCCTTTCAAGCCCCCTGATGCACCCCTAGAGTAGAAACTCCATAAAAGTGACCCCATCTACGAAACTACGGGATAAGGTGGTTGTTGTTTTGGGACTATTTTTGGGGTAAATTTGATTTTTGGTTGCTCTATATTACTCTTTTTTGAGGCAATGTAACAAAAAAATGTAATTCTAAAATTGTTTCTACATTCGCTATTTAGTTTTGTGGAACACCTAAAGGGTTAACATAGTTTGTAAAGTAACTTTTGAATACCTTGAGGGGTGTAGTTTCTTAGATGGGGTCACTTTTTTGGAGTTTCTAGTCTAGGCTACATCAGGGGGGGGGCTTCTAATGGGACATGGTGTAAAAAAAAAAAACTGTCCATCAAAATCTGCCTTCCAGAAACCGTATGGAGTTCCCTTCGTTCTATGCCCTGCCGTGCGGCTATATAGCCATTTACGACCACATATGGGGTGTTTCTGCAAACTACAGAATTGGGGCAATAAATATTTAGTTTTGTTTGGCTGTTAACCCTTGCTTTATTACCGGCAAAATGGATTTAAATAGAAATTTTGCCCAAAAATAGGTGTTTTGGCACCGTTTTTATTTTATATTTTTAACACCGTTCATCTGAGGCGTTTGGTAAAAAGTTATTTTTATAGCGACGACTTTTACGCACGCGACGATGCCCAATATGTATGGCTCTCAGACTTTAGAGACACTAAGCAGGCATCCTAAAACTGCGGCCCTCCAGATGTTGTAAAACTACAATTCCCACCATGCCCTGATGATGGCTGTAGGTTGTCTGGGCATGCTGGGAGTTATAGTTTTACAACATCTGGAGGGCCGCAGTTTGAGGATGCCTGCACTAAAACTAATATTTTTGGGGGAAAGAAAAATTGTTTTCGTGTCTCCAAAGTCTGAGAGCCATAGTGTTTTATGTTCTCTAGTGAACTGTTGGGGATTATAAAAATTTTGTACTCCATGGAAGTGTGATACTCCCTGAAGCAATCGATAACGCAGAGGCCCGGATGATCGGGGCACGTGTCACATTGAGTAGTGGTGTCCTTCCGTATCCCCCTCTTGTGACACACTCTGTTCTTTTTTCAGGTCCTTGAGGACTGCCTCATAGAATTGGAGGAATGTCCCTGTGCTGCCAGCGCTTCGGGATAGTACAAAAGAGTTGTACATGGCAACCTGCACCAAGTAGACTGCAACTTTTTTGTACCATGCCCGGGTTTTGCGCATGGCGTTATATGGCGTGAGGACTTGATCAGAGAGATCAACTCCTCCCATATACCGATTGTAGTCGACGATACAATCGGGCTTGAGGACCGTTGCCGTGGTACCTCGCACAGGGACTGGGGTGGTGCTGTTACCGTGGATTGTGGACAGCATAAGGACATCCCTCTTGTCCTTATACCTGACCAGCAACAGGTTTCCACTGGTAAGGGCACGGGTCTCACCCCTGGGGATAGGTACCTGGAGGGGGTAGGCAGGGAGGCCGCGTTGATTTTTCCGCACGGTCCCACAAGCGAATGTGGATCTGGCGGCAAGGGACCTGAACAAGGGAATGCTGGTATAAAAGTTATCCACGTACAAGTGGTAACCACTATCCAGCAGTGGGTACATAAGGTCCCACACGAGTTTCCCGCTAACACCCAGAGTGGGGGGACATTCTGGGGGTTGAATACGGGAATCTCGCCCCTCGTACACACGAAATTTGTAAGTGTACCCTGAGGTACTCTCACAAATTTTGTATAGCTTCACGCCATACCTCGCCCGCTTTGTGGGAATATATTGGCGGAAACTGAGTCTCCCCTTGAACGCAACGAGAGACTCATCAACCGCGACCTCCCTTCCAGGTACGTAGGCCTGCTGAAATGTGGCCCCAAAGTGATCGATGACCGGCCGTATCTTATACAGCCGGTCATAGGCAGGATCACCTCGGGGTGGACATGCTGCATTATCAGAATAATGCAGACATTTCCGGATGGCCTCAAACCGGTGACGTGTCATGACCATACTGTACAGTGGGGTCTGGTACAGGACGTCCCCACTCCAGTATTGCCTGACACTGGGTTTTTGGACTAGACCCATATGCAGCACGAGGCCCCAAAATGTCCTCATCTCGGCTGCACTGACCGGCGTCCAGCCACCGGGTCTAGCCAAAACTGAGCCTGGGTTTTGAGCGATGAACTGTTGGGCGTACAGATTCGTCTGCTCCACCATCAAATTCACCAGTGGGTTACTGAAAAAAAAACTAAAATAGTCTATTTCAGTAAACCCCACTGTGGGAATCTGGATTCCAGGATTGCCAGCGAAATCCGGAATCTCAGGCTCAAAGTCCACTGGGGGACACCAGCTAAGTTCATCGGCAGGGGGCTCCAGTGGACTTATTTGGTGGGCCGGGAAACCAGTACGAACCCCAGGGTGGCTCGTGCTAGGGTGGGCCACAGGATCCCTAGCATGTGCGGCCCCTGGCTCCGCCTGGCGGCGTCTCCGCCGCCTTGGTGGCTCATCGTCATCTGATGATTATGAGGAGGATGCGGATGACAAAAGGAATGTGGGGTCATCCTCATCCTCACTGGGGCTCTCAGAGTCGGAGGCAATCTGGGCATATGCCTCCTCGGCCGGCGGGCCATGGGTGTGTGTGCGTGTAGGTGTGCGTGTGTGGAAAACTTTATTATATGTGCGTGTGTGTGGGGACAACGGGGTTAGGTCGGGGTTAGGGTTAGATGGATAGATGGAAGTTTTTTTTTTTTTTCCCTAACTTACTTTTCCCTTCTTTCCCTGCCTAACGGTGCCTCTCCCTCACTGACCCTAACCTACCTGGGTGGCGATGGGTGCAGGAGGGTGATGGATGCCGATTAGGGGGACACAGGAGCTGGTGCTGGACGATGCTGCACGGTCAGGGTGCTGGACAGGAAGAGGAGGGGAGAGAGGAGCGCAGGAAGTTTGAATCTCACGCCTCTCTCCCCTGCACTAATCAGCACCCTGGACAGCAGTGTTCAGCACCAGGGCCAGCACCGCCTCCTCAAATCCTCGGACTGCGATTGGTGGTGTAAAATTACGCCACCGATCGCAGTCTTTTTCCGGTTCATCGGGTCACAGGACACCCGAATGGACCGGAAACGCAGAAAACCGCAGGTCTGAATTGACCTGCGGTTTTCTGCGATCGCCCTGCGTTGTTACGGGATGCCGGCTGAATGATTTCAGCCGAAATCCCGTTCCGATTAACCCCCGCGGCGCCGGAATTACATTTTTAAGTCAGGACGTACCGGTACGTCCTCGGTCCTTAAGGACTCGGGAAATGGGGCATACCGGTACGTCCTATGTCCTTAAGGGGTTAACTTATCAATGAGATGTCCCATAAACTACTCTCAAGTTCAATTTTATCAGTTACTCCTATTAGCTCCCATTCTTCATTGCATTGTGTAGGGTTTTTTTTGCAAATGAACCTCATTTGCAGTTTTCTCTTATTCCCCCATATTTAAATCCTAGTTCCTGGTTTGAAACCTTGTACCATAGGATATAGGAAGCGCCATTCACAGTTTTGATAAATGGTTGTATTTGGGGAAATTGTTGGGCGGGATACATTTATATTATTGGCAAAGCCCCTTTAACAGGTGCACCATAGTGAAAAGGTAATCTAATACTAGCAGTCTCGCACTGTCACGGGCGTTCCCTTGACAGGTGGCAAGAGATCGGCAAGACTGGAAACAAGTGGTTTAATCCGACAGGTTTTCTTGTGGATCATAGGCGTCTGTGTAGTTTCTGGTAATGCCCACACCCCTTGCCTCAGGTGTTGCTAATGTGGTTATTCAACCTTCCTTATTTATTGTTGCTTTTCCCGCTATGCTGTGCGGTTTATAGCTTCTGCTTTGAGCTTTGCATTGCTGGGGTGTGGATCTCGGCGGAGTTCCTGGTGCTTCCATTGCTCCTTTTGAAGTTAAGTCTTTCATTTCCATTTTTGTATTTTGTTTGAGTTCTGTGTGTTGTATTTCCCTGTCTTTTTTATAAGGCCTGAGGGAGACTCCTGTTCGTCCTTCCTCATGGAGGAACAGGTTGTCTCAGTCCTGACATTAGTCCAGGGTCCTATAGGGTCAGTTAGGACACTAGGTTCCGGTATATGAACTCCCCTACCTCTGGGGTCTGTTCATACTGGTAGTTAGTCAGGACTTTGATTATTATTATTTTTTTATGAGGTGTCCATCTCCTTTCACTAGTTTCCAGGCCTTATTCCCTCACCCCTTTCCCTCCTGTGTTCGGTGTGGTGTTTCCCTCCCACACCCGAACGTTACAGGCACAGCATGGAGGGGCCACTGTGGGGCAGCATGGAGAGGCCGCTGTGGCCCAGCATGGAGGGGCCGCTGTGGCCCAGCATGGAGGGGCCGCTGTGGCCCAGCATGGAGGGGCCGCTGTGGCCCAGCATGGAGGGGCCGCTGTGGCCCAGCATGGAGGGGCCACTGTGGCCCAGCATGAAGCAAGTACACTAGAGCAAATAGGGGTCTAATATTTTTGACTCATTTGTTGGATTTGGTTTATCTTTATCTATTTTTAGGACTTGTGTGAAAATCCGATGTTGTTTTAGGTCAAAGGTATGCAGAAATATAGAAAATTTGGTAGGGTTCACAAGCTTTCAAGCACCACTGTAAGGTCTGTGCCAAAGGACACTGCTGCTAATTTCATAGTGTCATGCTATAGTTTCCATTGCTTGGCAATATCAGGTCACAACCCATACTAACAACTTTCCATGTCCTCTATGGTCGTGCATTTGACATTTGCTTACAGCCTCATTTGCATTGTCCTGGTTCATCTTAGAATAATGTCAGTGGTCGTCTCCTCGTCCTTCGGTACTGTGCGTGCATATTTGCCTGCAAGTGCACGGCTATAACATCTGAGGACAATGCAGCCCTTCTCCTGGTTTGCGTGTAGGTAATGCGATCTGCTGCTTGCTCATCTTTACGTGACATAGGATACGATTACACTTGGCTGAACCCCGTAGGGCGGTTGCCAGTTCCCTGCAATAAACTGTGGGTGAGCAGTTATACATTGCAATAAATTCAGCTCCACTTCCCTGCATCCTCTAAATCAGCAATAGGCCGACCATAGGGCTTAGATTAGAGAGACGTTAAGGAGAGACGTATAGCTTTATGGGTAATTGAAGCATTTACAAGTGCACACATCGCAGTGAGTAGGGTGCGA
The DNA here is from genome assembly GCF_014858855.1 of Bufo gargarizans. Lineage (NCBI taxonomy): Eukaryota > Metazoa > Chordata > Amphibia > Anura > Bufonidae > Bufo > Bufo gargarizans. Next base: position 40,796,919 of record NC_058080.1, read on the forward strand.
GGTGTTGTATCTTTGCGGCTCTCGATGGTGGCAGGGGAGACGTCTCCAGTGATTGCCCAATTTACAACCTGGCTGTTCAATAAAGAGTGTCCTTCTCTTTGGAGCATTACATAGACTGGCCATTAACTTCTATGTGAAGTGTGTAATGCTTCATTTTACCTGTGGTGGCGCTGCCGGGTTCCCCCATAAATTAGGAGTGGGGTGCCCTTATTGTGAGGACCCTTCTGATTATAAGGAATTATAAAAAGTGGGCAGCCCCTTTTGAACGATAGGTAATAACTGTAGGATCACTGGTGGTCTGGGACCCTCTGTGATCACAAGAATGGAGGTTTCCACTTCTGTGGGACTGAGATGGCTGTACTCTGCAGTCTCATAGAAGTAAGTGGAGAGGTGGTCACACCTATCCCCTACAGCTGAATTCGCACTGTGAACTCCAGGGCTCCAGTATAATGATTAGCGAGGGTTCCAGTAGTCAGAGCCCCAGCGATTATACATTTATCTTGTATCCCGTGCATAGGGCATAAATGATGATCATGGACCTACCCCTTTAAGTAAGTGTTTCATATCAGTGCAATGTCATATTTCCTATGGACATGGGTATCTGCATTCTAATAAAGTGTTGTCTGTCTCCTCAGAATGCCCACGCGTTTGCCAGGAGGGTGGAGGAGGCACAGTGCAGACCGGCGTTTGCAAGACTGGAAATGAACCGCTTGTTCCAAAACAGATACAACATAGCCCTGGAGAGCTTTGTTAAGAAGGACAGGAACTTAAACGAACCTTTGTATCAGTATGGCCCACCTTTTGGGTTCCGTCACTACCTCAAGGAACTTGATGACATTTTGGACATGATAACCAATAATGATCTTCCCACGAGACCAGGTTCCAAAGACTGCAAGCGCTGCATTGTCATAGGGAGCGGGGGAATCCTCCATGGTCTGCAGCTGGGGCATGCCATCAACAAATATGACGTTGTCATCAGGTAGTTAACACCAGGAGAATGTCTCTGGTCTCTAATAGGGTTGTTTCTGTATTCTATTAGATAAATATGAGAGATAGACAAATATGTAGACTTCCTCTACTTTGGGGGGAATTTATCACACTTTGCAGAACTCCAGAATTCTGTCTTCAAAAAGTGACAAACTAGGACTTATGCAACTTTTTCAGAGCAAGGCTTATAATAGTCCTCCAGGTCACAAAGGACCCAAGGTAGCCTCTCACATTAGCTAATGTTAATGTTCATGTGTCACCATCATGAGGACACTGAACAACAATGGTGTACATGGGAGGATTGCAACGAGAAAGACCCTGCTCTCCAAAAAGAACATTGCTGCAGTTTGCTAAAGATCATCTTGACAGGCCAGAAGTCTATTAGAACAACACTTTGTGGACGGATGAGACCAAAATAGAACTTTTTGGTTTAAATATGAAATTTAAGGGTGGATTCGGAAAACATGTTTGCTGCATCTCGCGGACTGACTGCTGCTTCCCTGACCTGAATTGCATTATAATGATTCGTGATGCAGTCAGCTACTATCTGATTGCGAGTCTATTGTGCTGTACTCACACAAAGTGATTGACCTCTCCTAAGGATAGTTCTTCAATAGTTAAAGGGTTTCTCGGGGAAATAATATTGATGACCTATTCACAGATAACCCCTTTAAAGCTCACCGGCCATGATTTTTTCTTGAAGAACTTCTCAGAGTTATTTCTCATATCAAGAATAGTGATATAAAATGCCCCCGTATTACACAGTCCACTTTCACAAGGTCTATCAGAAGGGTCTCTTGAACATGAGCCGATCATCTGGGATCTGTAGGAAAACCTGGCAAATACGTTTTCAGTTTCTCTGCAGCACCCCCAAAGGGGAAATGATGCATTACACACTGATCTCAATGGGTTAGGGTAGGTTCACATATGTGTTGGAGGCTCTGTTTGGGTTGGATTCCATCAAAAACAGCGTAAAAAAAAGTCCCTTTTGTCTGGTAAAAAAAAAGCGGCGCCCCGAATGTAAACTGAACGTACCTCATTACGTACCACTTCCACTAATTTTGTTGTTCTGTTCCTCTAAAGGACCAGAAAAACAGAAATTGCTAGCGCTGGTATGGACCCAGCTTTATCTGTTTAGTGTAGGACAGGACAGGACTTCCACAACAAGATATGCTCTTAGTAACCAATCTCCATTCTAGTAAAGAACAAATACAGCCCCTTTAAGGAACCCAAACTGGTAATGCCTTATATTGCAATGTAAAGGTATTGTCACGATGGTCTGCTCTTGGTCATGGCCCAAGCATCCATAAAGTGGTGGGCACATATACTGTAGATCAGTGCTATTCTGCACTTAAATAATTGAGTTATGGAAACCGCCATGTGCTGTCATTAAGAGGTTTCCACACCCCCATTTATTGACCGTGACCACAAATACTTGACTTCTTCTCCATTGATAGTCTGCACCAGCTGAAGAGACCTTGAAGGAAGGCTACAAGGTCTGATAACCACAGCTCTGTCTAAAAATGACAACGTGCCTAGAAACCTAAGGATAAAGGACTTACACATTTCAGTTTTAAAATGTTCTAGCCTTGTTTGAACTCCTGTAAGACATTATGGGTGTGAGGTTGTGAGGACCTGGAGTGTGAAGGTCACCTAGGTAGAAGATCCTGCTGTCTTATCCTTTGCACTGTGATATGAGGATTCCTTTGTGTCCACTATAGATTGAACAATGCTCCGGTTCACGGCTACGAGAGAGATGTTGGGAACAAAACCAACATCAGAATGACTTATCCGGAGGGGGCGCCGGTGTCAGAACAGGAGTATTTCAGTAACAGTCTTTTTGTCACCGTTCTCTTCAAATATGTGGACTTCTTGTGGCTTCAGGCCATTCTGAAGAACGAGACGCTGGTAAGTGTGGTCTGGTCAGTGCTTCCAGAGAATATAAAGATTTACTGATTGGTGAGATACACGAAGTGTTCAGCCAACAGCCATTACACATGCACGCTCGGTCAAGCAGAGTTTCTTAGGTTCTGAACGGGAGGACTGGAGAAAACCAAACCGCTGCCAGACACCTCTAGCTGCCACATATCTTCCATAAAGGGGTTTTCCCACTAATAACACATGCCACCATTCTGTGGATAGCGCTGAGTGCTGTTCTCTGCAGTCCCATAGAAGTAAATGGAGATGTGGTCATGCACGCACACTACCCATCCATTCTCATAGGGAACTCTGGGATCTCAGTTTTTGCGATAGTTGGAAGTCCCCAACCCTCCTCAGACATCAGACACTTATCCCCCTTTCCTGTGGATAGTATTGTTGGAGGTAAAACTCCTTTAAGAACACCTCGAAATCTGCTGTCAGGGAGTAGTCGGGAGACACATTAAATGGTCGACCTATGCTGCAAAAACAAGCAGGTTGGACAGACATTAATCTAAGGTACATGGCTGACAGAGACTGATGCAGGACAAAAATATTTTTTTTCAATTGGTCTTTATTTAAAATGTTCAGCTGTTTCTGAGATACAAGGGTTAAACACCAGTCTGTTTGCAAGCTGTCACAGTCTGTTTTCTTTGTATCCTATCATCTGACTGCTCATGTATAGCTCTTATCTCTGATCTTCCGACCTCATAAACCCTCATTATAGCGGAATTCTTATTAAGCTGATAAGAATATGGCTTAAAAAAGTGTCAGGAGATCAGAGATTCGGGGTGCAGATGACAGGAATGAGTCAAATGATGGGAGTCAAAGAAAACAGGGAGTGACAGCTTGCAAACAGACTGATTGTTTTAACCCCTGTATCTCCGAAACGGCTGAAAGTTTGAATTGAAAAAATAGTTTTAAACCCAAACTGAGTAAAATACAATCCCCGTTAAGAGCATTCTCTGCTGACCACTTCGGCAGGGAGAGAACGTGCTCCACTGGTGGAAACATCTAGCAGCCAGGACTGATTTGCCACAGTGATGTGGTAACTGTGTTTTACCCAGCCCCTGTAGTAAATTATGTGCACAAAAAGGGAGACCTTGAGACGGCTGTCAACAAGTCACACCTTTCTGTAATAGGTGTCAAGTACATACAGTAGACCTCCTCCTCACCAGTGGCGTACCTAAGGTGTTTGGCACCCAGGTCGGGTCCTTTATCTAGCATCCCCCCCAATACTTTAAAAAAATTGTACCCCCTCTTAGTAGTATTGCCCTCATTGTACAACCTTCACAGTAGTTTTGTACAAATGTGTGCCACTAACAGTAGTTATGCCCACATTGTGCCCCCTTCATAGTAATAATCCCCATTGTGTCCCCTTCATAGTAGTAATGTAGTAATGCCCTCTGGCTCTGTGCGCCCTCCATAGTAGAAATGCTCATTGTGCCCACTTCACATTAGTAATGCCCTCTGTGCCCCCTCCATAGTAGTAATGCCCTTTGTGACCTCTCCATTGTAATAAAGTACTCTGTGTCCCCTTCATAGTAATAAAGTCCTCTGTCCCCTCCATAGTAATAAAGTCCTCTGTGCCCCCTCTGTATTAAAAACGCAAAACAAAAAAACACACATACCTCTCTTCCCTGCAGACACAGATCGCTCTGCAGCACTGTGTGGGCGGTGCTTATGCAGATTACCAGGCTGAAGGCTCCGCCCACATAGTCCGGCAGCATGATCTGTGCCTGCAGGCTGAATGGTGGAGCGGGGAGAAGTCTTCCTGCTTCGCCATTCTGTGCGACACCGGCCTGAAGGAGCGCGGGGAGCTGAGCAGTGAGTGACAGGACCCAGCTCCCTGCGCTCCAGCAATGAGCGCTTCCATCTGTATTGATGGAAGCGCTCATGGCTTCTGGCACCCCAGCCCCCCCCCCCTGAGAGCCGGCACGCCCCCCCCCCCCCTTTAGTACACCACTGCTCCCCACCACCCCAAACTACAAAGGCGTAGTGCCGCTTCCCATAGACATCAGAAGTGTCCTCCATATAATTACATCCTATCACTCATCATACTATGCTTCCTTTCACAGTCCACCTGGAACAGGCTGTTTTTCTGGAAGAGCGTCAACGACAAACTGCCTCTTAAAGCTAATCAGATCCGGATCCTGAATCCACTCATAGTGAAAGAGACGGCCATGGATATCCTGCAATTTCCCCCACCTCGGCAGAAGTGGTGGGGCTGGAACAAGGTACACGGGCTGACAATGTGAGGGAAGTCATAGACTGTAATCATAGCTTTCTCACAAGGCTTGGTGCCAATTATCACTGGCGTGAAAGGCAGGCTGCCCACTCATCCGGGCCGTGGTGACGCTGCGCCCACCCTCCAGCTATACACTAATTATAAACTCGCCCTTCAGCTGCTCGCTCACATGTTGACTCAGGCGTGGGCGTTCTTAGGTTAACACCACTAAGGAGAAAGCTCTTCATTTCTGGTTGACAACCAACTTGGGTTCCATTATAGCTTATAAAGGAGTTGTCGGCCAACTTAACCTGCCCCGAAAGGAAACTGTGACTAATAATGCACCCGTATGGAATAGAGGACATATCACTGGGTCATTATCTGAAAGGGCTGGCTGACAACAGCTGTTGGTGCAGAAATCAGGGGCATATTGGTTGTCATCCCCCCGAGAATATAGTGAGAGATAGGGCTTCCGATCGACCTGCTTCCCCATTCCGGGGCTCAGCCTCAGCGCGGTGTATATCAGTGGACACTGACAGTGGGGGAGGGAGCTGCATGCGGAGTCGGCCTCAGCGTAGGTGACGGCCGCAGGTCGAGCTGCCTGTGTGCGGTACGGAGAAGCATGGCGTGTGGCAGGAGTGAGGGAGGCTCAGGGAGCTGCTCAACTTGTCAGAAGTGTAGTGTTCTCCTGAGTGCAGAGCAGGCGCCATGTGTGTGACACACCGGGCACAGGTGCTGGCACAGCTGCAGACTGGGAGGGGTGGGGTGGAGACCAGTGAGCGGCCCCATTCCAGTATGGGATACAGGCGCAGTACTGGGACAGCACAGCACACACTCCACACTGGCATCTTCATCATGGGGACCGTGGGCAAGAAGAAGGGCATCCAGTAAGTGTCCATGTGTGTCACTGTACATGTATGACACATGTAGTATCAGACCTTTATATTACACATCATGTATGTACATGTATTATACGTGTAGTGCTGCCCCTGCTGTGTATATTACACATCATGTATGTACAGGTATTATACGTGTAGTGCTGCCCCTGCTGTGTATATTACACATCATGTATGTACATGTATTATACGTGTAGTGCTGCCCCTGCTGTGTATATTACACATCATGTATGTACATGTATTATACGTGTAGTGCTGCCCCTGCTGTGTATATTACACATCATGTATGTACATGTATTATACGTGTAGTGCTGCCCCTGCTGTGTATATTACACATCATGTATGTACATGTATTATACGTGTAGTGCTGCCCCTGCTGTGTATATTACACATCATGTATGTACATGTATTATACATGTAGTGCTGCCCCTGCTGTGTATATTACACATCATGTATGTACATGTATTATACATGTAGTGCTGCCCCTGCTGTGTATATTACACATGTATGTACATGTATTATACGTGTAGTGCTGCCCCTGCTGTGTATATTACACATCATGTATGTACATGTATTATACGTGTAGTGCTGCCCCTGCTGTGTATCTCACACATTACTCAGCGGGTGCGCGGTCAGACAGAGTACTGTGCATACTACATTGGCGTACTGTAGATCTGAGCTAGAGCTTCTTCTGTCCGCCGCCGCAAAATAATCTGGAAGTGCCCCTCCCGAGACCAGGCTCTGGATCCGCCACTGGGGCAATGAGCGCTTTTATTGTGGCAAAGGGGTTAGGTTACCATTTCAGTTTTTGCCTCAGGCAGCAGTAAGGCTTGGAGCACCCCTGCCTATCTTACAACTACATCTCCCAGCCGGGGCAAATGATTCAGTTTGCTTCCCCAAGTCCTGTTTCTAAATACTCTGCACCCGCGTGAATCCAGATCCCTGCACAGCCACCGCTGCTGGTCACCATCACGGCCTGCTGTTGGATGTTTTGATCCGCAGAAGCGGCCGTGCAGTGATACGGTTTAAGTATCGTCTATAAGAGGGGCCCGGGTATTTCTACTATTGGATAACCCCTTTAAGCAATGCAAGCAACAATATGAATAAATCCAGCCATTGTAATGTCTCTCATTTTGCTCTTGTTGTTCTTCTAGAATGTGCCTACCATTGGTGCCATAGCCATGGTCCTGGCCACCCATTTATGCGATGAAGTGAGTATCGCCGGCTTTGGATATGACCTCAGTCAGCCGGACATACCCTTACATTACTATGATAACCTGTGTATGGAAGCGATGAACCGTCAACCAATGCATGACATCAGCAAGGAGAGGAAGCTGCTACAGACTCTGGTGCGGGAAGGTGTGGTGAAAGACTTGAGCGGAGGACTCCATTGTGAATTCTGCCCCTCCCATCAGACTCAGGGTGTCGCCACTGATGCATAGATATTTGGGTCCTAAACTGGGATCATCCTCGCGTGATGAGGGAACGCTCCGTCAAGTGATATAAAGCCGACCTGCCTCCTGTGGAGTATTCATGCTTGATGCTGCATCATGGTTCATCTCCATGACACTGTGGAAAATCATGGTGGTCAGCACTCCCACTATGGGGGACCATACGATATCTAAACCACTAACATTGTCCACCCACCACCTTCTCATGGGGCTGACAAATCTGCATCCATCTGGATGAAATGAACACTTCAGAAACACCGTCTACAACATCAGGCACTCAAGACCACAACTCCCAGTGTGCATAGGCTTCCTGTGGAGCATGCTGGGAGTTGTATGATAACCATGGCAGACCACTGGATTACGGGCTAGATGAAGCATCAGACACTGTGTTGTCTTAATCATGGTGACTTCTGCTCCTTGTAAAAACCAGAAAACCACTTCACTGTTGAGGACGACTGGACTCCATATTGTCCCTCCTAAATTTTATGATCAGAAGGGTTGTACCAGATGATTTCTTCCAGAAACGGCGCTCACACAGGTTGTGTTGAGATGCAATACCAGAAACAACCAATGGAAAGATGTGGCGCTGTTTCTGGAAGTAGACATGTTTTTCTAATCCAGGACAATCCCTTTGATGAAGTGTCTCAGGACATCCCCCACAATTCTCCAGGCTTGTCTCGGTTTACATATGATTACAACATTACATTGTGCATCGGGATTGGGAGGGCTTGGGTTACAATCTTCAGATTTAAGAGCATTGACACCTACAGTTAAAAAATATCCGCTTCTGAGAAAGTTGGGTGACTGTCACTATGGCCGTAGTCACAAATCCAAAACTCCTCCAAAGGGGGTTGTCATCCGATGAGCCTCCAGGGCATTATTGCTCTGCTAGTGACAACCTTGTAGGAAGCCGTAATACGCACGATATTTGGTGGCGCCCAGCTTCCTTACAAACAGATGAAAAAAATAAACTGGAATAAAAATGTTTCCAGAAGGGGATTCTGGGAGTTTTCGCTATAAATGCTTCATTTTTTTTCACTATTTCTATGCAGAACTTTTTTATTTTTAGAACGAGAAAATAGAGGATATTACTGAATATTTCACGCGTTCAATCCATTGCAGGCGATGGGATATGCTGTGTTATTTTGTACCAGTATTAAGCTCTGGCCTCCGCAGGGTGATGTAAACCCGTGCCTTTAGCCTTCCAGAGCAAGCAGAATAATGTGTATGTGCAGTGTAAGGGCTCATGCACATGAAGGTATATTCTTTCCGTGACCGTTCCGTTTTTTTATTTTTTTTAACCATTTATTTTAATGGGTCTGTATTACGGACAAGAATAGTACTATTCTATCAGGGGCCAGCTGTTCCGTTCCGCAAAATACGGAATGCACGCGTACGTCATCCGTATTTTTTGCGAAACGCAAAATACATACGGCCCTAAAGCAGATTCCAAAGATAAATCAGGAGTTAAAGGAGCACTCCAGCCCACAAAGGTAAGAAGAGCACTGCTCACAGGTGACCGTTCTAGCAATCAGAGCTCCAGTTTTGTGATACAGAGCTCAAAATCCCCTGCATTGACAAAGCTGAATGAATAATTGTGGTTACTTTCCGCCACCACTAGAGGGAGCCGGAGTGTGGTTGTGATTGACTGCTGCACTAACAGTCTGGATTGGAGTTTTACAATCCTGTCTGTTTGACCTCTTAAAGGACTTGTCCAAGCTTGAAATATCGATGTCCTATTCCCTGTAACTGCAATGGACAGAGAGCTGTAGTTCCAGCATCGACTTCCGGTGCCAGAGCCACAAGGTAACAGCTAATTGTCAGGGGAGTGGGGTGTTGGCCTCCCCCCCCCCAGCTGATATTTATGGTCTGTCCTGAGGAGATAGGCCATCAATATTAAAATCCATGGGTAACGGACACTCACCAATCATCGTGGATTTCCATATGAGGAACTCATCGGTGGGGGTTATGGCCCCTAGAAGTGCTCAGCCTAGTGAAAGAAAGACCTCACCTATTCACCGGTGCACCATTCCAGCACTGAAGGTCTAGTCCTCACCATTTCTGGTCTCCTGTAGACCTGAAGTGCAAAGTCTTATTCATCGTCACATTTACTTCTGCAGCCATTCACTGGCCTCAGAAATCACATTCTGCTTGGAGACACGTCATTGCTGTCACCAGTGAATGGCTGCCGAAGTGCACCTGACAATGGATAGGATGTCCTACATCTAGTCGCCTGTGGACCAGAAGGAGCAGGGACAGGACTATTGGTGCTTCAGTGGAGCACCAATAAATAGGCGAGTGTCCTTTTTTCATTAGGCTGAGCACTTTCAGGCCATAACTAAAATTACAATGGAGGTCGGGCAACCCGTTTAAGTAAAGGATTAATTGCTTAGGTCTAGCAAATTTTTCTTTTAACTTGACAGTAGACGCACAAAAATTCATACTTAACACCCCTTCCCCCTTATAACTCTTGTACATCTGTTGTCTGGGTTCAGGTGGCTGGTTTGCGTAAACACTCAGGAATATTGTGTGGACTGATTTTCTTACCACTTAGACCAATGTTTTTGTAGAGATTTTACATTTTTGGATAATTTATTTAGTTTGTTGTACAGAACACATGGCAGATTTCCTGTGGCTGTATGATCACAGAGAGGTTGGAGTGCTCAGTCTTTATTGCGTTTCTACAGCCTTATTTTCCGATAATGTGACATTTCAGAGGTGAGTCTTTCGAATCCAGAGGTATATTTTTGGAATTTTATTTGAAAGATGTTGACCCGCTCAAATAAATCGTTTAAAAAAGAAACTGGACTTATCGTGTATTATGTTGTTATACATAAATTTGCCCTATGCCGAATTCATGGTGTAAACATTCATCCTTGGTCACTTTCTTACTGGACCTAGTAATCTTCAAAATAGTAGAGATGCCAATCCTTAGATCTACTAAAAAGGACAAATATATTTTTGGAAGCTCATTTTTTTTTCTTTCGTGAAACCAAGCAGTCTTACAAACCCAACTTTAAGGGATTAGGCAACTTTTGGATTTTTTTTTTTTTGCAAACACCCCCCTCCTGATCAGACCTACAAAGGGAAGCCTACTTACATGCTCCATGTCACTGGGTCCCGGCTCCTTGGCAATCTGCTCTCAACTGCCTCGCTAGGCTCCCCCACTGTTAACATCCACTTTGACTCCGCTGCAGCAGTGACCTGCTTGCCTTGTCATGTCAGTTGGTCAAGTGACGCAAAGAGGGCTGTTCACTGCTGAAGCCAGTGATTGGCTACAGTGGCTTTCAGGCAGATGTTCACAGCGGGGGACCAGAGTGAGCGCGGGGGCCCCGCACCAGGGAGCAGGTAATTATGCTTCCCTTGGCAGGTCTGCCCAGGAAGGAGATTTGCCAAAAATCCTCCAAAAGGTGGCTAACCCCATTTTATTACATAGAACACACCTTTACAAGAAAGTTTGGAATATATGTACCATTCCAAAGTTGTGTGGATGGGTCATCAATATTACTGGCTGTATCCCTTTAAAAAAAAAAAAATCCCATTTTCAAATACCCTATTTACCTAAGTACCTACAAGACCTAAAATGAGCCATAGTCCACAGCAGCTACTAAGTCTCCCACTGCAGTACCCAGGCATTTTGATTTGATTTCAGTGGGTATCTTGCAATACTTAACTCCATCTCTGACGGTGCTGGGTTTTTCAATGGATTACAGCTGATCACTTGGCAGGAGACTCGGTAATAACCTATTTTTGGGCTCCCTGTAACAAAGGAATTGGGAAGAGCAGATAACTATTTTGAGGGCATCATTCTAATCAATTGCTCTATTTTTCAAGATATGAGAAGTCATGGTGGAGTGTAATAGGAGCCCCTGGAAACCTAAATTACTGGCATCTCTTTCAGCTAGGAGGGCATTGAGGGTGACCATGTTCCTGACGTGGAATTTCTATTTAATTGTAGGACAGTATTTAAAAGTCTATGATTGGATGGTCTCAAAGTGAGTGTCCCTGTTAGGATACCATATATTTATCTCCATATGACACACATGATCATAAGGCACACCTAGGTTTTAGAAGAGGAAAATAAGAAAAAAATATTTTTCATGAGACCTCAGATCAGACCCCCAATCTTCATGAGACCTCAGATCAGACCCCCAATCTTCATGAGACCTCAGATCAGACCCCCAATCTTCATGAGACCTCAGATCAGACCCCCAATCTTCATGAGACCTCAGATCAGACCCCCAATCTTCATGAGACCTCAGATCAGACCCCCAATCTTCATGAGACCTCAGATCAGACCCCCTATCTTCATGAGACCTCAGATCAGACCCCCAATCTTCATGAGACCTCAGATCAGACCCCCAATCTTCATGAGACCTCAGATCAGACCCCCAATCTTCATGAGACCTCAGATCAGACCCCCAATCTTCATCAGACCTCAGATCAGACCCCCAATCTTCATCAGACCTCATACCAGACCCTCAATCTTCATCAGACCTCAGATCAGACAAAAAATAAATAAAAAATACCTCTTCTGTTTAGGCCTCATGCACACAACCGTTGTTTTATTCGGTGTCCGTTGTTCCGTGATTTTCTGCGGACCCATTGACTTTCAATGGGTCTGTTGAAAACTCGGCTAATGCACCGTCATCCACGTCCGTGATCCGTGGTTCCAGTCCGTCAAAAGAATATGACCTGTCCTATTTTTTTTTACGGAAAACGGTTCGCGGACCCATTCAAGTCAATGGGACCGTGAAAAAACGCGGAGGCACACAAGATTGTCATCCGCGTCCGCGCGTCCGTTTTTTTTCCTATCATTTGCATGGCAAACTTGACTTCGATATTTTTTTTTTTTAACTTTCCTTCATGTCTGGAGATCCTCCAAAAATAAAGGAAGACACACGGAAACAAAAATGGAAACTGATCACAGAACAACGGAACCCCATTTTGCGGAACGGAACACAAGAACGGTCGTGTGCATGAGGCCTTAGGATGGCCATGGAGCACAGAGAAGACCAGGGAGCGGTGAGTAACACCAATGCACCACCAGCGCTACACTGCTACCCGGTCTTACTGTACTAATGAGCGCTTCCATAATGGAAGCACCCATAAGCATTTGCTTTAGAAAATGCTGCAAAATTGACCTCACAATAGATGGACCCCTGCTTTGGAACCCCTCTTTTAACCTTACAAAAGAGCCACTGTCACAGAGTATGACTCGTATAGCCTGTATTTATGTAATTACGGTAATAGGTTACACAAAGCAATAATTGTCGTGTAATTACTGACTTATTGGAAGGTAAAAGTCACAATGAAAAGTGAAGCAATAACCCTGCTACCAGAAAGGAGCAAATTCCAGTCTACTGCACAACCTGTTAAAGAACACCAGTCAAAAATGGAAAGTTGCTCATCATGTAGGTGTGCTCCTCACCTGGTGGTGTCTTTTTCTGCCCTCTGTTACGGGATGGTTTGTACAGTGTAGTAGTTTGTGACTCTTCTCTCCGTGACACATTCTCCCATGAAAATGCAAATATGCCAGATTCCTCCCCCCATGCTCTTTGCCTTTGTACACAAAGCCTTTGGTTAACTGGTACATGCGACAGGCTCCACCCAGAGGGGGCGCTCATTAAAAAAAATAAGGACTTGGTTTCTGTACGGTCATCTGAAGTATACAGTCCCAAAGCCTGAAGATGCACTACTGAGTCCTTCTGATCACGAGTTCTGATTTTTGCCATCAACAGTGTTCTCATAAGGACATGGATCCAAGTCACCATCCACATCAATGTCGACGTCTGGTTTGAAGAGTGGCCAATATGAAAGTACATGTAGAAGCAAACAAATGTGTCCTTTTTTCCTTACTTTTTCTTCCTTACTTGACATATCCCCAGCTTTAAACAAAAACATGATTTTGCAATACTCTGTTATATGTGTCCTCCCAGTAGGTGTAATGTGAATATCATCTAGTTGAGGGTTTTGGTAGCATGTCTTAATATTATATTGAATTTGTATTCCGGGGAACTGGAGCGCTTAACACAATTCTGCAAATATATTGGATGACCTAAATCCACTTAAGGTCTCCATGGCATCAAGAAATGTAGCTATAGGGGGTGCAGAAGTGGAAATCACACTTGGCCCCAAAGGCCCCTCTGCCACTGAAGACACCAGTATTGAGATCTGGCAGAGGATCTTAATAACAGAATTAAACGGATCCAAACCTAGACAACTTTTCAGTCAAAGTCCCACTCAACGCATTTGAAGGCCCTTCCCACCTGGAGGAACTTCATCTTATAATCTCTTTTCTGTATGTGAACATTGCCCAGTAACGTCAAACATTGAAACATTGGCATCGGATGAACCTGGCGTACAGGTCAGATTAGCTTTTCTTTGTACAGGTTATCCAATACTTAATGGATAGGATACTTTGTATTATGTTCAGTGCGGCGTCATACACAATCCCTGTGTTATATATCATTTATACGTAGAGTTTTGGCAGACAATACAGTATTCTCATATAGAGACGATCTTCAGAAACTGGAAGAAGGACTATTGTGTGCAGAACAAAGGTGGCATTTAGAAGGTATCTGTCCTAAGATAACATTCAGTTGTGTTCAAAATAATAGCAGTGTGTTTAAAAAAGTGAATAAAGCTCAAAATCCTTCTAAAAGCTTTTATTTCCATACAAACAAACACTACACTTTTTATTCCAAATGAAATCATGAAGAAAAATATATAAAATTTGTGTTGTTCCTGTAAAAAAATTATTTTAAGAAAAGTGAATACAGGTCCTTCTCAAAAAATTAGCATATTCATTATTTTCTGTAATGTACTGATAAACATTAGACTTTCATATATTTTAGATTCATTACACACCAACTGAAGTAGTTCAAGCCTTTTATTGTTTTAATATTGATGATTTTGGCATACAGCTCATGAAAACCCAAATTTCCTATCTAAAAAAATTAGCATATTTCATCCGACCAATAAAAGAAAAGTGTTTTTAATACAAAAAAGTCAACCTTCAAATAATGATGTTCAGTTCTGCACTCAATACTTGGTCGGGAATCCTTTTGCAGAAATGACTGCTTCAATGCGGCGTGGCATGGAGGCAATCAGCCTGTGGCACTGCTGAGGTGTTATGGAGGCCCAGGATGCTTCAATGCGGCCTTAAGCTCATCCAGAGTGTTGGGTCTTGCGTCTCTCAACTTTCTCTTTCCAATATCCCACAGATTCTCTATGGGGTTCAGGTCAGGAGAGTTGGCAGGCCAATTGAGCCCAGTAATACAATGGTCAGTAAACCATTTACCAGTGGTGTTGGCGCTGTGAGCAGGTGCCAGGTCGTGCTGAAAAATGAAATCTTCATCTCCATAAAGCTTTTCAGCAGATGGAAGCATGAAGTGCTCCAAAATCTCCTGATGGCTAGCTGCATTGACCCTGCCCTTGATAAAACACAGTGGACCAACACCAGCAGCTGACATGGCACCCCAGACCATCACTGACTGTGGGTACTTGACACTGGACTTCAGGCATTTTGGCATTTCCCTCTCCCCAGTCTTCCTCCAGACTCTGGCACCTTGATTTCCGAATGACATGCATCAGTCCAGTGCTGCTTCTCTGTAGCCCAGGTCAGGCGCTTCTGCCGCTGTTTCTAGTTCAAAAGTGGCTTGACCTGGGGAATGCGGCACCTGTAGCCCATTTCCTGCACACGCCTGTACACGGTGGCTCTGGATGTTTCTACTCCAGACTCAGTCCACTGCTTCCGCGGGTCCCCCAAGGTCTGGAATCGGTCCTTCTCCACAATCTTCCTCAGGGTCCGGTCACCTCTTCTCGTTGTGCAGTGTTTTCTGCCACACTTTTTCCTTCCCACAGACTTCCCACTGAGGTGCCTGGATACAGCACTCTGGGAACAGCCTATTCGTTCAGAAATTTCTTTCTGTGTCTTACCCTCTTGCTTGAGGGTGTCAATGATGGCCTCCTGGACAGCAGTCAGGTCGGCAGTCTTACCCATGATTGCGGTTTTGAGTAATGAACCAGGCTGGGAGTTTTTAAAAGCCTCAGGAATCTTTTGCAGGTGTTTAGAGTTAAATAGTTGATTCAGATGATTAGGTTAATAGCTCGTTTAGAGAACCTTTTCATGATATGCTAATTTTTTTAGATTTTAGATGGGTTTTCATGAGCTGTATGCCAAAATCATCAATATTAAAACAATAAAAGGCTTGAACTACTTCAGTTGTGTGTAATGAATCTAAAATATATGAAAGTCTAATGTTTATCAGTACATTACAGAAAATAATGAACTTTATCACAATATGCTAATTTTTTTAGAAGGACCTGTATTAGATTGTTAAAAAAAAATATAGCAGTTTGTATTCTTCTTTACAAACTCAAACATTCACTATATAAACTGAAAAATGTTTGAAGATTTTGCTTTCCTTTGACTCAAGTAACTAATATTTAGTTGTATAACCGCTGTTTCTGAGAACTGCTGGACACATCTGTGCTGCATGGAGTCAACCAACTTCTGGCCCCTGTGAACAGGTATTTCAGCCCAGGATGATTGGACTACATTCCACAGTCTTCTCTATTTCTAGGTTTTGCCTCAGAAACTGCATTTTTGATGTCGCCTCAATAGTTTTCTATTGGATTAGGATCCGGGGATTGGGCTGGACACTCCATAACCTCAATCTTGTTGGTCTGGAACCAAGATGTTGCATGTTTACTGGTTTGTTTGGGGTCGTTGTCTTGTTGGAACATCCGTTTTAAGGGCATTTCCTCTTCAGCATAAGGCAGCATGGCCTCTTCTGATGTATTCAAACTGATCCATGATCCCTGATATGCAATAAATAAGCCCAACACCGTAGTATGAGACGCATCCCCATATCATGATGCTTGCACCACCATGCTTCACTGTCTTCACAGTGTACTGTGGCTTGAATTCAGAGTTTGGGGGTCGTCTGACAAACTGTCTCCGGCCACTAGACCCAAAAAGAACAAACTTACTTTCATCAGTCCACAAAATGTCTCTTTAGGCCGTCAATGTGCTCTTTGGCAAATTGTAACCTCTTCAGCACATGTCTTTTTTTTCCACAGTGGGACTTTGCGGGGGCTTCTTGCAGATAGCTTGGCTTCACATAGGCCTCTTCTAATTGTAACAGTTCTCACAGGTAACTTTAGACCTTCTTTGATCTTCCTGGAGCTGATTGTTGGCTGAGTCCTTGCCATTTTGGCTATTCTTCTATCCATTCCAATGGTAGTTTTTCGCTTTCTTCCATGTCTTTCAGGTTTTGGTTGCTATTTAAAAGCATTTGCGATCATTTTAGCTGAGCAGCCTATCATTTTCTGCACTTCTTTATATGTTTTCCCCTCTCCAATCAACCTTTTAATCAAGGTACGCTGTTCTTCTGAACAATGTCTGAAACAACCCATTTTCCTCAGAATTTCAGAGCGAAATGCACTGTAACCAGCATGTACAACATTTGCTGCCTTCCTTCCTCAAATAAGGGCAATAAATGCCATCTGTTTTTCAAAGAATGAATGACCTCACTCACTGAACTCCACACTGCTATTATTTTGAACATGCCCCTTTCAATAAGTGATTGAATTACAGGGAATCAGCAGCATGCATGTCATGACTGTTGGGTCTGTTGGATTTCTATTACTCTACTACACCTGCTAGTAAATAATTTGCCATGTAGAAATATCATTTCTACCAAAAACAGTGATTGATCAGCTTAGTGATGTCTGACTGCTATTATTTTGAACACAACTGTATAAGATTTATTCTTCTCCAGTCCCTGCCAAAGAGACATTTCAGGAGATTGTATCGGATGCATGCACGGACAGACTCCTCTGTGTTTACTTCCCATCATAGTTGCACTTAATAAAGCTTTCATAGTGTGATACAGTCATGGTAGATTGGCTGTGTATGTGCACCTGGTGTACGTTGCGATTATGAACTTTTGTGGCTACATTTTCCTATTTTTAATGCCATCCAAAACGGAATGATCTTGTCACAACCAGACAGCTGTGAAGCTCTGACAGAAGCCTTTCAGAACCTCCTCCTTGAGTTTTCTTTGTTTTTGGTTTTCAGCTCCTCATCTCGTTAGCCTCTCTCAGCTGTCATGTAGTTGGACTGATTGCATCCCTTTAAATTCCTCCCCATAATGCATTAGTGTGCGGTTTATACAGCTTCCTGGAGTGTGTGTGCATGCTGATCCTATTTCCCAGTTCTTCTACAAGTTAAGTGTTGTACATTCATTTGTGATTTTCTGTTTGCTGGATCCCAGGTGACCCTGACTCCCTCCGTGTCTAGTGTAGGGAGCCGGTGGTCGTGTCCCTTCA
Source organism: Bufo gargarizans (assembly GCF_014858855.1). NCBI lineage: Eukaryota > Metazoa > Chordata > Amphibia > Anura > Bufonidae > Bufo > Bufo gargarizans. The sequence goes on from NC_058080.1 coordinate 40,814,735, forward strand.
CTATTGTAGGGTGTTCAGGTGTTATATAGTCGAGGTACGTGGATATGTGATCATCCACCATTGGGATTATCGCATAGGCTGAGCAGTAAGGGAGAGAGCCAGGTCTGATGCAGGGGTCTCCCTTTTTGTTCCTTAGTTTTGGATCCAGTGAGTCATATGTTCATTTTGCATTGTCTTGTTTCCTGTACACCTTCCGTGACATTATAAACCGCCAAAACCGTCTCAAGCATGGATCCGGTTTCACTTTTGACTGAACACTTCCAGGGTCTTTCATTGGAGGTAGCTGATCTCCGTAAGACTCTTTCTCAGTTTCTAGTGACCGGTTCAGCTTGCGTTCATGGAGTTTGTTCTGAGCCTAAGATCTCGCTCCCGGATACGTTCTCCGGGGGTAGTGAGAATTTTGTGCGTTTCAGAGAGGCTTGCAAACTCCATTTTCGCCTTCTTCCCCATTCCTCTGGGATAGGGATCATTATATCGCTGCTCAGGGGTAACGCACAGTCGTGGGCTTTTTCGCTGCCGATGGGGGCACGGCCCCTCCGTTCAGTGGATGAATTATTTTTAGCCCTGGGTCAGATATATGATGATTCGGATCGTGTTGCTTTGGCTGAGTCTAGACTACGTCTGTTATGCCAGGGTAAACAATCCGCAGAGATATACTGCTCAGAATTTCGGAGATGGACAGCTGATACTGGTTGGAATGATGCTGCACTCCGAAGTCAATTTTGCCATGGTCTTTCAGAGGGATTGAAAGATGCATTTGCCTTTCATGAGAGGCCTATCTCCTTGGACTCTGCTATGTCTCAGGCCGTTCGTATTGACAGGCGTCTTAGAGAGAGAGGAGAGATCTCTCCTTCCTGTCATACTCAGTCCCAGGACAGTGCAGCGGTCTCATTCTGTGCGCAGGGGTCTCAGTCGCTGTCAGCCCCTTCTGAGCAGGAGCCCATGCAGCTGGGGTTGATTGCCTCTGACAATAGAATATTCAGCCCGCATGGGAAGGTTTGTTTTTGTTGTGGAGGTATTAATCATTTGGCAAATGTTTGTCCCTCTAGGAGATTCAGGCAGTTTTCTGGGAGTAATAAAGAAACAAAGGAAAAAATCTTTTAAAAATGTTCCATCTGTTACTATTGGCAGGGTTGAGGCGGAAATTGAAGGTTTTCCGTTTGCTTGTAGTTCCCGTTTTGTCCTGCCTGCCAGGGTGGCGCTAGAGAGCAAGAACATTTTTTGTGAGATTTTTGTAGATAGTGGAGCAGCTGTCAATCTCATTGATAATCATTTTGCGATAACTCATGGTTTCCAGGTGTGCACTTTGGGAAAGGATATTCCTGTTTTTGCTATCGATTCCGCTCCACTTTCTCAGAAATCATTAAAGGGCATAGTTCACAATATTCGTTTAATTGTGAGTGATGCTCATGTTGAGGATGTGTCATGTTTCGTCCTTAGCGGATTACCTACTCCTCTTGTGTTGGGGCTACCCATGGCTCACTAAACATAACCCCACCATTGATTGGCAAGCGAGGCAAATAAATGGTTGGAGTGACTTTTGCAGAGAGAATTGCCTCACGACATCTGTTTCTGAGGTTTCTACTAAGACTGTACCACCTTTTCTCTCTGAATTTTCGGATGTCTTCTCTGAGAGTGGAGTTCAGGATTTGCCCCCGCACAAGGGAGTACGATTGCCCTATTAATCTCATCCCAGGCGCCAAGCTGCCTAAATCTCGTTTATACAACCTCTCCCAACCTGAAAGGGTCGCTATGCGTGCTTATATCTCTGAGAGTCTGAGAAAAGGACACATACGACCCTCGAAGTCACCTGTTGCCGCTGGTTTTTTCTTTGTTAAGAAAAAAGATGGATCTTTAAGACCTTGTCTGGATTTCAGGGAGCTGAACAGTATCACTATTCGTGACCTTTATCCACTTCCTCTGATCCCGGACCTGTTTAACCAGATTGTTGGGGTTAAAGTCTTTTCCAAGTTAGATCTAAGAGGGGCATACAACCTGGTCAGGGTCAGAGAAGGAGACGAATGGAAGACGGCCTTCAATACCCCTGAGGGCCATTTTGAGAACTTGGTTATACCTTTTGGTTTGATGAATGCCCCAGCTGTTTTTCAGCATTTCGTGAACAGCATTTTTTATCATTTAATGGGAAAATTTGTATTAGTGTATTTGGATGACATTTTGATTTTTTCTCCTGATTTCAAAACTCATAAGGAACACTTACGTCAGGTCTTGCTCATCCTGCGGGAGAATAAATTATACGCGAAACTGGAAAAATGTGTGTTTGCGGTTCCAGAAATTCAATTTCTGGGGTTTCTTCTCTCCGCTTCTGGTTTTCGCATGGACCCCGAGAAGGTCCGCGCTGTGCTTGAGTGGGAGCTTCCTGAGAATCAGAAGGCGCTGATGCGTTTTTTGGGCTTTGCCAATTATTACAGGAAGTTTATTTTGAATTATTCCTCTATTGTTAAACCACTCACTGATATGCACCAGAAAGGGGGTAGATTTTTCTTCCTGGTCGGTAGAGGTGCGTAAGGCCTTTTCTAATATCAAGGAGAGTTTTGCTTCCGCTCCCATCTTGGTACAACCTGATATTTCTCTACCCTTCATAGTTGAGGTTGATGCTTCTGAGGTGGGTGTGGGTGCGGTCTTGTCTCAGGGTTCCTCTCCTGCCAAATGGCGACCGTGTGCCTTTTTCTCGAAGAAACTCTCCTCCAGCAGAGAGAAATTACGATGTGGGAGATAGGGAATTGTTGGCCATCAAGTTGGCTTTTGAGGAATGGCACCATTGGCTAGAGGGAGCCAGACACCCTATTACCGTGTTTACTGACCATAAAAATCTGGCCTACTTGGAGTCAGCCAAGCGTCTGAACCCGAGACAGGCCAGATGGTCTTTGTTCTTTTCAAGGTTTAATTTTGTTGTCACGTTCCGCCCTGGAGTTAAGAATGTGAAGGCAGATGCCCTGTCACGTTGTTTTCCGGGAGGTGGGAATTTTGAAGACCCGGGTCCCATTTTGGCTGAAGGTGTGGTGGTCTCTGCTCTTTTTCCTGAATTGGAGGCAGAGGTGCAGGCAGCCCAGTCAGAGGCTCCTGATCTTTGTCCTCCTGGGAGGTTGTTTGTGCCTCTCGCTTTAAGACACAAGATTTTTAAGGAACACCACGATACGGTCCTTGCTGGGCACCCGGGGGCAAGAGCCACAGTGGATCTCATCGCTCGGAGATTCTGGTGGCCTGCGCTTCGTAAGTCGGTTGAGGGTTTTGTGGCAGCCTGCGAGACTTGCGCTCGTGCCAAAGTCCCTCATTCACGGCCATCAGGTCCTCTCCTTCCCTTACCCATTCCTTCCCGTCCTTGGACACATCTGTCCATGGACTTCATAACGGACCTGCCTCGTTCCTCGGGGAAGACTGTGATTCTGGTGGTGGTGGACCGTTTTAGCAAAATGGTGCATTTCATCCCTTTTCCTGGTTTGCCCAATGCTAAGACGCTGGCGCAGGCATTTATTGATCACATTGTCAAATTGCATGGTATTCCTTCAGACATAGTCTCTGATAGGGGCACGCAGTTTGTTTCCAGATTCTGGAAGGCTTTCTGTTCTCGCTTGGGGGTTCGGTTGTCATTCTCTTCTGCTTTCCACCCGCAGTCGAATGGCCAGACAGAGCGCGTCAATCAGAATCTGGAGACATATCTGCGCTGTTTTGTGGCGGAGAATCAGGAGGATTGGTGTTCTTTTTTGTCCCTTGCTGAGTTTGCTTTAAATAACCGTCGTCAGGAGTCCTCTGATAAGTCACCATTTTTTGGTGCATATGGGTTTCATCCGCAGTTTGGGACTTTCTCGGGAGAGGGGTCTTCTGGTTTACCTGATGAGGACAGATTCTCCTCGTCTTTGTCATCTATTTGGCAAAAGATTCAGGATAATCTAAAGAGCATGAGTGAGAGATATAAGCGTGTGGCAGATAAGAGACGTGTGCTTGGTCCGGACCTGAATGTTGGTGATCTGGTGTGGTTGTCTACCAAGAATATCAAATTGAAGGTTCCCTCCTGGAAGTTGGGTCCTAGGTTTATTGGGCCTTACAAAATCCTGTCTGTCATCAATCCTGTTGCCTACCGTCTTGATCTTCCTCAGACTTGGAAGATCCATAATGTTTTTCATAAGTCCTTATTGAAACCTTATGTTCAACCCATTGTACCCTCGCCTTTGCCTCCTCCTCCGATTATGGTTGATGGGAATCTTGAATTTCAGGTCTCTAGGATTGTGGATTCTCGTCTTGTCCGCGGTTCTCTCCAGTACCTCGTTCATTGGGAGGGTTATGGTCCTGAGGAGAGGATGTGGGTCCCAGTGACGGACATTAAGGCCACTCGTCTCATCAGGGCTTTCCATAGGTCCCATCCTGAGAAGGTGGGCTCTGAGTGTCCGGAGTCCACTCGTAGAGGGAGGGGTACTGTCACAACCAGACAGCTGAGAAGCTCTGACAGAAGCCTTTCAGAACCTCCTCCTTGAGTTTTCTTTGTTTTGGTTTTCAGTTCCTCATCTCGTTAGCCTCTCTCAGCTGTCATGTAGTTGGACTGATTGCATCCCTTTAAATTCCTCCCCATAATGCATTAGTGTGCGGTTTATACAGCTTCCTGGAGTGTGTGTGCATGCTGATCCTATTTCCCAGTCTTCTACAAGTTAAGTGTTGTACATTCATTGTGATTTTCTGTTTGCTGGATCCCAGGTGACCCTGACTCCCTCCGTGTCTAGTGTAGGGAGCCGGTGGTCGTGTCCCTTCACTATTGTAGGGTGTTCAGGTGTTATATAGTCGAGGTACGTGGATATGCGATCATCCACCATTGGGATTATCGCATAGGCTGAGCAGTAAGGGAGAGAGCCAGGTCTGATGCAGGGGTCTCCCTTTTTGTTCCTTAGTTTTGGATCCAGTGAGTCATATATTCATTTTGCATTGTCTTGTTTCCTGTACACCTTCCGTGACAGATCTCTATCAGGCGGTGTTGCCCACAATGTAATATATTCAGCAGGGACTGAATATTCTGTTCTTTCCCAGTTCACACCTATATATTATTTTTATTTGGGACCTAATGTGGGTAAGGTTGTTTTACTATTTTATTTACAAATGCCTAGCTAGGCAATAGAACCTATCTTGACCCAGATATAAATTAATACTTCACTTTTATTGAATTAATTCTAAAACGTGATATACTAGCACATGCACTCTTTAATTGAACTTGAACAACACCAAAAAATAAAAAAATACAGTGCACCTCAACACTGATGAGTGTAATCTGGACAGAATGGAGGGAAGAGAGATGTGCACTATCTCTCACCCTATATCCCTGTAAGCATGAAGCTCCTACTGTCCACAAGGGAGGGGGTTCGCACACTGCCATAGCACCGTCCGTAAATCAACACCAGCTGAAAATGGTTGTCATCGCAACCTTATTTAGAAGTGTGGGGATATAAATACAGCCCCCTGAACACATAGCGCGTTGCGCATTCCAATTGATCACAAGCTGGAAGTGATGGCGATAAGAACCGCTCCTAAGGTTCGGTGCCCAGCAGTGAGTGCCCAGATATGTGAATTATGATATATGATAACAAGTAACAAGTATTATACTGGCAAGCATGAAGGTGCTCAATGTGCAGTGACCTGGTGGACCACTACTAAAAGTTTAATTCTTTGCTAAGAGTTAAATGATGTGATTTAATGTTAAAAGCACTTATTTCTTCATGCACTCTGTATTCCCAATGGTTGTGTATGGACAACAAACAGTTAACACTGGCAATCTTAGCCAAGTTTCCTGGGTGATGAGTTAGTCCCACCGCCTTGTTAGTGAGTGTCTAGTCAGTACAGCTAGAGGCAAGACTTGCATATGTGAGCTCCTATGAAGTAGGACCAAAGAGAAGCTTCATCCAAGATCCACCATTCCTGAGACTGAAATGCGGCCAGAGAACAACTTGACTGGAAGAATGAATCCTGAGAGAAAAAGAACAGACATCTGCAGAAGGTCTAGAACCATCAAGGACGTGCAGGATTTGGACAGCAAGTCACTGCACATTTATGACAATAAGACTTTACTGCTTGTGGAAAAGGTATATTGCTTTGTCACCCACCACACTTTGAGACAAATTGGTCATCCAAGTCTAAGATCTGCACCCTGCAACTGGGAACTGCAGAAAGACTTAATGAGAATAGAGTTGCACCCTCCATTTACAGCATAGACCCATCGATCGTTGGAGTGAGTAAAGCCACCGTGAACCACTCTCCACCTCCTTGCTCTCCCTCTGAGGGTCACTGCAAATGTTGCAAAGGAGGGGGTAGGAGAAGTGTTAAAAGGCAGAGTTTATTCCAGAGCGCAGAGTATGCCACTTAGCAAGCAGGCCAAAGTCCAGCCACCATAAGATACATCAGTGGGCTTCAGAGAGAGGCCAAAAAACAGAGCCTGAGTGTCGCTATGCAGCAGGGGCAGAGTACAGCCGCCATAAAAAATAAAAAAAACGGTGAGCTGGAGCCAGAGACTGTATCATATGACAAGTTCAGCGAGCCCAGAAGAGGGACGTGGAGAATGGGAGTGGTAGTTGTGGCCCAGAAGGGGGGGTTTTGTGGTCACAGATCACAGTGGCAATATCCCCTGGGGCCGTGCAGTGACTGGAGGGCACACTTTCTTCCCACGAGGCACACCTTGGTTTTGGGGTTCATGCCTGGTGGTATTTGGGGTGCCCTTGATGTTAGATGTTGGTCTGGGTGCAAGGCAGGAGAGCAGGTGAATGGGGGAGTCAGTAACCAGACCAGCTGGTGTCAAGAAGTCTCTATCTCTAAATTGCAGAATAGGAGTAGTAATACATCCAACAGTGACAAGGCAAAGTTCCAAAGAAGATCACAGTGCAATTCCTCCCCAACAGCAATGATGGGGGTTATATTATTAATCTCTGTCTTTCTAAAGTCTGTCTGCAGAACCTTAGGCTGGGGATGAGATTCTTAGTAAACATTTCTGCAAATTCCAGGGGTGCAGATTTCAGATATGACTGGCCAGACCATCACAAAGTGTGGAAGGGTGTGCTAACAATGTTCCCTCTCACAGCAGCAAAGTCTCTCTGCCATAAACAAGCACAATACTTTGGTGACTGACTCCAATGCACGGACTGGACCTTATTTCCCACTTCTTTCTCTGAAGAACTTTTTGTAGCAAATGCTTCCATGGCTTTATATTTTTGTCTACGAAACAAATGTTCTGTGACATCAGGCCTAGCTCTGAGGAGCTTACACATGCAGGTCCTTTCTCTTCCTCACCTAAGCACAGACTCTGCACTATCAAAGAGGCAGACCCAGGTCCATATCCGGGCATCTTAAGGGTGCTGCCACACGTCGTGGTTTTGGTTTGTTTTTGGTGTGGCAAAAAAAATGAAAAAACCAAAAAGAAAAAAAATTTCAACAACATACCATGCTGCTGGAGGATGCGCCTAATTTATGCTTTGCCATAAATTAGGCACATCGCCCTGTAGTCTGTGTGCCTAAAACTGGCATACCTGAAGTTAAATTTGTCACTGCACCTGACCATGCCCCCTTCCCCGCCCTTGCCACACCACCTTTTAGAAAAGTGGCGAAAATGGAGAAAAAGGGGAAATTTTTTAGAAAGTCGTCGTTAAAAGTCACACCTGTAACTTTTTTAGGGGTAAATGAAATGATACGTACGCCTTCCATTTGACCCGGCTGTTTTTTAATTAGCAGGAGACTGCACAAGGGTTAATAAACTCCTACTGTGTAGTTCCTGAGACCACATGGACAGGGGAGCTTCTGACATCTGTTCACATGGGGCGGCCGTGACTGTTGTGCTGTGCCTGTGGGTTGGTGGGGACCAGTGCCAAGGGGGTTTGGTCGGGCAGCAGCGGTTACTCCGCCTGCGGGCGCTGTGTTGCAACAGTCGCCACAGGTTCTTGTGCCAAATTAGAGTGGGTACCCACTCGACAGAGGCAACTGTGACAGAACCCCTGTTATTGCCTGGACCACAGACTGTAACCTTGTATAAACCCTGGATTTATTACTTTTATTTTGTTAAGTGTGTCACAGGCAATGCTCATTGTGTTTGTTCATTGTGTCGCAGACAATGCCCATTGTGTTTGTTGATTGTGTCACAGACAATGCTCATTGTGTTTGTCAAATTTATAGTTTTGGAGTCACAGAAATGTATATTGTTCGCTTGGAAAGAAATGATCTAATACCACAATTAACTCAATTATCTCCCAAGCAGAGGGGAGGAATGTACAGTGATGAATGGGGGTGTTTAAACTGTAAAATTGTAAATGATTGGCTGCTATGTTTATGTCCTCAGTTCCCAACAAGGTCCACGTGGGTGGTAACCTTGTTGGAAAATGTGTATAAAAGGCAATGCTTGTGTGGTCATTAAAGCAGTCCTGCTTAACCCTCAAATGTAGCCTTGTCTCGTTATTAAAGGGTACCTGTTTCTAGCTTAATCACTAGCTCTTTTAAGAGGTCTACTTCTCACTCTCTACAAGGATCCAGTGTATGGGATATCGGGAATACTGTGCCGCGCAGTCTCTCGCTGGGAAAAGGATGTGTCCAACAGCATACACCCTGCTCACAACCTGGATGGCCGTTACATTGGTGGCAGCAGTGGGATGGTTCTTTCATCCGCGGAGCAAGAGCTGACTGCATGGAGAACCGATATGCAAAGCTAAAATGACCCACACTGAAAGATCTGCTAGAGACCCGAGGACGGAGTGCCAGTAACTGACCGCAGAGAGAATTGATCGCTGGAACTAGACGAGACGGATCAGTCAATGGAAATAGCCAAGCCAAAATGGCCCAAACACTGAGGAGGCCGAAATCACCAGCATCATTCAGCGAAGGCTAGCCATGTATGGGCCAGCACTGTCGGAGGAACTGGTTGATCGGCTGTTCCTCGAAGTGAGAGCTGAGATTGAGAACAGGAGGTTGTATGAACTACAATTGGTAAGGGCACAACAGCCTGTTATACCCACAGTTCCTCCCCCTCCCCCGACAACAGCCACAAGGAAAGTCCCATTCGCAGCTTTCAAAGCTTTTGTGGAGTACGAGGATGAAATTGATGGGTACTTGGCCGATTTTGAGAGGCAATGCTCCCTACACCAGGTACCCACTGAGCGATGGGTCGCCATACTATCTGGGAAGCTGTCTGGGAAAGAAAACTAAGCCTTCCGGGCCTTTGCTCCGGAGGACATCCAGTAGTACCAGTTGGTCAAGGACGCCCTCCTTACCAAGTATGTAGTGACCCCTGAGACTTGCCGCCGCCGCTTCCGGGAATCCAAGAAAAAGGCTGCGGATTCCCACATGGAATGGGCCTGCCGGTTGCATCGGGCGGCATCCTACTGGATTAAGGGTTGCCATGCCAATACCGGGGAGGAAGTATTACAATTATTCCTGATGGAAAATTTCTTACGGGACTTATCTACTGACCTACAGGACTGGGTACGAGACCGCCGTCCCCTCACTTTAAAGGACGCTGCCCGGTTAGCAGATGAGTATGCAGAAACCAGAAAAGTGAGTCAAAGTGCCCCCCGACAGCCTGTTCATGTGGAGCCTCATGCCCCTGCTCCTACCCCTTGCCCAGAGTTCCGTGAACCAGTACCCCCGGGACCCTCTTGCTACCAATGGTCCCCAAATTACCCCCAGGACTACTCCAAGGTCCTATGTCACCAGTGCCACAATACGGGACATATTGCTAAGAACTGCCCCTTGGGACCCTCCGCTCCAACCTGGAGGCATCCCTTTCCTGGAGCAGATGCTGCGACCCCTCGTACGCCAGTGGTGCACTGTATGGTAACCGAGCTGGGTACCAAGGAGTGCCTGAAAATACTATGCGAGGCAGATCCTGTTCAAGCTGCATCTCCGGACAATCAACAACAGCATCGACAGGAGGTACGGGTAAATGGACAAGTAGCCCAAGGTCTGCAGGACACAGGCGCCACCATCACTCTGGTGCAGCGACACTTGGTCAAACCGGAGCACCTGTCCAACCGCATCGTGGGTGGCCGTTTACAGCAACCTTTATGCGGCGAGTGGGCTTATGCATTTTAATCAAGGCATATACAAATGCCTGGTGTACAGTTTATTAATTATGGCGCTGTATACTGTTAATTATGCTAAAAAGCAGCTGCATGGTGCACCTTGACCTAACTGTAGACGGTACAAAAAATCATAGAACATCATGTCATATTAGAATGGCAGATTCTCCAGTAAATGTACTACAAGGAAACAAACAGCAGTAGACCACGATTAAGCCTAGTTATCACTCCAATACACTCCAACTTGTTAGCGGTCATCTTGCAGTGTAATACTGCAGCCGATTGTATGAGAAAGAGCTTGTTCAACAGGCAATCCAGATCTTTCAGCATGCTAAAGATCACGATTTGCTGGGGGCAGATCGTGCTGTCTAATAACTATCTGCCGCCGACAAACCACTGTACAGCTGTCACTACCAGAGCTTTGAGACGTTCTCACAGCTCTGTTTCTCCACCCCTGTGATGATGTCACTACTAGAGCTTGGAGGGGTTCCCTCTGCCCTGTTTCTCCGCCCCTGTGATGAGGTCTTTACTTTCTGTTTCCTTCCTCCCAGCTGTCCCTCCTGTGTTTGATTTCGCTGCCTCTAAATCACCCCTCCTCCTTTGTAGAGGTGCGGATTATACTTTTCATTTGAGCTGTATCTCTCGCTTGAGTGTCTTCACCTGTGTGACTTCTCTTCACTGGATCTGTGTTCTGCTGAAGCAAGTACTTCGGATATTGTCTGCTGACTTTGGATCTGTTTTCACTGCAGCTGCAGCTCCTTCAGTTAAGTGTTCAGACATTGTGTGTTTCTGTTTCTTTGCTGACTGGATCCGAGGCGACCCCGGTTCCGTCCATATACTGAGCAGGGCACCGGTGGCCGTGCCCCTTCCACTATTGTAGGGGTTTCAGTGGTCATCAGCCTTAGGTACGCGGGCATGTCTCGATCCACTATCTGGATCTGGACATGTGCATAGCAGCTTAGGGAGAGCTTTTAGGGTCTGACAGGGGTCACCCTTTATCCTCCCTAGTTTGGGTCCGGTCAGTTGCTATTCTCTGTGTAGGCTCTTGTTGCTCACTTACAGCCGTGACAACAGCATGGGGACGATAGATGCATAGAGATCGCTCCTTCCCATTCTGTTTTGTGTGTGCAGCTGCCCTGCAGAACAATGTGTGTCCATGGGGGGGGTACAGACTACAAAAAATCCTTTTGTTATAGGGTCCTGACAAAATCTATTCCATCTGATTCCTACTTCTTGTTATCCTGCAAATAGCCTTCATTAAATATGGGGTTAAGTTTTTCCCATCCGTTTAACGCATACAAAAACTGTATGTTAAACGGATGCATCAGACAGAGGCCAGGACTGCAGACGGCACCTTCACAGAGCCCATGATGTAGGCAGGGCCGGATTGGCCATAGACTTTACAGGGAAATTTTCTGTTGGGCCGATGTCCAGGGGGCACCCAAGCCCCTATCTCTGCCGCTGGCGGGTACATAATGAGCTCCTATTAAAGGGGCTTTTAATATTGATGACCTGTCCTCAGGATAGAGAAAAAAATAACAGAATGAAAGCAGCTCCAATATCTCCTTTAAGATCTCCAAAGGAATGCACAAGCCGACCTCCAGCCGCAGATCAAAAACAGCTGTTCCGGTTCAATAGTACGAAAACAAAGATGTCGGCAGCATAGCCTCCATGGTTTCCTTCATTAAAAGCGGGTCCAATACAGGTACAAAGTGCAAAAATAGTGCCCACTAATGATGAATTTTGCAAAAAGTTTAAGTTGGTCAGCAATAAATATTCATTTGAAATCATGCTTCTGAATATTGAGTTCCTACAGAAAGAGGTGGAGATCCTCGGTGACACTGAAGCAACAGATTCAGGAAATCCTGGGAACTGTTGATTTTACTACACATAAAGAGAAAGTGACACAGTGGGGGACATTTATCAATAACGGTGTAATTTGTGCCAAAAAAATACTAACATTACAAATCAAAAGTGGTGATTTATTTCACCTCCTATATAAATAGGTGCACACCACTTTTAAAATGTGACATTTTAAAATATAAACCTGATTATCCCCCTATTTCTCTCTATTTGCGATATTTTAACACCAATGGGACTAAAATGCGCCATTTCAGCCCCGCGCCAGACCACATTTGAGACATTTAAAACCTCTTTGTGACTTTTGAAGCATATTTGCGACATTTCCTCTGGTAAATTGCGACTTTTGCCTCAGACTCTGGATGTTTTTGTAATTGTTTTGTTTTTGTTGGATGTCAATTTACTGACAAAACCCTGCAGTTTAGCTAACCCACAGGCTAATTGGCTGAGAGGGGTCATGTGGCTTGTAATCTTATGTCCTGAATAAAAGGGGGTGTGGCCTGTGGGTTAGCAGTCTATGATTGGTCTCATTTTTAGGTTGTAATGATTTATGGGAGTGGATATGTATAAGGATGAAAAACTACTACAGAGATTTTAGTATAACATTATGAATTTATATGAATATTATGGCTTATGATGCAATGAGGAAATACTTGTTTTTATGTATGTATTGTATTGTATTTATTTTTATTTTTAATATATTTATTGTGGATTTGAGAGGTGGAGTATACACCCTCCTGTGGGTTAAATAGACCACCCCGGAATGGGCGGATCAGATGCCCCTGACAAAGCTTTTCGGAGCGAAACCCTGGTCGGGTGTATGAGTTTGGATATTATATACTGCATGTTTTTTATTCACCTTTGTGAGTATAATAAAAAAAATGTATTCCGTATATGTGATGGTGCTTCACTATTGAGGTTATCCTTTGGTCTCTGACAGAGGCGAATGAGTGGAGGTTTTGTTGCTTTCTGTGGGCTTACTGCTTCCCTATAGCCACGGATTATTGGAATGAGTCTATACTAGAGGTGACAGGTCAGGGCCAATTCCTTATCGCCTCTATTTTGTTTACTTGGGGTTTGATGACTCCGCGCCCAATGACATACCCTAGGTATTTGGTCTCCTCTAACCCTATCGCACATTTTTTTGGGTTAGCTGTTAGACCAGCCTTTCGAAGGGAGTCCACTACAGTACTTTGGGCAGGTGACTTTCCCAGTCGGTGCTGTGAATGACAATATCATCCAGATAAGCCAAGGCGTATCGCCGATGTGGACGAAGCACAATGTCCATCAGACGTTGAAACGTGGCAGGGGAGCCATGCAGACCGAAGGGTAACGCCTTATATTGGTACAGCCCCTCTGGTGTAATGAAGGCAGTTTTCTCTTTGGCAGCCTCCGTCAAGGGTACTTGCCAGTACCCTTTGGTGAGGTCCAAAACAGAAAAATACCGGGCTTGGCCTAACCTTTCAATAAGTTCATCCACCCGAGGCATGGGATATGCATCGAATTTAGATACTTTGTTCAGCTTATGAAAATCATTACAAAACCGTAACGTCCCGTCCGGCTTGGGTATTAAGACTATAGGACTGGCCCACTCACTTTAAGACTCCTCGATGACGTCTAGTCGCAGCATGAGCTGCACTTCCTCCGAGATGGCTTGTCGCCGAGCCTCTGGTACCCGGTATGGCTTCAACCAGACTTTTGCCTGAGGCTCAGTGACAATGTCATGCTGGATTGCGGAAGTGCGTCCAGGGAGGTCGGAGAACACATCCGTGTCCTGACTAACAAACTCCCTGGTCTCTTGAGCCTGTTTAGAGGAGAGGCTGTCGGCAATTTTTACTGTGGCAACTGCCTCCCTTGCATCAGACATGGGAGCCAGAACCTCTTCAGAACCCAGATTCTGCGGTTTACAGAAACACCCCACATGTGGTCATAAACTGCTGTATGGGCACACAGCAGGGCGCAGAAGAAAAGGAGCGCCACATGGTTTTTAGATGCCATGTCCCATTTGAAGCCCCCCTGATGCACCCTTACAGTAGAAACTCCCAAGAAGTGACCCTATTTTGGAAACTAGGGGATAAGGTGACAGTTTTATTGGTACTATTTTGGGTACATATGATTTTTTGATCATTCATTATAACACTTTATGGGGTAAGGTGACAAAAAAATTGGTTGTTTTAGCACAGTTTTTTATTTTATTTCTTTTTACAGCGTTCACCTGACATTTTTATACAGCAAATCATTACGGACGTGGCAATACCTAATATGTATACTTTTTCTTATTTATTTAAGTTTTACACAATAATAATTTTTTTGTTTTAAAAATGCTATGTTTTAATGTGTTCATGTTCTAAGAGTTATAGTTTTATTTAATTTTTTTGGAGCGATTTTCTTATGTAGGGGCTCCTTTTTTCCTGGATGAGGTGACTGTTTTATTGGTACTATTTTGTGGGACATACGCCTTTTTGATCATTTGGTGTTGCACTTTTTGTGATGTAAGGTTGCTTTTTTTTTTTTTTTTTTTTTTTAACTGTGTTCACCCGAGGGGTTAGGTCATGTGATATTTTTATAGAGCTGGTTGTTACATACGCGGCGATACCTAATATGTATACCTTTTTTTATTTATTTCAGTTTAACACAATAATAGCATCTTTTAACCCCAAAAAAATGATGTTTTAGTGTTTCCATGTTCTAAGAGCTATATTTTTTTGGGGGTTTTTTTGAGCGATTTTCTTATGTAGGGGCTCATTTTTTCCTGGTGACTGTTTTATTGGTACCATTTTGTGGGACATACGCCTTTTTGATCACTTGGTGTTGCACTTTTTGTGATGTAAGGTGACAAAAATTGCTTTTTTTTACACCGTTTTTTTATGGTGTTTATCGGACTGGGTCGATCATGTGATATATTTATAGAGCCGACCGTCACGGACGCGGCATGACCAAATATGTCAATTTTTTTTTTTTTTTATATACAGCGATCTAGAAGGCAGGGACACATGGGAACTGTCCCTGCCTTCTCTAAGGGTTGCCCTGCTGTCACTGACAGCGAGCAACCCGATCTGCAGCTCCACGATTGATGCAGAGTCTGGTTTTAATCCATAAAGGGCATAAATCACCTAACATTCCTAAATTGTTTGGAATAACGTGCTTTAAAACATCAGGTATGATGTTGTTTCGATCAGGTAGTGTAAGGGTTACGCCCGCTTCACAGTGACAGACCAAACTATGACAGACCAAACTCCCCGTTTAACGCACCACAAACAACCGCAAACAGTCCATTTGCACAACCGCAAACTCCCCATTTGCACAAGGTTGGATACCAAGCTAGCCATGTCCCGTTCCTTGTCCTCACTGACGTCATTGAAGGTCTCTTCCTCCACCCAGCCACGTACAACACCAAGGGTCCCCGAAAGGTGACAACAAGCCCCCTGGGACGCCTGATGTGGTTGGTCTTCCACCTCCTCAAAGCCACCTTCCTCCTCTGACTCCTCTGACTCCTCTTCTTCAGACTCCTCTCTCTGCGTTGCCGCAAGTCCAGCAATCGACGACGACAAGGCTGCTTCTGGTGGTGATGGTGACCACAACTCTTCCTCTTCATGCTCATCTACGGCCTTATCCAGCACTCTTCGCAAGGCACGCTCCAGCAAAAAACACATATGGGATGAGGTAGATTATGTTGCCTTGGGCTTGACTGACCAGGTTTGTCACCTCCGCAAAAGGACACATGAGCCTACAGCCATTGTGCATGAGCGTTCAGTAACGCGGCCAAAAAATACCCAGTTCCGCAGAGGCTGTCCTCTTTTTTTTTTTTTTTTTTTAATAAAAAAAAATCTGTGCTTACCAGTTTAATCTCTGTTTTGTCCCCTATCAGGGGCCGTAGCAGCGGCCGGAAAAATTGATGTTTTCCAGACAGAAAGTGCACTAAAACATTGCAGCTTGAACCCGAGTTGGTGGCGGAGAAGTCATGCAAGTCATCCGACATGCAGAGATAAAATACAGCAGCGTGCCTACAGGCATTGCGCATGAGCGTCCAGTAACGTGGCAAAAAAATTCCCAGTTCCGCAGAGGCTGTCCTAGCACCCCGGTCATACAAATACTCGTTGACGGCTTTTTCTTGTTTGAGCAGGCGGTCGAACATTGAGAGTGTTGAATTCCAACGTGTGGGGCTGTCGCAAATCAAGCGGCTCACTGGCATGTTGTTTGGCCGCTGAATATCTGAAAAGTGCGCCATGGCCGTGTAGGAACGCCTGAAATGGCCACACACCTTCCTGGCCTGCTTGAGGACGTCCTGTAAGCCTGGGTACATATGCACAAAGCGTTGTATGGTGAGATTCAACACATGTGCCATGCACGGCACATGTGTCAACTTGCCCAAATTCAATGCCACCAACAAATTGCTTCCGTTGTCACACACCACTTTGCCGATCTCCAGTTGGTGCAGAGTCAGCCACTGATCCACCTTGCGTTCAGGGCGGACAGGAGTGCTGGTCCGGTGTGGCTCTCTGCTTTCAGGCAAGTCAACCCCAAGACGGCGTGACACTGTCATATCCGGGATGTGGAATAGCCCCTGGGGAGCTGGGGGGGTGCAGTTGATGTGGAGCAAGACGCAGCAGCAGAAGAGGACTCAGCCAAGGAGGTTAGCGAAGAGGATGGAGTAGGAGGAGTAGAGGAGGGGGCAGCAGGCCTGCCTGCAAGTCGTGGTGGTGTCACCAACTCCTCTGCAGAGCCACGCATTCCATGCTTGGCAGCCGTCAGCAGGTTTACCCAATGCGCAGTGTAGGTGATATACCTGCCCTGACCGTGCTTTGAAGACCAGGTATCAGTGGTAAGATGGACCCTTGCCCCAACACTGTGTGCCAGAGATGCCATGACTTCCTTTTCCACAATAGAGTACAGGTTGGGGATTGCCTTTTGTGAAAATAAATTTCAGCCGGGTACCTTCCACTGTGGTGTCCCAATAGCTACAAATTTTTTTAATGCCTCAGACTCCACCCACTTGTATGGTAAAAGCTGGCGGGCTAAGAGTTCCGACAAGCCAGCTGTCAGACGCCGGGCAAGTGGGTGACTCTGTGACATTGGCTTCTTACGCTCAAACATTTCCTTGACAGACACCTGACTGTGGGCAGATGAGCAGGAACTGCTCAAGGCGAGAGGCGGAGTGGCGGGTGGTTGAGAGGGGGCAATAGGACAGCAGTGGTTGATGTGGCTGAAGATGCTGGACCAGGAGGAGGATGGTGGCTTTGAGTTTGTGTGCTGCTTCTACTCGTCATCATGTGTTGATCCCATAGGCTTTTGTGATGTGAGATCATGTGCCTTCGCAAAGAAATTGTACCTAGGTGGGTGTTGGACTTCCCACGACTCAGTTTCTTTTGGCACAGGTTGCAAATGGCATTGCTGTTATCAGAGGCAGACACACAAAAAAAAATGCCACACTGCTGAGCTTTGCAATGACGGCATTCTGGTGGTGGCAACAGCATGCGTTGATTGGCGTGCTGTCTGGCTGACCACGGGTGCCGATACATGCTGTCTGACTGTGCCACTAGCTCCTTGCGATGACCTCCCCCTGCTTCCAACTCGTCTCCTCCTCTCTGTCTCCCCTTCTGAACTTTCCCCCTGTTCTTCTTCTCTTCGAGCGGGCACCCACGTGGCATCAACCGACACATCGTCATCATCAACCACTTGTATCTGACACCTCAGCAAAGGAAGCAGCAGCGGGTACAACATCATCATCATTATCACACCATACGTCCATGTGTGTATTGCTGCCGGACTGAACATATCGCTGTTATCTCCATCCTCTGGCAATAATGGTTGCGCATCACTAATTTCTTCTAAATGATGTGTAAATAACTCCTCTGACAGATCAAGTGAAGCGGCTGTGGTGCTAGTGTTGGTGGTGGCGGCAGGCGGGCGAGTGGTAACTTGAGAGGTGCCCGAAGCTGAGCTGGAGGAGGATGGTGCTTCAAGGTTCCGAGCGGAAGCTGTAGAAGATTGGGTGTCCTGTGTTAGCCAGTCAACTATGTCCTCAGAACTTTTCGAGTTCAGGTTACGTGGCCTCTGAACACTGGGCATTATTCTAGGGCCAAAGGAAATCGCAGCACCACGACCACGACGGCCCCTGCGGGGTGGCCTGCCCCTGCCTGTAATTTTTTTTAGTTGTACTATACGTGCAAGGTACTGTGACACCAGATATGAGTGGTGGTACTGTGCACTGGCAGTAGTTGGCACAGTACACGCTGTAGGCCTGACACACACGCTTGCAGGCAACTAACTGCAATTATATTACAGTCAAAAAAGTTTCGTTTTTTTTTTTATGCAAGCTACTGTGACACCAGATATGAGTGGTGGCACTGGGCAAGTGGGCACAGTATACGCTGTGAGCCTGACACACACGCTGGCAGGCAACTGCAATTAGATTACAGAGGAGAAAAAAAAAAAAAAGCAGACTGATGTACTAGCCCTAAAATGGGCTTTTTGGGGCGCTGTCCTTACAGCAGATCAGATGAGTCTTTCAGGACTGGAGTGGACACTGAATACACTGGCCTAGCTATCGATTTCCCTATTAAATCAGCAGCAGCAGCACTGTCCCTGCTCTCACTAAGAATGCAGCTTCCGAATGAATCTAAGATGGATGCTGTCCTCGCTTCTTGATAGGCGGTGGGAGGGTCTGGGAGGGAGGGTCTGCTGCTGATTGGCTGGAATGTGTCTGCTGACTGTGAGGTACAGGGTCAAAGTTTGCTCAATGATGACAAATAGGGGGCGGACCGAACATCGCATATGTTCACCTGCCGCGGCGAACGCGAACAAGCGGGACATCTCTATTAGCTAGCACTTGGTGTCCCTAACAGCCTGTCCCTGCTCCACAAAGCAACCTCTCCCTACACTGGCAAAAGACAAAATGTAAAATAGCTGCCAGATCGGGTTCTTTTGATAGGGTGGGGGGGGTGTTCATGTGCTGAAACGTCTCAATTGGCTGTCCTGTCCCACCTGATGGATGTGTCATGGGTCAAAGTTTGGCGCAATGCAGAGGAATATGGCACTGGCGGACATAGCCATATGTTAGCATGTTTGACAAATCGCGAACATGCAAAGTTTGCCGCAAAACAACCGCCGGGCGAACCCCAAGACCACCTCTAAATTTATACACTTCTCACATGCACACAACTAATGGTCCAGATTAGACGACATCTTCCTCTCAGCACCACATGTACATAAAGTACAGAATATACATATAGCTGACCTGTTAATCTCCGTTCACGCCCCGGTGGAAATATTGATTTAGGACCAAACGCCGAAAGGGTCAGACTACATCTGGCGGTTTCCCTCGACATTGGCGAAAGACAAAACCTTTTGTGAGTTATTAACCCACTGGTGGAGAGAATTTCTCCACGATAATGAGGGGACAGAAGACAAACAGTTACTACGGGATGCGGGAAAGGCAGTAATGAGAGGACACCTAGTAGCCTACATGACACATCATACAAAACTGATCTCCTCACAATTTCAGAAATATAGTTTAGATTTGAGAGGGCATATACGATATTCTGCACAACCCCAACTCAAGAAAATAAACAGTCATGGACTAGGAAAAAAACGGAATATGAACACTGGCTGAATAAGCGTGAGGATATTTATCGGAACAAGACAGGGAAACTACTTGCACGCTTAGCTAAAGGGAAATTAATATCCTCCCCCATAATGTCACTAAAAGACTCTTTAGGTGTACGATACTCTTCCATGACCCCAAAACCATAAACAACATCCTGATGGAATTTTACAAACATTTATATTCTGATACCGCACAACCAAATCCATTGGCCAGACAGTGGCTGGACTCATTATCTAAGCCCAATTTGACAGAGGAAGAACTCAACTCACTTAATGCCCTTATTACAACGTGACTGACTGTATTAAGATTCTATATATGGGGAAGGCGCCGTGACCAGATGGGTACACAGGAGAATTTTACAAAATACTAAATACTGATCTGACCCCACTAATAACATATCTTTATAATGGCTATATGTCAGAGAAGACGATTCCCATGACATCCAATACGGCCTATATTAAGATCTTCCTGAAATCGGGAAAAGAAAGCACGTTACCATCCTCTTATAGACCTATCTCACTGATAAATGTGGACCTCAAAATAGTTTCTATAGTACTAGCAGACAGACTGGCTAATGTACTACCACGACTTATTTCACCCCATCCTTTGTTGCGGTATCCAATATACAAACGCAAAAACACAAAATGCAATCGCACTCTGCAACCAGCACTCTGCCCTGCCTCTTTGCTGGATGTTGAATAAGGCATTGGTGTACATTTTGGCCAAAGCGTAATAAGCCACTCACCACGTCAAGGTCGCCTAAAAGGTAGAAACTAGTGTTAGGGACCACTCATTAAGGCGACCTTGATGTGGTGAGTGGCCTATTACGCTTTGGCCAAAATGTACACCAATGCCTTATTCAACATCCAGCATAAAGGCAGGGCAGAGTGCTGGTTGCAGAGTGCGATTGCATTTTGTGTTTTTGCGTTTGTATCTGTATTTCACCATAGCAATCTGCACCTGCAAGGGGTTGTGCGGGCTGAATCCCCCATATTTTTTCTTTGTAGTATATATTGGAGGCGTGGCAATCTCCATGCAGTCATGCACACCTGACCAGTTAGTCTGCCCTGGAGGCTGGTTTTAAAGTCAGTATAAAACTGAGTCTGCTTATATAGCACCTACCAGTAGCCATTAGGCTTCAGGAGAAGTATATAGTGGGCTCAGCATGCATGTTGGTACTTGCATCCCTGGATCCGATGAAAGCTGTAATGGCACCGGACGGGGTTAAAAGCAGATTGTGCTTGGCGTGCATGCTGTACCTGCGCTCCCTGGACTTTGTGTGGCTGTCATGGCCCATAAAATGTAGGAACTAGTGTTAGCGACCACTCATTAAGGCGACCTTGACGTGGTGAGTGGCTTATTACGCTTTGGCCAAAATGTACACCAATGCCTTATTCAACATCCAGCATAGAGGCAGGGCAGAGTGCTGGTTGCAGTGTGCGATTGCATTTTGTGTTTTTGCGTTTGTATCTGTATTTCGCCATAGCAATCTGCACCTGCATAGGGTTGTGCGGGCTGAATCCCCGGTATACAATATACGCAAGGTACTTACAGTTCTAGATGCTATCCAAATTTAACCGAATAAGTACACACAACCAGGCATATTGAGCATTGACGCGGAAAAAGGTGGCCGTGGCTACAAGAGGTACTCAATTGTGTGGGTCTCCGGGGATCTTATATACATATGTTAGGCTACTTCACACTATCCTTTTAGTTTTCCGGTATTGAGATTCGTCATAGTACGGGCTCAATACCGGAAAAAAGCTTCAGTTTTGTCCCCATTCATTGTCAATGGGGACAAAACTGAACTGAAAAGTGCGGAATGCTCCAAAATGTATTCTGTTCCATTTCGTTCCGTTCCCATACCGGAGAGCAAACCGCAACATTGCTTTCAGTCCTGGGATGCGGAGCAAGACGGATTCCGGCATGACCCACAATGCAAGTCAATGGGGATGGATCCGTTTTCTCTGCCACAAGAGAAAACGGATCCGTCTTCCATTGACTTTCAATGGAGTTCATAACGGATCCGTCTTGGCTATGTTAAAGATAATACAACCGGAACTGTTTATAACGGATGCAGACGGTTGTATTATCAGTAACGGAAGCGTTTTTGCTGAACCCTGCCGGATCCAGTAAAAACACTAGTGTGAAAGTAGCCTAAAAAACGTATATGCTACACCACAAGCCAGAATATACACGACAGGCTTTCTATCTCCAACTTTCACACTACAAAAAGGTACGAGACAAGGATGCCCGCTATCTCCTTTGCTATTTAATCTGGCACTGGAACCCCTCTCTAAGGCGATACAGCTAGCAACTAACATCAAAGGCATGTCGGAAATACGACATGCCCTATTTGCGGATGACATTTTGTTTTTCTTCGCCGACTCGGGTAAAGATATAACGGGTATACTGACCCTACTGGAACACTTTGGTACTATGTCGGGGTTCAAGGTCAACCAACATAAATATGAACTGCTAAACCTGAGTCGGCCATCTTCCCCTATGTACCGAAAACAAGTGATAAGCCCAATAGCTATCGCACATACATCAATAAAATATTTAGGGATATTAATAGGTAAAACACCAAACTCTATATATACTTTAAATTATCCCCCCCCCCCCAATTAAAAAAAATAGTGGGAGATCTAGACAGATGGATGCATCTCCCATTATCCATCTTGGAGAGATGCCACCTTTTAAAAATGATGAGTACGCACAAGCTACTGTACTGTATGCAAACGATCCCCCTACTCATTAAAGGGGTTCTCCCAGAATTAAGAAAATACTTAAATATTACTTTATTCTAAATATAGTCCCAAAAAACTTTCATTAGTTATAATGGCTTGTTGTCACGGCTGAGGATGGGGGAAACCCTCAGCCGTGTGATGCCAGGTGATGTAGTGGCTACTCGGCCATGAGAACAGGATAGGGAGCAGGTCACCTCCTCACGCATCCCTACCCTGACCCTAACTCCTACCTGCATGGGCCGACCTTGATGGTAGGAGGACCCATGCGCAGGAACCTCGGAGCCCTGACTTACCCTTCGCAGGTCCCTGAGCTAGGAGCTGGGTAAGACGACCTACTCCTCCTAGGCACGGAGGAGCAGGAGTCTCAATGGCCAAGCTGTTGGGAAAAGGGGGACATAAACAGCCTTACGGGAATGGCATGCGAACGAGAAGTTCCACCAACCTGCCACAGCCTTGCTGACTGGATCCCTGAACTAACAGGAATCCAGAACCGTAAGCTGCACCAAAACATAGAAAGGTCCCAACAGAATGTAACATACTACATAAACACACAGCAAGACTTAAGCATAGCAACAATACTTTATGACCACAGGGGTGGCTCTCACTGGCAGGAAGATGGAGGTCACAGGAGGCTGCTCCAGCTAAGCATGGCTGAAGCAACCCACTGAGCCATGCTAACACTCAGGCTATATAGGCCAAGAAGCCACACACTCAGTGACACAACACACACACTGGGAAGGGAGTTAACCCTTCCAGCACCAGAGAAGGGAAAATACCACTTAAAGGGGAAGTGCACACAATACAAAAACACAAGTGCACACATACACAGATACCACACACAACCGCATGAACAGCATAGCAAGCTGCCACATACATACGTTGTCAGCGGCAGCCACAGGTGAGGCAGATACCACAGGCCTCACCTGTGATTGACAAGCAAACTAAACCGCTGACAACCGCATGCGGTTCAGGAGTCACGGTCATGGCCATGGCCGTGACACTTGTTTTGTCTGGGGAGCAATCACTAAGAGAAATAAAATGGCTGCCATCTTATTATTACACACAAAACCTGTCCTAATCGCACAGGAGAACAAGACACTTCCGAACATGAGGTAAAGAGCTGCCTCATCCTCCTCTCTGCTTGTCAGGGATTAAAGTCCTGAATACAGCTGATCTTCAGCTAAATCTCTGTAGGAATGGAGCTCATGAGGAAACATATACAGAGAGGATGGACAGGGCAGACTGTGGTAATGAAGACTTCATACAAGAGCTGCTGCTCATTATCCTCATCCCCACACCCCTCTCTGTACTTCATGTTTCCTCATGAACTCCATTCCTACAGAGATTCAGCTGAAGATCATCTGTATTCAGGACCATAATCCCTGACAAGCAAAGAAGAGGATGAGGCAGCTCTTTAGCGCAGTGTTGTGAAGTAGCTTGTCCTTCTGTGTGATTGGGACAGGTTTTGTGTGTACTAATATGACGGTGGCCATTTTATTTCTCCTAATGATTGCTTCCTAGGCAAAATGAGACATTGTAACTAATGGAAGGTATTTTAGAAAATATTTATAATAAAGTAATATTTAAGTATTTTCTTTTTCTTCATTCCCGGAGAACCCCTTTAAGCACCAAGATGTTCTAACACTGGAAACAACATTTAGATCATTTATATGGGCCACAAAAAGGCCAAGAATATATCTAAAAACCCTACAACTGACTAAAGCACATGGTCACATCAACTTCCCCGATATTCGTACATACAACCTGGCAAGCCTAATGAGACATTGCATAGATTGGATAAAAAAGAGGAACAGATACTCAACCTATCTACTGGAAACAGACCTCCTCAGCCCGTGAAACCTAAATACCTTATTACATACCAAATTCACAGATATCTTCCCCTAAAGCTTGAAGTAGTTTGCTATTTAAAGACACATATGCGACATGGAAGACTGTCAGAAAACTCTTTAGTCTATCTTTTCAATGCTCCAAGCACATTGACATCAAACATGTGGACATACCAGCAGTGGGAAAAATACTGAGCTTGGCAGGGTATTCAAACTCTATCTGAACCCGGAACAAGGGAGATATCACACCTTCCAGGAATTTAGCTTGAAAACGGGAGTGAAAGATTCCTCTTTCCTGTCCTACTACAGCATCATTAGTTTACTCAAGGCCAAACTATGGGATTGCTCTGCTAAGATCTCCCAAAACTATTTTGATCGAATGATTGGACAGGCAGACTCAGCCGTTACTCTTGCGTCTCTATACAGAGACATAAGAAGCAACATATCAAGGAAACAAGCCACGTCAGT
Organism: Bufo gargarizans; assembly: GCF_014858855.1. Taxonomy (NCBI): domain Eukaryota; kingdom Metazoa; phylum Chordata; class Amphibia; order Anura; family Bufonidae; genus Bufo; species Bufo gargarizans. Next base: position 40,839,315 of record NC_058080.1, read on the forward strand.
TTTTCATAATTGGAAAAAACAGGTACCTGAACTAAATACTCCAACAGATGCTTTTGAGGGATGGAAGAGGGTATGCCCTGCAACGGTAAATGAAGTGTGGAGGGAAGCACATTTTCGCATAATACATAGACCAATTTATGTTTTTTATATCCGAAAAGCCCAGACAAAATGACCAGATGTCCCAAATGTCATATAGAAAACACCAATCTTTTCCATGGTCTCTGGCAATGCCCTAAGGTGGGTGAATTTTGGGGGAAGATGCGTCAATTATTGCTAGATAAACTATGCATACAGTTACCAGACTCACCAGTACTGCCTATTTTCCAAAGCACCACACCTCACCATCATGTCCCAATGATAGCACAGAAATTTAGAGTAAGTGATCAATTATTAAAACTTAACTTTTAATAAGATGAGCATAGAAAATTGGCCCCACGATAATTGGATAACAATAAATAAAATACAAAAAAGGAGACAATGCAGAGATTCACCACACAGGTAATAATGGTACTCTACAACCAGAACACATTTAGAGAGCAAGAGGTGCTCGGCGGCACCAAAAAAGATGACCAGGTGGTCCTACCGCTCTGATGAGATGCTCCTTGGTGCAACGGATGCCTCGCCGGTGTTGAAGGATGTACAAACACTGTCAATGAAGGCAGTTGCAAAGCACAGGGTGAAGGATGCTAGGCTAGCTGGCCCTAGTGTTACCCTAGGGACCTACAATGGCCTAAAGTGACCTACTCACGGATCCCCGTGACCAGTCACAAGCAGGAACCTCACCCTGGATTTAGTGCGCCCTAGGAAGCCCTCTCCTGCCTAATCCCTACACGCATGTTTCGCTGAAAGGATGAGTGTAAAGCTCATCAGGGGAAACAAGGGAGCTTGGGCTAATAAGCTGTACAGGGTACACTGACAGGGATATCAGACGTGTCCCCTGTACAGAGGCAGAGTATGTCCACGATCCTGATACGGATGCTAGTGGGGTTGTCAATTCTCTCAACATAATGATTTTGTGTTGAGACTCCTTGAGTATTTGCTAACACATAACTTTTTTCATTTTGGTGCAAAGCTTTACCACCAGCTCAGGGGCACAGCGATGGGCTGTTCCTGTGCACCGGCCTACGCTAATTTGCTCCTGGGCTGGTGGGAGGCAACCAGTGTCTTTCCTGATGAGATGTCGTCGAATACCGGGCCTATAGCCTTGTGGGCCCGTTATATCTACGACATTTTCATTATTTGGAATGATTCCAAATCATCCTTTTCAAGCTTTGTGGATAAGCTAAACAACAACCACATAGGATTGAGATTTACACATGAATCCGATCCAAACAGTCTCTTTTTCCTTGACATCTCCATTTCCAGAAAGGGTACTGATGAACTATCAACCTACTTCGACCAACTCGGTCCTACATTGGAGCAGCAGTCACCCTACCCCCCCTCAAGAGGGGTATTCCATGTGGCCAATACCTGCGCCTTAGGCGCAACTGCTCCGAGGGGCCAGAGTTCAGGAAGAAGGTGAATGATCTCAGGACAAGGTTCCTCAACAGGGGGTACCCAGACAATATACCCAAGTAGGCCTACCACAGGGCGGCCAATACGGCCCACTCGGATCTTTTGGTACCCAAAGTAAAAACAATTGATGACCAAAAGATCCGGTTGCTAGCCACTTTTAAAGGCTGTGCCGATCGAATGCGAGGGATCCTTGGGAAGCACTGGCCTATTTTAATGATGGATCCGGATATCAGGGATATCATACACGATTATCCCCAGATAACCTTCAGAAGGGGCAGTAATCTTAAGGATCTCCTCGTACACAGCCACTTTACACCTGTTCCTAGGCAGGGCACCTGGCTTGATCGCAGGCCCACAGGTTGTTTTAGGTGTAGTGGCTGTGTAGCTTGCAGTATTGTCCAGACAGGCAAAACCTTTTATAGCTCCAACTTGAAAAGAACATTTCCCATTAGGGACTTCATTAATTGCAAAATGCAGGGCGTAATCTACAAAATCACCTGTGATTGCAATATGGAGTATGTAGGCAAGACCAGAAGCGAGATGCGCAGGCGTCTGGGCGAGCATCTTGGTGACATTGCCAACAGAAGGGACACAGTGGTCTCCAGGCATGTCCATGACTGTCATCAGGGTAACCTCAGCTGCCTAAAGGCAATGGGAATTAAAAAAGGTCGGGCGTCCAATCCGTAGTGGAGACTGGGATCGTGTGCTACTCCAACGAGAATCCCGCTGGATTTATACACTACGTACGGTCTCACCCACGGGCCTGAATGAGCAACTTAATTACAGCTACTTCATCTAGGTAGCCCGTACCCATGTATATTTCCTATAATCTGCTTGTCTGTTGGTATCATCTTTAGTCTATTAATATGTTTATTTATACTATTTCTCTGTCTTTTGTCCTCTTCTTTCCTCTCTCCATTACCCCTCCCCTCCCCTCCCCTCCTCTCCTTTAGATGTTGTTCTATTTTGTCATCCCTTTTCCCTTTACATGTGTCCATGTACGGTCAACATATTCATGTTACTGTTATTATCTTCTGTGGTCAATGGGCCCCTATCCAGAGGAAGGGGGGAGTATACTTATTTAAAATATAACTTTTAATGTATTATATAGATGACAGATTAAAAAGACTCACTAAACGATAAAGACATACATACACGAAAAGGACCAACTTGGTGGTGCCCTGCTGGTTTAGATAAAAAATTCTGCTCCGTCAATTAAGACGCGAACAGTCTTACCAGACCCTTGGTAGATGATGGGTGAGGTTCCTTGGTGACAGGAGGCAGGAAACACTGGGTGTATGCCAGGCGGGAAAGAGGTGCTTCTGCTGTGTAGTCGGGCAGATCAGACAGTAGGAATGGTCCTATGTATCCCTATCAAGGTGAAGGGGCTATTGTGCTACTACCTGTCTACACAGAGCTACCGTCCGGTAGCCTGTCCCTATAGTGGACCTGTACCCTAAAGCTACAAAGAATATACCAGTGATGGGTGGATGATGATACTTCCAGTGGTCTCCCGACGTGGCACGTTTCTGTCCGTGACTTCTTCAGGGGAACGACTGCAGGAGGTAACTATATAGCCGCAGGTTTCTGACCTAAGGCTAATTGGACACTGGGGAAAGGAACAGGCTGTAAAGGACTGTAAACTGCTTAACCCAGGTTGGGATGCAGTGTGGCGCAGGAGGGGTAGTCCTGTGCACGATGGTCTGGGGGATATAGTAATCCCAAACACATGGAACCCTTATGGTTGGGGGTAACAGTATAGTGGACCAGCCGCAATTGTGTGCCTCAGTAGTGAGTTTAAATCGACGCGCTCCATCCCCGTCGCCCCTCCCTCCCAGTGACGTCATCGACGCGTGACGCCACCCAGGAGCGCCGCCGTCCGCCCGGTCACGTGACCCAAGCATCAGGAAACCCTGAAGCTAGTCACCGCACACAGGGCAGAGAGCGGACGCAGCTAGTGACGCCATACGCTGGCGACACCACGTTGTACCAAGGAGCATCTCATCAGAGCGGTAGGACCACCTGGTTATCCTTTTTGGTGCCGCCGAGCACCTCTTGCTCTCTAAATGTGTTCTGGTTGTATAGTACCATTATTACCTGTGTGGTGAATCTCCGCATTGTCTCCTTTTTTGTATTTTCTTTATTGTTATCCAATTATCGTGGGGCCAATTTTCTATGCTCATCTTATTAAAAGTTACGTTTTAATAATTGATCACTTACACAAATTTTTTTTTGACTCAGACGGTCTCTAATCATTATCTATACGGTTATATACCCAATGATAGCACACCTAATACTATTAGCAGCAAAAAGATGCTTACTAGCTCCGTGGTTAAAACCGAAATGTCCGCAACCCTCTGAAGTGATCTCACAGTTAAAAAGGTGTTTAATGTTAGAGTTAGTGGCGCTGGGATGTCGAAAAACAAAACTGACAATCACATTTTTTTTTAAATGGCAAGCATTTATTAAAACATTCTCAACGGATGAGGAAATACAAATTGTAGTATCGCCTTTCCAACTGACAACATGGTATCTTATAGAGAAACAAGCCACCAATCTAGGCAGACTTCAGATAGATTAAAGGGCAGGCATATCTTAAGGGCTCAAGGCAGAGACGAGATAGACAAAATCATAACGTCTACCAGGAGGGGCTACTTACCATACCCGAGAAACCCTATATGCTAGCTCAATTAACCAGCAGGCCTAATTGAGGTTGAATTAATGGGAATGTAGCGAGATATATCAAGTCCAGTTAGACCATCTGTGCTGGGAGAAGGGGAGGTGGGGAAGGATGGAGGTTTGGGAGGGGAGGAAGTTCCTGCTAATGTAACTGATATTAATGTCATATGTCTTTCTCTTCATACAAACACTGATTACATTTATGTATACATGTGATTGGTTTTTTAAACAATAAAAAATGTTAAAAAAACAAACAAACGATATACCACATCGAAGTAAGAGCTAAAAGACCTTTAAAGAGATCTAGATGACCTTTAGTAGGGACTGAGAGACTTTGATTTATTGGGGTAGAGAGCCCAGGGGTCGCGATCCGCTAAATTAGCAACCAGTGTTGGATTTGATATACCACTTGTTCCACCGCAGTCATGATGACACACTTACGATGGATTCCTGAAAGTGGGTGTTTTTTTCTAGTGACAAGAGACCAGGGAGGGATAATTCTCTAATTTCATCTGGGGAGGGATAGGAGTTCATAAACCAGTGCAATTTTTTTGTGGAACCAATTCTTTCCACAATCTCTGGCCCTTTCCAATTCCACCATATCCATCAATAGGTAGTATTTTAGTTGCTGAGTGATGTCTGACATGGTGGGTAGAGATGGATCAATCCACGCTCGTAATAAACAACATGTAGCTACAATCAGAGCGATATGGACAATTGGTGGTATTTTCCCCAGTTTATGTGAGGCATCATCAATGGGTGAAAAAGAATGGAAAAGGAGTGGCAGTGGAGCTACTTGGATCGGACTGGACCAAATGCTATTTATATAACCAATAACCTCGCGCCAAAATATTTGTACCCTCGGGCATGTCCACATCCCTTGGAACAGATCAGAGCCTTCCTTCTGGCATTCGGGACACGCCACCATCCTGTTAGGGTTAGCAGGCGAGATCAGTATGTTGAAGCCATAATAGGGCAAGTGCATTAGTTTGAAATGTTTTTCTCGCCACTTCTCACCAATTATATGTTTGCGGTCCTGTGTCCAACCCTCTAATATCCTTGGGCCCACCTCTGGGATCCTAAGAATTGAAGCATTTTGGGAAGTTGTATGGAGTTGGTCCTACATTAAATACATCTCTTATCGATTCATATATACTGGATAAAGATTTTTTCTGCCTGCCTGCCCCCCAAAAAGCGTCAAAGGGCTGGTCTCCAATCTCCATAGAATAGCTAGACAAAAAGCCTGTAATTGCAGATACTGGAAACTTTGGTTCAAAGGCAGGCAGAAAACTTGTGATATTTCCTCAAGAGTTTTTAATCTGGGCTCAGACTAATGGAGAACCTGCCCCACTCTGTGGATGCCAGACAATCTCCACGGTGCGAAAAGTTTGCTCTGGTGGCCCGCTTGAAATTCCACATGATGCCAAAGGGGAAGGTATTTGGATATTCTGAATGAGTGTTTAAATCTTTTACGAAGCTCATTCCTCGCCCCTTTCTTTAAGCTGATGGGTAATGCCACCAAGGTGGTATGAAGCAGGCTGGCTGGATCGAAGTGGTGTGCAAGAGACGTTTCCAGCTCATAGTTGGAGTATTGACTTGAATGATGAATTCAATCTGACATGCCTACCTGGGCAGGCTATATTGTATGCTCGTATATTCGGGAAATTAATTCCTCCCTGTCTTTTAGACATCATCTTTGACAAGGCTATACGTGGCCTTTTGCCTGTCCACAAAAAAGTGGTAAACACAGATTGTAGTCTTTTAACATCTGCGTGACGCAAAAGGAGGGGGATGGTCTGTATGGGGTATAGCAGTTTTGAGAAGCTCATCATCTTTATAAGGTGAGCCCTACCCAATAGGCTTATGGGCAAATGTCCCCAGCACTGGAGTTCACGCTCTATTTTAGTTATTAGAGGAGGAAGGTTTAGTTTATAAATGGAGATTTGGCAACTTTTATACAGATATTTGATAAAGGAGGTGCATTTTGATGCCTGTTGCCATTATAGCAGCTGAGGATTTGGAGTCCAATCTGCCCAAGCTCAGTAACTCACATTTTTGGGGGTTAACCCTAAAGCCCGGTAGTTGCCTATACTCATTAATATGTTCAAATATGCCAGGTAGGTGAAGTGTTGGATGGGACATAAATAGTAAGGTTGTCTGCGAATAGGGCCGTTTTAACTGTACATTTTCCTATGCCTATGCCTATCCCTATAATCTGCCGCTCTCCAATCTTCTAGGCTCAATTGCTAAGTTGAAGATTAAACGTGACAGCGGGCATCCATGCCTTGCCCCCTTTTGTAAGGGTAATGGGTCTGAGCAGAATCCCAGGAACGAGATGGCTGCTCGTGGTGAGGTGTATAATTATGCTAGGAATCCTCGGAAAGGCTACTGTGACACCAAAGGCATCCAATGTAAGGTCTAGCCATTTCCAACATACATTGTCAAATGCTTTTTCAGCATCAAGGGCTATCAAGGCAGCATGAGAATCGAGAAGGAGGTCTCCAGCCATGACATCCAGCATAGCAAGGACTTTGTGTATGTTGGACACAGCCACTCTACCCCTTACAAAACCAACCTGGGCAGGGCCAATAAGATCAGGCAGATGAACCACCAATCTGTCTGCCATGATTTTTGCTATTATCTTAAGATCTTGGTTTATGAGGGAAATAGGGCGGTATGATTCCGGTTTGTGAAGGTCCTTATCAGATTTTGGGAGAACTATGATGTGCGCCAGATTTGCAGCAGTGGGTATTTGGGGGCCATGGAGCAAAGAGTTGTAGTAAGAAAGTAGTGTGTGGGGTGGGGCGCAATCAGATTTTTGACGAATCTATAAAAGTCAGATGAGAAACTATCTGGTCCTGGGGACTTGCGTATAGCCAGACTTGAGATGGCCCATGTGAGTTCCTCAATAGTGACATCAGAGTTAGGCTCATCTCTCAGGGCTTGGCCTAGCTTGGGTAAATTAGCCTCATCCAGATATTTCTGCTCCTCCCCCCAGGATTACTATATAAGGAGGAGTAAAAATCTCTAAACACTCCCATCACTGTTGATGGCTCTGAGGAGATATTTCCTGATTTAGTAAGGAGACTGGGGATGAAGTTAGGTTTTCTAGCACCACTGGCCAGATTGGCCAGGAGCCGCCCTGATTTGTTGCCAAAGCGAAACAGGCCAGATTCCCATTTTGCCCTATATAAGGCCTCTGTCTTTTCTAACCACAGTTCGAACTGGGCTTTGGAATTTTTCCAGGCCACCAGCGTATCAGTAGATGGATGGTATTGAAAGTGGATATATACACTTTTTGTAATGTGTCGCTTGATGACATATGTTATGGATAATTTTTTCAAGTGATGATATGGCCTCTAATAACCGCTTTGGCTGTCTCCCAGAACAGCGCTGGCTCTTCTTTGTGTTCATTATTAGTAATCTAAAAGTCTTTCCACCATTTCTGCAACTGGATCTTAAAGGTAGAATCCTGCAGCAAGAATGAGGGAAATTGGCAATTGAAGACCTGAGCGGTTGGACGATGGTCTACTAGTGTGAGTCTAACTGGAGCATGATCAGAAATGAGCATTTGTTCTATGACTGAGTCAGATACTCGGGAGATGAGTGCCTGCCCGACAAATATATAGTCAATGTAGGACCATGATCTGTGAGAATCTGAGAAAAAGGTATACTCTTTGCTCTCCGGATGTCTGTGTCTCCATGAGTCTATCAGGCTAGTCTGATGCCTTTGGACCTAGCATCTTATCATAAGATCTAACAGGACTAGCAAAATCAAGAGATTTGGTGGATTTGTGATTGATCTCTTGTACCATGGTTGCATTAAAATCTCCTCCCACTATTTTCAGCATCTGATGATCAAGTGCCAATTTCGTGCTAGATTCTTATGGAACAAAATGAAGGCTCCTGCTTTACGGTTAACTGCTTGGGACCCCAAGACCTCCCTCACCCAGAATTTTTTCATGCAATGGAAATCTGCAGCTGGAAGATGAGTTTCCTGTAATAAGGCGATATCAGCCTTTAGCTTTTTGAGGTAACGAAGCACCAAGGACCTTTTCCGAGGAGAGAGTAGACCCTTAACATTCCACGAAATAACATTAATCATTTTCAACATCCATCAAGATATTATGTAGACTCCCCATTGCTCCCCCACCCCCTGAGTCCCTAAGTTTAGCAAATTCAATATATATATCAAAGATGAGGTCACCTTGTGGCTTAATAACATTACATGTGGCATATAAAAACAGAACACGAACTGCTAAATAAACCGAAACCATCCCTGGTTTCCCGGGAAAGTGCTCTTGTATGAGACTTCGCTTTTTTCTGACATGCAGGGATCTCCCCCGCACCCCTGAAGAACAATACATTTATCCACCAAGCAAAACAGCATTTCTGTGGTCTATTGAGTGAACCCCCAACTTCTATAGGGGGCGACCCAATGACCAGAGATAGCTAGTGAGCTGTTGGCATAATGCAAGAGATATCATGAGCACGGTTACCCACGCAGGTCTAAGTCTGGCAGTGACACTAATAAACTAAGAGTCCGTCAGGCTTGACTAGGAGTCTCCTTCATTATCAAAGTTACTTGCCACCTCTGTAACTAGGAGTCTTGGGATGTCTCTGCGTCTTGGGAGCTTTACTGGGGGGGATACTGTCATTGAAGACCCCGGTGATTTCTGTACATCTGAATGTACCGTGGCTTCCGAAGGCTGAGCCAGATATTCAGCCATGGCCCCCTCCGCTTCTCCAGCATCCTTAAAATAGTTTTGAGAGCCATCCGGATAGGTGATACACAGCGTCGCTGGGTATTGCAACTGGAATCTCCATCCTCTTTTATGCAGCTCCGTGCACTCATGGCCGAACTCTCTCCTACGTTTAGTGAGCTCGGCTGAGTAGTCTGCAAAGATAAGGATCCTGTAGGTTGAGATGAGAACTGGTGTTTGGGCCCTTTTGTATGTGCGTAGAATCGTTTCTTTTTCAGCATAATCAAGGTATTTAACTATGACCTGGAGGGGTCTGGTTGGTTCATTGAGGCCCTCTGAGGTCTTGAATTTCACACGCTCTGGTCCAAGGCGATTATTTCTGTCTGATATTTTGACTACTCTTGTTGCTTATATAGCGCCAACATAGTGCACAGTGTTGTATAGAAATTGTCATTTTCACATCAGTCCAATGGAACTTGCAGTAAAGATCAAATTTTCCGGTCTCAGACACACATACACTAGAGCAGATTTCATAGGAAGCCTGATAACCTACTTGTATGTTTTTGTTTGAGATGAAACGGGAGTGTAACGAAATCTGAGATAGATAGATAGATTTTAGATTTTCTGGAACTTGTGTTATCAATAGTTGATTGTATGTCAGTGTCTTGTGATCTCTGAAGGCCTTCTATGATGCCAGACAGTCTACACAGGAGTGAAACACTACACATTCTCGGAGGAAGAACTCCATTTAGCACTGGCCTGCTAATTACAAGCCATATGGGCATAGTAATGGGCATAGTAATGAAGGCCTGGAAGAGGACACCAAAAATGTTTGGCAACCACAGATATGTTGGCTGATAACCCAGCAGGTAGTCTAAGTTGTTCAGTAGGTGGACAATATCAGAATCCATAACTCCGTCCTCATAAAACCCACATCCTCAGAACCGTAGTAATTGTGTTCAGCTTGACGTGGGCTTCTCGGAGAGTCTAGACACACCATACTGGACAGGAGGCATTTCCCGGTATTCAGGATCTAGCCTTCTGAAAATCATAACTCGTATTTGGTGTTTGTATGACCGGGACGAGGCGACTCAGATTATGGAAACTCACATGTACCCGCAGTTCCTGTCATACGGCGAGACATTGCCTGGATCCAGATTGCCACATCGGTCAGACGTTTGGGAAGGTGGAGCAAAACCTGAATAATATCAGACTCCCCAGAAGGCCGGACCGAGGGAGGTCCCTTCACAGCCCATCCCTCGGCTGAGACGGGGCTGATAAAAATGGTTGGTTGGGTATAGTTCAGCCATTTGGGGATCTATATCGTTTGGAGTGACTGCTGCATCTCAGTAGGCTAATATTCTGTATTTTATCCCTTTATATCCCTATATTTTAGATTTTATCTTTTATCTGACAATTTCTTTTTGTATTGCACTGCACTATTGTGTATTAAATGTAAAAATAGTCCTCTCCTTGTTGTCTTATAGAACTTGCTCTCCCGAAGGGAATAACGTTGCCGATAGCGATTCAGGGGATTTTAGGTCTTATATAGATAACTGGTGTTACGGTGTTTAGTTTGGTTTGAGAAAATCTGTGAATATAGACCCCTATTGCCTGATAGTATAGTTGGTGGTAGCAATTGCGATAGGAAATATTGGGGTGTTAGTAATCTAGGGGAGTAAGTTATCTTAATTCCGTCATCTAGAATAGGTGGGCGGGAATTTATGTGCTAGTATAATTCACCTCCTCACGTGACAAGAGAGTAGGGTTCGTCATAGGGAGTATAATAAATAATATCTTGTATAACTTCATTTATGTGACAAGTCCTAAGTTCAAAAGGAGGCCTCATTAAGCTCGTCGCTGAGTTGGGTTGGGTGAGGGATATATAAATCTGGGTGGACAATGCAGAAGATAATTGGTATCCTTATTCAAACAGCTCAGAGGAATCTTGCCTCTGTGATAATATGCAATCTACAGATGTATGCTTATGCAAGCTATGTAAAGTTATAGGTCATAGAGTACGGCTGGTGGACTCTAACCCCTTAAAGAGGACCTGTCACCTCTCCTGACATGCCTGTTTTAATAGCTACTTGCATAACAATTCCAGAGCACCTACTCTTATGACTCTATGTTGTGCCATTCCTGTATTATTCCTGCTAAAAGTTATGAAAGAATTGCTAGCAGTCTGCTACCTCTGTGTGCATTTAAAGGGGGTATTCCACAGGATAGGGGATAGCTATTAGATTGGTGGGGCCTGTACCGCCTGCAGCCCCCCTCAAATTAATGGAGCGCCCGGTCGCACATGCGTGCAGCATTAATTTCTATGGTAATTCCAGAGATAGGTGAGCGCTGTACTCGACTATCTCCGGTACTCCAATAGAAATGAATGGAGAGGGGGCTGCAGGGGGTATGGGGCCCCCTTTCTCGTGATTGGTGGAGGTCCCAGCGCTAGAACCCCCACCGGTCTTACGGTTGTACTTTATCCTGTGGATAGGGGATAACTTTAAACAACCGAAATACCCCTTTAAGCATCTAATAACAAGAAGAGCAAACTGTTCTGTATGTGTCACCTAATTGAAAGCAGCCTGTGAGATGGGTGTTTTTTGTCTGCAATGCACACTTGAAAGTGTGGCCGCCTCCATGTCTGAATGCATTCCTATTATCCCACATATCCCACAGACTGTTTTCAATTGGGTGATACATAGAGCAGCGTTTGCTCAGTCTCCTCCTTTTAAAATACAAATATAAGCCACTTGCAGTGTTAGGGTCTATTCACACGTCCGTATTTTGTAATCCGCAACTGTTCTGCAAATTTGCGAACGGATAGAGGATAGAGGGCCCATTCATTTCAATGGCCCCGCAAAAAATATGGACAGCACAAAAAAATAGAGCTTGTCCTACTATTGTCCGCAAAATGCGGTCTGTGGTCCCATTGTAGTCAATGGGTCCGCAAAAATGTGGATGGCATGCGGAATGCATTAATGTCTTCCGCATGTCATTCGCAATTGCGGATCCGTTTACAGGAAATAGAAAGAAATATTTTAGTACCCTAGCAACATATATTCCTCCTTTTTTTTTTTTTGCAGAAAAACGGAACAAATGCGGATGTACAATTGGTAAAAACTGAAGGTTTTTGCGGAAACACGGATCCCAAAAAAACGGGACGAAAATCTGGAAAACAAAAATACTAAAGTGTGAATGGACCCTTAGGAGTTTAGTGCAGGTGCAATGTGTTTGAATGAAGGAGGCTGAGCAATGTGTCTGGTCACATGACCCTCCATCAGCAGCCATCTTATGGACAGGACCTCTATGTGGAGAGCACAGAAGATATCTGCCCAAAAAGGAAACATTGCTTATGAAATATAGCAAACGGAACAGAATATCAACAAAGGCATATTAGTAGGTGCTATACAGTCATCTTACATACACAATGGTCAACAGTAGCCAGAAAGTGGCCATCTTCTTTAACTTGTTGTTTTATTCCCAGTAGAGGACTTGAACGGCTTCTATAATGTGTTACAACACCCCCATCAGTGTTATACTGACAAGTTGGCAATTTGGCCCTTCCTTAAGTCATTGGTAGGTACCTACCGCCTTCCATAGTAACACATAGTAATGACATATTTAATTCAAATTTTTATAGCAAACATTTAAAATTTTTTATATCTATTGTGAACATTAAAATTGGTCTTTTTTTTTACTATTTCTTTATGTGATGATACTTAAAAAATTAACTAATTGTTCTTTTCCCACTAGCCACTAGAGCAGACACAGTAGGGCAATGCTTCCATTTTTCTGTAGCTCATTTTTCAGTTTTGCTGTATATACTGGGACAGGATGAGCAGAGTCATCTCATTATCATTAGGAGGTTAGCGACAGATCAGCTGTACCGCTGCAGCCAAAGGATAGTGACAACATATACAAACTACTGTTATGGCGCGGTGTGGGTAGGAAACTCCACACCAAACACAAGAGGGAAGGGAAAAGGTACTAGGCCTGGAAACTATGGAAAGGGGAAAGGTCACCACCTAGTGAATCCCTAAAACGAGCCCTAGTGAATCCTACCATCGAGGTCTGTTCATACGCAGGAACCTAGAGCCTATCTGACCCTAAAGGGCCCTGGAAATAGTGTCAGGACAAAGAAGTCCTGTTCCTTCCTAGCTGAAGGAACAGGAGACTCCCTCAGGCCTAATACCAAGAGATAAAGGAATACCACAAACAAGAAATAAGGAAATAACACTTAACTCCAAAGTACGTGGACGAGCAGGAACTCAGAGGAGAACCAACAACAGTACTTCCACAACCAAAAAAGGAGCTATAAACCGCATAGCATGATGGGTGAGACAAGATTAAATAGAGGAGTTGGAATTACCACTTAAGCTACACCTGAGACAAGAGGTGTGGTCATACCCAGCAACAACACAGAAACAAATGAAACCAAAGAGGCTGTCAGATCGCATCACGTGCAGCCAGTCTCTTAGATCTTCTGACCGCTGTCAGGGGAGAGACTGTGACAACTACATTATACACTCACCTAAAGAATTATTAGGAACACCTGTTCTATTTCTCATTAATGCGATTATCTAGTCAACCAATCACATGGCAGTTGCTTCAATGCATGTAGGGTTGTGGTCCTGGTCAAGACAATCTCCTGAACTCCAAACTGATCGTCAGAATGGGAAAGAAAGGTGATTTAGGCAATTTTGAGCGTGGCATGGTTGTTGGTGCCAGACGGGCCGGTCTGAGTATTTCACAATCTGCTCAGTTACTGGGATTTTCACGCACAACCATTTCTAGGGTTTAAAAAGAATGGTGTTAAAAGGGAAAAACATCCAGTATGCGGCAGTCCTGTGGGCGAAAATGCCTTGTTGATGCTAGAGGTCAGAGGAGAATGGGCCGACTGATTCAAGCTGATAGAAGAGCAACGTTGACTGAAATAACCACTCGTTACAACCGAGGTATGCAGCAAAGCATTTGTGAAGCCACAACACGCACAACCTTGAGGCGGATGGGCTACAACAGCAGAAGACCCCACCGGGTACCACTCATCTCCACTACAAATAGGAAAAAGAGGCTACAATTTGCAGGAGCTCACCAAAATTGGACTGTTGAAGACTGGAAAAATGTTGCCTGGTCTGATGAGTCTCGATTTCTGTTGAGACATTCAAATGGTAGAGTCCGAATTTGGCGTAAACAGAATGAGAACATGTATCCATCATGCCTTGTTACCACTGTGCAGGATGGTGGTGGTGGTGTAATGGTGTGGGGGATGTTTTCTGGGCACACTTTAGGCCCCTTAGTGCCAATTGGCCATAGTTTAAATGCCACGGGCTACCTGAGCATTGTTTCTGACCATGTCCATCCCTTTATGACCACCATGTACCCATCCTCTGATGGCTACTTCCAGCAGGATAATGCACCATGTCACAAAGCTCGAATCATTTCAAATTGGTTTCTTGAACATGACATTGAGTCACCAGATCTCAACCCAATAGAGCATCTTTGGGATGTGGTGGAACGGGAGCTTCGTGTCCTGGATGTGCATCCCTCAAATCTCCATCAACTGCAAGATGCTATCCTATCAATATGGGCCAACATTTCTAAAGAATGCTATCAGCACCTTGTTGAATCAATGCCACATAGAATTAAGGCAGTTCTGAAGGCAAAAGGGGGTCCAACACCGTATTAGTATGGTGTTCCTAATAATTCTTTAGGTGAGTGTATATACACACACACACTTTAGCTGTTTTTTATTATTATAACCCATTGAAGTATCCAAGATTTTTTCTGCCCTTATGATATTGGAGAGTATGTTTTTAGGACTGCTCACTGATAAATAGTAAATTATCTCAGTAAGGCCTAGGCTAGTTTCATACATGCGTCAAAGAAATCCAGCAGGCTTTTCCACCAGACATAAGCCGTATGCCCACTAGACCCAGTTGACTATAATGGGATGCGGTGATATCCCTGCCACCTCCCATCCGGGTGTGCTGGATCCGGAAAACTTGCCTGAACAACCTGCTGGATTTCTTTGACGAATGTGCAGTGGTTTTTTTGCACATTTTTCTTGCACAAAAACTGCTGCAGACAGGGGACTCTATCTATATGGTATGGTATAAAAGTACACTACTCACAAAAAGTTAGAGATATTTGGCTTGTGGGTGAAATTTCAGGATAAACCTAAAATGGACTCTAACCTTTACAGGTGAACTTAACTTTTGAATGCACATGTCTCAGTACATTTTGCACAACTTGCTGTTCTCTAACAAGGAACTTAAGGCTACTTTCACACCTATAATGCAAACGTTGGTATCCGTTCAGTACGGATCCGTCTGCATAACTCAGTCAAAAAAAAGTCTAAGTGTAAGTCAAACGGATCTGTCCTGACTTACATTGAAAGTCAATGGGGGACGGATCCGTTTACAATTGCACCAATATTGTGTCAATGTAAACGGATCCGTCCCCATCGACTTACATTGTAAGTCAGGACGGATCCGTTTGGCTCCACATCGCCAGGTGATGTGGAGCAGCGTTTTGGTGTCCGCCTCCAGAGCAGAATGGAGGCGGAACGGAGCCAAACGGATGCATTTCGAGTGGATCCTTATCCATTCAGAATGCATTGGGGCTAAACTGATCCATTTAGGGCCGCTTGTGAGAGCTTTGAAACGGATCTCACAGGCGGACCCAGAAATGGCAGTGTCAAGTAGTCTTACGTCAAAATTCACTGGTTCAATTAGAATTGGTATTTAAACAGTCCTCCTCATCATGTTGTTCATATTTTGACATCATGAGACCAAGACAACACCTAACAATTGATCAACAGTACCTTGCCATTGCAAGGCTTCAAGCAGGATGTTCTTAGACGGAAGTGGCCACTGAGCTTAGAGTGTCACCCAGTGTCATCAGCAGGTTGCAGCAGAGATACAGAGAGACTGGAAGAGTCACACAAAGGCATAGAGGTGGACATCCTTTGGCCACATCCCACACTGATGACCTCTTCATTGTGAACAATGCCCTGCAGAACAAGATGATGAATGGCATACAACTCCAGGCACATTTAAGGGAGGTGAGAGGCACCCAAGTGTCACGTCAAACCATTCTACACTATTTATATCAGCATGGTCTGGGTGCTAGAGGACCTGCATGGGTACCTGACCACATCATCGTCTTGCACGGGCCAGGAAGCATCTACACTGGATGAGGGAACAGTGGACCTCAGTGCTGTTCACTGATGAAAGTTAATTCACACCAAGCAAAAATGAACACCGCCAATGATGTTGGAGACGTCAAGGAGAGCGCTATACATCAGCCACTGTTGTCACCAGACGAGCCTTTGGTGGTGTCACTTTGTGAATGGTACAGTGACAACTCCATACTACTTGAAAAACATCATTAATTCAGTCATTGTGCCTTTGTATGAACAACACAGGCCTAATTTCATCTTCATGGACGACAATGCGCCAGCTCATCAAGGTCGCATCATTAGGGAATGGCTGCTGGAGACTGGGGGACCTGAAATGGAGTGGCCTTGCACTTTCTCCAGACCTGAATCCCATTTAAAACCTATGGGATCAGCTGAGATGCCATGCCTCAGCAGACAATAAGTCGACTTGTGAACAGCATGAGATGTTGTTGTCAAGCTGTAATTGATGCTCAAGGCCACATTTTTTGAGACATTAAGTCTTTTGTGGGGGTATACCCACCACTGGTGTTGGATTTTGTTTCAATAAATTGTTTGAGATGATGAAATCACCATTTCTGCTTCTACTTAAATAGCCTACTTTCATGATATAATATCACTGTTACATAAACTTTTTACGTTTTCAATAAATTTCACCCAGTCTGCACAAATCGTGGTAAATTATAAGGCTTAATTACAGAGTGACCACAATGGTTTCCTATTTGGAAAAAAAAACCTCACGAAGAACTAGGCCACAGACTGTACTAATATGTGTGTTTGCTTTACCCTTTTCAAATTTTTTTGTTTTGTTTTTTAAAGGTGCCTCTATGGAGTTCCCCTTTGAAGCTCATAGCTTAATATTGATGGTGTCATCAGAGTGACATGATTAACAGTGGCATCATGCTACTACAATTACAGGGGTTGGCCCATCTCAGACTTTAATGGCATATCATTAGGATATGTCATCAAAGGCACAGATGTGCAGGTCCCAACTCTGGGGCCCAGCCCGATTTCCAGAACGGGACCCCTGAAGTGAATGGAGGGTGGCCTCGCATAACCGGAGTGCTCTCCTTCACTTCTGGGGCACAGTTCTACATCCAGCTGGTTTCAAAGTTGGAACTTGCAAATATCTGACTATTAAGGCATATCCTAGCAATATGTCATAAATGTTGAGATATTACAGTCTCTTTAAACGCATCACTAGTGTGCAATCATTGTCCACAAGTCCTATAAAAGCAGTGACGGCCAAAGGAACCTTAATAACAGTGACCTCCACAGGCAGACCATCAAGGCATGGGGGGCAGAAGACTCAGATTAGAGATGTCTCATTTTTCATAATTGATCTCCATGAATACTCATAATTCAATATAGGTAAATGTTTAGACTTCAGAGCTGCAATCACAGTGTCCCACTGCTACAGCAGTGGATTACTGCTAATGGGTTTTTTGTGCATTTCCTATATCTATGCCGCAAAAGTGTTAAAAATGCATTTTGCCTTTTACTTATGCATCTTCTGTGTAGTTATCAGTAAACGGTTAACACACCTTAGCAACCATTTCCTGGGGGGTGTTGTCACCCTCCCCATAGAGAGTGGTTAGATCAGGAGCATTCAGTGTAGATACAATGGATGTCTAGACAGTGTAGTGTACTGAGGCAGCAGGATACAGCCCAGAGGAAAGCTAGCCAACAAGTCAGCCAAAGTGGAGAAAGAAAACATTGAAAAACATTCCAGTGTTAAGAGGAGGCGCCTGGAAAACCTCTGTGGAGATAAACTGCTTAAAAGAGAAGCCTATAGACTCCACAGCGCCGGACATTGTCCAGAAAGTGAAAGGTTTCCAGCCCATGACAAGCCTCAAAAAGGCAGAATCTGGATATGCCCACCATACTACATCCCACAGTGGAAACCTGTAGCAATATTAACTGTGCCTGTGAAAAAGGTTCAGAACTTAGTCTGACGTTCGGGGCCGCCCGTGGTTGCATAGTGAGAAAGTGTTGCATCCCTATTTATTGATGCTTATGCAAAAGTCAGCTAGAGAATCGCAGTGTGAGGAAAATTGCTTTAAAGACACATCTTGACCTTTTTAAGTGTTACTGCAGCCATGTGACCTGAGAGATGTATGGAAATTATACTTAAGAACTGCCAGTCAATGCATATTGAGAACTGTGCCTAATGTACTTAAACTTGATCCTTCAGTAAAGATCCGTTCTGCTGATAATGTGGCCTCATTATTTCTTGCACTGTTACACTATACAGACAACTTCAACTGCCTAATGGACCCTGCCATGCACCTCACAGCAACCTTCAACATCGAGCAGGAGAACCAGGGTGTCCCCCCGAAAAGAGGAAAGTTGTGCCCTTCTCATCAGTGCAGCCCCAGGAGCAGTTTTCTCTTATCCCCCGTGCTTGAATCCTACTTCCTGGTGTGTCATGTGTCTGCTGTTCCATCATGCCTTAGGGCAGTGAGATGAGTCCTGACATCAGCAGAACATGACTCTAACCATGCCCCTTGTTCTTACAGATGCTTGTGCGTCCTACATTACAAGACTCCAATTCAGGACGTAACCTACAGCAACCATAAATCTAAACAGGATTGCTACAGGACGCAATAGTAGGCTAATAATTTTACAATAAGGCAGTTTCGATAAATGGTGATATTTTTTAAACAGGATACAGTTATATAAGTAGTGCAACCCCTTTAGTCCCAAATGAAGGTACATGTTGTAGCTCCTGGGCCTCAAAACAAAATCTGTAACAGTGCCCCACCAACCATGTATCATTTAAAATAGCGGTGTCTTATTTTATCCCAGAGGAGCCATTGGTCCCACTCAAGTACAAGGGCCTGGTGTGACTGCTACTTTTGTACCTTCTAAAGCAATGTCCCTGCATACAATTAAAATAGACAAGCCCTATAAATCCAATGTGCAACCGGGTGCCTGCTGTTTCAGACAGAAGACATCCGCGGTTATTTCCGCAACTGGACTTTTAACCCTTCTGATGTTGTGGTCAAACGTGACCACTGCATCTGGACAGGACAAAACCGAGTCTTCTCCGGCTCCCCCTGGCGAAGATCGGGGATGCCGAAATGTGTGTGTGGCAGCTTCCGACCTTCTGTGTGACAGGAGGCTGCTGCACATTAGTTCCTGTGACTGCGCTCCATAGGAACATAGTATAATCCCCAAAGGCTCCAATGCTAATGCCTTGGAGTCTATAGGAGAAGCAGTCTGATGCAACTTATAGTTCCCTATAGAAACTATAAAAAAGTGTAAAAAAAAAAAAAGTCACACACCCCAAAATGGTATCAATGAAAAGTACAGATCACATTACTGCAAAAAATAGGGGTCAGTATATATTTTTTTCAGTATTAAAATGCAAGAAAAACTACACATATGAGGTATCTCCGCAATCGTACTGACCTGGTCAGTTTTACCATATAGGGAATGCCGTAAAAACAAAACCCAAACAACTGTTGCGGAATTCGTTTTTTTTTTCCCCAATTCTACCCCATTTGGAATTTTTTTCCCAGTTCCTCACGATATCGTATGCAATATTAAATAGTGGAATTAGAAAATGCAACTTGTCACGCAAAAAAACAAGCCCTCATACGGCTATGTGAACTGAAAAATATACAGGTGAAACTCGAAAAATTTGAATATCGTTAAAGTTAATTTATTTCAGTAATGCAACTTAAAAGGTGAAACTAACATATGAGAGACTCATTACATGCAAAGCGAGATATTTCAAGCCTTTATTTGTTATAATTTGGATGATTATGGCTTACAGCTTATGAAACCCCAAAGTCACAATCTCAGGTCCCCTTTGCTCAGGGGGTACGGATTAATTAGCTGACTAAAATTAGAATATCGTGCAAAAGTTCATTTATTTCAGTAATGCAGCTTAAAATTTGAATATTGTGAAAAGGTTCAATAGTCTAGGCTCAAAGTGTCACACGCTAGTCAGCTAATTAATCCATACCCCCTGAGCAAAGGGGACCTGAGATTGTGACTTTGGGGTTTTCATAAACTGTAAGCCATAATCATCCAAATTATACCAAATAAAGGCTTGAAATATCTCGCTTTGCCTGTAATGAGTCTCATATGTTAGTTTCACCCTTTAAGTTGCATTACTGAAATAAATGAACTTTGCACGATATTCAAATTTTTCGAGTTTCACCTGTATTTCCTGTTCTGGCTCTTTAATTTTATCTTTGTTTGGACTTTTAGCACAGCAAACAGCCTTGCGTGAGTCGGTCAAACCATCATTGCGACTAGAGAGGAAAAGGGAATGACTCAATTAGAGCATCAAACATTACACTGAAAACGCAGTGCTCTTCTGTGCACTTCTATATCTAGGCCTATCAAGATAACAAGAGAGAGCTATCATACTGTTGTCCCAATTATGCATTTAAGGCCCCTTTAAGGCAGGTTTCCTGACAGTCGGTTGCTCGTTAAGTGAAGGACACCGCTACTAGTGCGATCCCTTGTCCCCATACAGAATTATTGTTTCTGGGCAGATCACTGTTTAGACATCACGATCTGCTGCCCAGAAACGATGACTGATGTGCCTGTATGGCAGGATCACCCAATGAACGCACATTTTGCTCATTCATTGGGTGATCGGCGGCTCGTTTACACAGGCAGATTGTAGGGAATGAGCGTTCGCAGGAACAGTGGTTCTCAATAATCTGCACGATAATTGTCTCCTGTAAGTCCATCTTTACACTGCCAGATGTTCGGGCAGACTATCGCTAATGAGCATTCGTTAGCGATAATCTGCTGGTGTAAAGGTGCTGCCGATTATTCTCATTCATTGGGCAATACGGTCGTTGGTGCGTTCACCTAAATAGTCCTTTGCCGGCAGCAGATTGTGCCGTCTAAACAGCCGGCAAACAATTATTCTACATGGGAAGGAGCCATGGCAAGGACAGAGCTTCTATTAAATTCTTATTTTACATCTTCTTCTCACTAACCTTCATTGCTGATGTTTTTCAAGTTGGATGCTTAAAGGGATTTTTCTCACAAAAATAATTGCTGTAGGTCCGATAACTCTCATACCTGGTATTCGGCTGTCGTTGCCGGAATAAGCCTTATGTAGTCATATATTGATCTTGATTTGCCCTAATAGGTCATAAGGACTTGGAACGTTATCCCTTAAAGAGATTTTTAGGGCTTAACTATTGATGATCTGTCCTCAGGATAAGTCATGAATATCTGATTGGTGGGTGTCCAACTCCGAGCACCACCACCCGTTGTCTATTGGAAGAGGACACGGTGCTCTGGTGAACTCTGCAGCCTGTAAAGTCATATCCATTGGTAAAATCGTCTTTGTGCAGCTCAGTTCCAGTCAAGTGAATGGGAGTAAGCTGCAATTCAAAGTTTAACCACTATACAATGTACGGCACTGTATACTATGGTGATTCTTCGGCACTTGGAAAGACAAGGGGAGCTGTGAGGCCATTAGCAAAACTTTTGGTGGCAGGTGGGCCAGTGCTCTTTTTTGAGCTCATTTGTCAAGGTACCTTATGGTAGTACTACCATATTGTGATGGCCCTACCTCCAGCTGTAGCAGTCTTTATTGTGGGACCGATATAACAAGTGTGCAAATGAGACATCCCTTTAAAGAAATGTACAACACCATTAATTTATAATATCAGGTAGAATAATTCAGGGGTAGGCCTGATCACTTTCCCTGAACCGGTTTTAACACAAGAACTTACTCACAAAACTGGAGATGAGTGGGATGAGGCCAGGTTCCATCCTGGACTTAATTATAAAACGTATTCTTAAGATATCACTGAACTTCTTGCATTATTCCAGAGGAGCCAGGATAGAAGATGCCAGACGTAACGAGCAACATGAGAAGACAGCATGGTAAAAGGGACTGTACATATTTGTGTGGCAACAGTATGTGGGGAGGGAGGCTGTAGTATGTGGGTTGCTTCCAGTGGGCACCATCTGCAGCAATATTATATTTGTTCAAAATTCGTTTTGGGTCCAATTTGACCAAATTGTTTATGTAATCCAACTGAATGGTCCAAATAAATCCTATCTGAATCAGAATTACTCTGATTGCCTTGAAAAGTCTCTCCCTTGATTCCTCCTAATTGATCTACAAAAAATCCAGATTTAGTAGAATCCAAATTTTGGGAAAAATTCAAGCTCAGTTTCTAAATGTTAGAATCGATTCGCCCATCTCTAGTGAGGAGACAAAGACACGTGGATGACAAACCGCATAGATGAGTCATGGCCGGAAGGAGGTGTCATGACGGTATGGACCAGATGGAGCAGAAAAGATAGGAGGACGACTCCAATTTAAGAAGAAGTCACCAGTAAGCCACCTGCTATCATTGTGTATTTCTGACTGTGTCCTATCAGTACTGAATTTACTCTTTTACTATCGATCATTGCTCCTAAGTTCAAGACGGGTATTTGAAAAATTACCTTGGAAATAACTAGGTAAAAAAGATCTGGATGGAGTCCTGTTTGTAAGTTAGAACGTTTATCAGAGAATATAGAAGGTATTTGTAAAGAATAAAAAGGGATAAAAGTGGATTGGTTAATCTAATCTCATGTTATGATAGCAAACATACAACAGCACCTAGGGCGATTGGATATATGCAAACACTAAATGTCTAAGGAACGTTAAAGTACATCACTGCTGTATTTACTATCATATGATGAGAAACAGGTGCAGGTTAAACAAGATTGCAAGGTAGGTATATTAACCCTCTAGCAACCACTTTGAAATTGGAAGAACCTTCCCAACAATGTCATGTTTTATTGTAGATTGTCAATTTAAGTCCCAAATAAATATAGTTAGCACGTAAACTCAGGTGCCTTAAAGGGGTTGTCCCATCGAAAAATATTCTACAGTTTTCAAACCAGCAAATGGATCTGAATACTTTTGTAATTGCATGTAATTAAACATTTGGCATAGCCACTGAGTTATTCAATCAAATGTATCTGTATAGCGCCACCTGCTGTTTGTTTTCTTTCTTATTTCGTTGTCCGGCTCACTGAGATGGCCGCACATGCTCAGTTTCATCCTTCAACTGCTTCCTGAGCTGTGATAGGGAGAGCATGGACACGCCTCCTGAGCTGTGATAGGGAGAGCTGAGACACGCGCCCTGAGCTGTGATAGGGAGAGCTGAGACACGCCCCCTTAGCTGCAGCAGAAAAGACACTCCCCTTGAGATGTCAGCTTGATATAAATCTAGAAGAGCAATAACTGGTGAGATCTCTGGATTCATGTGAGGTACAGGGCTGGTTCTGGCTTTGTTGTCTGATTTTTATTTTCCACATTGTTCATGGAATAACCACTTTAAGTGCACTTTAAACTCTTAGTAACATAACTTTATTCTGCAGGTCAGTACAATTACGGTGATGCCAAATTTATATTGTTTTTATTATGCTATATTTTTTTTCTCAAATGTAGTGTTTCTTTTTACTTTGTTATCTGTGACTGATAAATAATGTACAATGTTCATAGTATGGGTCGCTAAGGATTTGGTGTATCGTTTACATTTTTTTCAATAATTAAGAATTATATGGGAGAAAAGTTTTGTTTTTTTCTATAAAACCCCAAACGTGTGACAATCATTAGAATTAGAGAAGTGATCACATTAGCAAATGCTCATCATCTTACGGCCAGTGCCCAGCCCCCTTGATGCTTTTCATATGAAACCCCTCTCCTTTCACCCCTCTGGCCCGCCCTAGGTTCTTCTGATTACGTCCTCCTCTTGGTGAGAAATCCAGCGACAGCGCCGTTCAACAGATTTGCCGAACCAGCGCACTTCATTCCCCATTATGGGCAGAGGCACAAGGGCGTTTAATATGCAGGTGCGGCTAATCTGTTGAACGGCGCTTGTGCTGGCGCTGGATTTCTCACTAAGAGGAGGACGTAAGCAGAAAAACCTATGGCGGGCCAGAGGGGTGAATGGGGAGGGGTTTTGCATAAAAAGCACCGAGTGGCCTGGGCACCTGTCGCATGAACGCCGCCCCTGGGCACCTTCAGAAGCTAATTAACATATTGAATAAAAGTGTTTTTCTGAGAAAATCGGCGATGGACAGGAATATGGAAGGTAGCATTCTAATATGGGGAATGTAATGGAGAACTTGATGTTAGTGTTCTATAATGGTGATTTTAGACAAAAGACTCTCTTTAAAAGTAGCCCTGTTTTGTAGTCAGGTCCGAATTGATGGAAGGCAGGGCCAGAAATACCATATTGTGGCACATTATACCACCCCTACAGAGGCAAATACCACAGTCTATCACAAAATACTGCCACCAAAACACAAAACTAAGCCACTGTTTACATTGCCAAAACACAAAATGCATCCCAAAAAATTCCACTGGCAGATCACGAGGAGGGCTCAGACGGCCCCCTGGGCATCAGCCCACCGGGAAATTTCCCTGTAAGATCTATGGCCTATCCACCCCTGCTTCAACCTATAACCTTCTATTTTTGCCTTTAAAACTGCATTCTAACCTGAAAAAGACCCCTCAAATGCAATTTGGGCTAATTTGTGTGTGGTGAGGGGTTAAGAGGGTTATATACCTATAGACAATGGCTTTTTTGTTAGTTCTCCCAAAAATAAGCAGTTCATAGAGTATTTGACTGCTGGATCCCCTAGTGCAGTGGTCGGCAAAGTGCGGCACGCGAGCCACAAGCGGCTCTTTAGACACTTCTATGCGGCTCTTTGGTGCGCAATAATCGCATTTGCGGACCCGAAAATTTTATATGATGGGGCACATAGCTGGCTTTATGTGTGAAGTATGTTTACTACTGTCTGAACTCAAGAAGAAACAAGCTCTCTCCTATTGATAATATGGCCAGCCTCTGTACTCACTGTCACTATGAATGCACTGCAGCGAGCGGCTTCCGGTGCAGCTACATCACTTCCGGGTATAGACTTTTGTCCGGATATAGTAAAGTGGCAGAACACCGTCCCGAACACCCATTTTGGCCATTTTGTCAATAGGAGAGAGCTTGTTTCAGAGTTCAGACAGTAGTAAAAAAACTTTACACACAAAGTCAGTTACTGTATGTGCGCAGTTTAGGACACATGAGGGGACACATAGGGCCATGAGGGGGACCAGCATAAGATGCTATATGTGTGTCTTATGCTGGCCCCCCTCATGGCCCTATGTGTCATAGCACACATCCCTGGCCCTGCCTATAACAGTGCCATACACAGATCCATCCCATAACAGCGTCATCCACTGGTCCCCCATAAGTGTCCTCCACAGATCCCCCATAAGTGTCCTCCACAGATCCCCCATAAGTGTCCTCCACAGATCCCCCATAAGTGTCCTCCACAGATCCCCCATAAGTGTCCTCCACAGATCCCCCATAAGTGTCCTCCACAGATCCCCCATAAGTGTCCTCCACAGATCCCCCATAAGTGTCCTCCACAGATCCCCCATAAGTGTCCTCCACATATCCCCCATAAGTGTCCTCCACAGATCCCCCATAAGTGTCCTCCACAGATCCCCCATAAGTGTCCTCCACAGATCCCCCATAAGTGTCCTCAACAGATCCCCCATAAGTGTCCTCCACAGATCCCCCATAAGTGTCCTCCACAGATCCCCCATAAGTGTCCTCCACAGATCCCCCACATAACACCGTCCTCCACAGATCCCCCACATAACACCGTCCTCCACAGATCCCCCACATAACACCGTCCTCCACAGATCCCCCACATAACACCGTCCTCCACAGATCCCCCACATAACACCGTCCTCCACAGATCCCCCACATAACACCGTCCTCCACAGATCCCCCACATAACACCGTCCTCCACAGATCCCCCACATAACAGCGTTCTCCACAGATCCCCCACATAACAGCGTCCTCCACAGATCCCCCACATAACAGCGTCCTCCACAGATCCCCCACATAACAGCGTCCTCCACAGATCCCCCACATAACAGCGTCCTCCACAGATCCCCCACATAACAGCGTCCTCCACAGATCCCTCACATAACAGCGTCCTCCACAGATCCCCCACATAACAGCGTCCTCCACAGATCTCTCACATAACAGCGTCCTCCACAGATCCCCCACATAACAGCGTCCTCCACAGATCCCCCACATAACACCGTCCTCCACAGATCCCCCACATAACACCGTCCTCCACAGATCCCCCACATAACAGCGTCCTCCACAGATCCCTCACATAACAGCGTCCTCCACAGATCCCTCACATAACACCGTCCTCCACAGATCCCCCACATAACAGCGTCCTCCACAGATCCCTCACATAACACCGTCCTCCACAGATCCCCCACATAACAGCGTCCTCCACAGATCCCTCACATAACAGCGTCCTCCACAGATCCCTCACATAACAGCGTCCTCCACAGATCCTTCACATAACAGCGTCCTCCACAGATCCTTCACATACCAGCGTCCTCCACAGATCCTTCACATACCAGCGTCCTCCACAGATCCTTCACATAACAGCGCCATCCACAGATCCTTCACATAACAGCGCCATCCACAGATCCTTCACATAACAGCGCCATCCACAGATCCCCCATATCAGTGCATCATCCACAGAAGCTTTACAGTGCTCCATCCACTGATACATAACAGTGCATCATCCACAGAAGCTGAACAGTGCGTCATCCACAGATACATAACAGTGCGTCATCCACAGATACATAACAGTGCGTCATCCACAGATACATAACAGTGCGTCATCCACAGATACATAACAGTGCGTCATCCACAGATACATAACAGTGCGTCATCCACAGATACATAACAGTGCGTCATCCACAGATACATAACAGTGCGTCATCCACAGATACATAACAGTGCGTCATCCACAGAAGCTGAACAGTGCGTCATCCACAGATACATAACAGTGCGTCATCCACAGATACATAACAGTGCGTCATCCACAGATACATAACAGTGCGTCATCCACAGATACATAACAGTGTGTCATCCACAGATACATAACAGTGCGTCATCCACAGATACATAACAGTGCGTCATCCACAGATACATAACAGTGCGTCATCCACAGAAGCTGAACAGTGCGTCATCCACAGATACATAACAGTGCGTCATCCACAGATACATAACAGTGCGTCATCCACAGATACATAACAGTGCATCATCCACAGAAGCTGAACAGTGCATCATCCACAGATACATAACAGTGCGTCATCCACAGATACATAACAGTGCGTCATCCACAGATACATAACAGTGCGTCATCCACAGATACATAACAGTGCGTCATCCACAGATACATAACAGTGTGTCATCCACAGATACATAACAGTGCGTCATCCACAGATACATAACAGTGCGTCATCCACAGATACATAACAGTGCGTCATCCACAGAAGCTGAACAGTGCGTCATCCACAGATACATAACAGTGCGTCATCCACAGAAGCTGAACAGTGCGTCATCCACAGATACATAACAGTGCATCATCCACAGAAGCTGAACAGCGCATGCACTACTTTTTTGCGTTGCGGAGGCACAGCCAGAAGCACCACGGAAGCACCCTGTAGCACTCATATCCCGGATCCTGGACCCATTGAAGTGAATGGGTCCATGATGCGGGCTGCCCACGGCCGTGGGCAGCTCGCATCATGGACCCATTCACTTCAGCATGCGCTTCCTTCCTATATATTTTAGGTTTTAAAAATGTGGCTCTCAAAAGAAATTTCAATCGTGGTTTTGGCGATATTTGGCTCAGTTGACAAAAAAGTTTGCCCATCACTGCCCTAGTGATCGACTGTAACCTGTAGGGACATTGGCAATAAGTGTTCAATTTCCCTGCAGTGACACCATAGGAGAAATTAAGTACTACACAGGGTCCAATGAAATTAATAGCCTGCCCATGTACATGTTGGGTCCTCCAGAGTAATAGACACCATTTGAAGCTTCTCTACAAGGTCTTTAACATTTGAACCCACCTCTATGGTACCTGCACATGGTGCGGATCGCGAGCGGTCTTTACACCCAGATTTTTGTGATACAAATCCGCAGCGTACTATAGTACCAGCAGACATCTTCCATGCGGATATTGACCTGCGGTGCAGATTGTGAAATCCACGTCAGTTCTTTGTGTTGATTTTCATTTTGTAGTTTTCACTCTCTGCATTTCAAAGAGGAACATCTGGGGGCAAATCCTCTACAAAATCCACAGGTAACACATGCAGATTTTGATGTGTATTTGGGCCAGAAACGTATCAAAATCTGTTCAGAAAATTCAAATCAATTTATGTGTGAAGTTGCCCTAAAGGTGACAGTCAGTGAAGCGCAGAAGAGGACAAAGATCTGCTGTTTTGACATGAAGAGATACTCAGCACTTAATTATCTCCTCTGTAGCAGGGGAAAAGAACCATTAGATGGCACTTATTGAACTGAATGGTCTTAGAGGGGTGTGGATGTATGGAGAGCAGAGGTAGCAGTCATACCCAGCCTCTGAGGAAGCTCCTGAGCCACATAAAAAGACATTAGTATTGTAAATGACATATGGAAGGTGAGGGTCCAATTGCAGATATCGCATTGGTACCCAAGGGCATCAAGTTATGAGTCTGTAGGCCCTTTCAGTTCTCTAGGATCCCTCCTACATCCATGAAGAGCAGAGGTAGCAGTCATACCCAGCCTCTGAGGAAGCTCTTGAGCCACATAAAAAGACATTAGTATTGAAAATGACATATGGAACGTGAGGGTCCAATTGCAGATATCGCATTGGTACCCAAGGGCATCATGAGTCCTACATCCCTGAAGAGCAGAGGTAGCAATCATACCTTGCCTCTGAGAAAGCTCAAAAGCTCCTGAGCCACATAAAAAGACATTAGTATTGTAAATGACATATGGGGAACCCGATTGCAGATATTGCATTGTTATCCAATAGCATCAAATTATGATTCTTTAGGCCCTTCCAGTTCTTTAGGAATATGGAATATTCTACATATGTTGAACTCTTAGAGAATAGTGCAAATGCTGCAGACTTTCCCCAGTGGAGTAACATGAAGAAGATCCATGGAATTTACAGTAGAAGCAAAGTGGATGACTTTTCACAGATTTCATCCATGCGCTGAGGATGGAAATCAGCACCTAAGGCTACTTTCACACTAGCGTTCATGGGTCCGTTCGTGAGCTCCGTTTGAAGGAGCTCACGAGCGGACCCGAACGCCTCCGTCCAGCCCTGATGCAGTCTGAATGGAGCGGATCCGCTCAGACTGCATCAGTCTGGCGGCGTTCAGCCTCCGCTCCGCTCGCCTCCGCACGGACAGGCGGACAGCTGAACGCTGCTTGCAGCGTTCGGGTGTCCGCCTGGCCGTGCGGAGGCGAGCGGATCCGTTCAGACTTACAATGTAAGTCAATGGGAACGGATCCGCTTGAAGATGACACCATATGGCTCAATCTTCAAGCGGATCCCCCATTGACTTTACATTGAAAGTCTGAACGGATCCGCTCAGGCTACTTGCGCACTTGCGAAATTTTTCAAAGTTATTAATGCAGACGGATCCGTACTGAACGGAGCCTCCGTCTGCATTAATGTGATCGGATCCGTTCAGAACGGATCCGATCAAGCGCAAGTGTGAATGCACGCAACAAAATTTCCGCAGTTTGGTGCAATTATTGCTGCTTCGAAATACTGCTAGATCAGCTGCAGATTTTCTGACGGGTTGCCATACACTAAGTGAATGAATCATAGTTTTAGACCCAAACGCGAAAATATTTCAGCAATTAAACTTTTGCAAAATAAAAAGGTCTGTTGGAAAAAATGGCCATGCGTCTTATAAAGTGAATACTAGTGAGCGCTTCCACAGTGCAATGCAGGTCCTGACCACATACAGTGTCAGGACCTAGTGCTCGAACTATGACCTGACATTGCACGCAGTGCAACACGGGCCAGAGAAGACAAGGGAACATGACTGGAGGAGCAATCGCCGGACCTCTGGTGTAGCGGCAGAGCAGGAGAGGTAGGTGAAGTTATTTATTTTATTTCTGATCTGAGGTCTGATGGGGGTCTGACATGGAGGTCTGACGACGGTCTGGCATGGAGGTCTGATTGGAGTCTGGCATGGAAGTATGATCTGAGGTCTGATGGGGGTCTGACATGGAAGTCTGATCTGAGGTCTGACGAGGGTCTTGCATGGAGGTCTGATAGGTGTCTGACATGGAGGTCTGATATAAGGTCCTGTTATGGGGGTCTGATGTAGGGTCCTATTATGGGGGTCTGATGTGAGGTCCTCATTTGGGGGTCTGATCTGAGGATCTGATATAAGGTCTGATGAAAAATGTTTTTCTTATTTTCCTCCTCTAAAACCTGGGGTGCGTCTTATCATCAGGTATGTTTTATAAAGCAAAAAATATGGTATATGAAACAAAATGAAAATAATAAAAAAGACAAATCCATCATTTAAAAAATAAATGGAAAAAATGAAAAAATAGAATGAACAAATGTTACGTGCAGTAAGAATGTGAAAAATTATGTAAAAAAAATGAAATGATGCTATGTGTAAAAGAAAGAAGTAAAGAAAATATAGAATATATATATATATATATATATATATATATATATATAAAAAAGAAACATGGTAATATAACAATTCTGCATTGTGTGATAAATCTTCTGGACACTGTACCTGAGCTGATAGCATGATGGTTGGTGCACATTCGCCATGTAACGATTGGCTGTGGCAGGTATTATGTTATACATAATGCTTAATATTATCATTACACCTTGAGAAGGATGACCATGAAACGTTTGTCGGGGTGTTGAGGCGATTGTCATGTTTTGTGCTGTACCAAGTGTAACACCCCAGAGTTGTGTTACTACACTCCTCTACTCTGCTACTGTATTCTAAGAGCTTTTATATTGTCATCTGATATGATCTTGCTCATGTATTCACAAATATGCATTAAAAACTATGTTAAATGTAAATTTCTTTGTAATTTTCCATGTGGAGCATCATTGGTAGAGATAGTTTTTAATCCTGTTCTATTCTGCCCCCACCCCCCCCCCCCTCCCTGCTTGATCAAATTGATCAAATTCCCAGTCTGAGCCCTGCAGCTCAGCTGGATGACAAAAAGCAGAAAGTTGCAAACAACCTCCAGAATTCCATGAAGAAAGCATCCCCTGAGAATATATCTGTGAGTCAAGTCCAGAGACCTAGGAGAAGCCATTCCTCCTCAGCTAGTCTGTCCCCACAAAGCAGAAGGTACAGTTCAAAGCAGAAGCCTCTATTCCTGCCAATGATTGCTAAAACCTGCTGGGACCAAGGACCAAAGCTGCATACTGTTTGGATGAAAGTTATCTTCAGTAAAGAAAAGTTTGAACTTCATCTAAAGGTCTGGACATCATTTCTGCTGCAAAATTCCTCTATTACTCCTACTATCACTACACTCAATTTATTGCAAGTGAGCCAGGAGTCCGGCCTTACCCAGGTAGGAGACACCGTTGACACCATTATCATCACCATACAGAGGCATTATAGGCAATCACACCACTCTGGCATTCCTACTCATGCGTTATAACACCTTAGAAGGGCCCTGGGATAGTACCCTGTGCACGCTGCAATTGGCGTCACGACAAATACAGAACATTAAACAACCCGTACCTAGCCACTGCACATGCAATGAGCAGGACCGTGGTACGGTTACATGGACGCCAAATTATGAAGTGGGTCCGGATATGGGTATATAAATCTATAGTTTTTGTTTGTGATGCCAATTGCAGCTTGCGCAGGGTACAGTCTCAGGGCCCTTTAAGGTGTTGCAACTCACGTACCAGGTTAGGAATGCCAGAGTGGTATAATGTCTCTGTATAGTAGTAGCAATAGTGTCAACGGTGTCTCCTACCTTGGTACGGCTGGACTCCTGGATCCTGGCTCACTTGCAATAAATGAGTGTGTTGCTAGTAGGAGTAATTGAGGAACTTGGTAGTAGTAAATAAGATCCAGACTTGTAATAAAGTTCAACTTGTCTTTACTGGAGGCAGCATTAATCCATACGAGATACAGCAATAGTCTTGGGTCCCAGCAGGTATTGGCAATGTATGGCATGGATCAATATCTCTTCTGCTCCTATCATATGCCTGGAGAATATGGCAGGAATCTGTCTTCTGCTCTGTCTGTCTTCTGCTGTGTATGGGACTGACTAGCTGAGGAGGAATTTGGCTTCTCCTGGTCTCTGGATAGTTACTCACAGTTATGCTCACAGGGAAAGGTTCGTCCTGGAGATGCTGCTTGCTTGTCAACCAGCTGAGGCTGAAGGGCTCAGACTGGGAATGATCTTTGGTCTCAACCGAGGCAAGGTCCTGGCTTGGGATCCCTATTTCTGGGAGCTCCTACCAGCACAGCCTACCCCTAGCCGGGGTGGCTGGCACACTAACTATAACTTCCTTCCTTCCCCATGAGGCAGGACATGGGTGAACCCACTCTGCTCAAAGAGGGGGAGCTAAACTGGAATGTACTATTCCAGTCTAGATATGCTAAACTGTTACTAAGGCCCTGCTAACACATTGCTGCCACCTGCTGGTGTACATGGAAATTATAGCAAATACATGAAATAGGCTTAGAAAATGCACATTTGTGAGGAATATTAAATAAAATCACATTAGATGACAAGGCACATGTTACCAACAAATAGTAGCGGGGAGAAAGAGTTTAGTAACATAACTCTGGGATGTTACACACATGTCACTAACGTGTTGCTATTGAGTTAGCTGTCTTCCTCACTTGCAGATGTTTTGACATGATTTTCAATTCCACTATTTTGCGGACTTGCCATTATAATTTATTGGACCTTTGGACTTTATCCCTTTGGATGATTTAGGTTTTATATATGCTCTGCTGTTGTTTGTAACCTGACTCTTTGCTACTTTGACCTTTAGTGAGCATGCTTTAATTGCTTTTATGGTGTTTTTATTGTGATAGTCTTGTTTATACTGAATTTATTGCATTAATAAATAACAACCCTACATAGTGTTTTGGTTATTTTATGCTTTGGCTATTATACTGCAAACAGGGGTGAAATAAAAAAAACCCACACAAGATCCACCACTGACAATGGCTAAATGATGGAGAGTGCAGTTCCTCCTCCCTACATAGTGACCTCTTCATAGGTCACAAAGCATGCCCACTATGCTGTCTCAATAAGCAGGGGAGGACTGGCTTTAGACCCTACCAGGATGGTTCCCCAATGGGCCAATGCCCAGTAGTCCTCCTGAGCCCTACGCACGACTGGCTACATAACATTCATACTTATGTACCTGGTTGGTGGCCGCAGGTCCCCCTTGTAAATTCAACTGTATCACTGTGTCACCACCAGACATCTGAGAAGCTCTGACAGACGTTCATCAGAACCTCCTGCTTGAGGTTCTTTTGTTTTGCTTTCGTTTTGTCATCTCATTAGCCTCTCTCAGCTGTCATGTAGTTGCACTGATTGCATCCCTTTAAATCCCTTCCTATACTGCATCACTTTGCGGTTTATACAACTTCCTGGAGTGTGTACATGCTGGATGCTACAACTGATCCTTCTACAGATAAGTCTGTTCATTGATTTGTGTTTTCCTGTTTGCTTGATCCTAGGTGACCCTGACTCCCTCCGTATTAAGTGTAGGGAGCTGGTGGTCGTGTCCCCTCACTATTATAGGGTGTTCAGGTGTCATACAGTCGAGGCACGAGGGCATACAATTTTCTATCATAGAGATCTTTGCATGGGCTGAGAAGACAGGGAGAGTTTCAGGGCTTAAATAGGGGTCACCCTTTTGTTACTTAGTTTCGGATCAGGCCAGTCGGATCCTTATTTGTAACTTCTTGTTTTCTGTTACACCATCCGTGACATTATAAACCGCCAAAACCGTCTCAAGCATGGATCCGGTTTCACTTTTGACTGAACACATGCAGGGTCTTTCATTGGAGGTAGCAGATCTCCGTAAAACTGTTTCTCAGTTTCAAGTGACCGGTTCAGCTTGCGTTCATGGAGTTTGTTCTGAGCCTAAGATCTCGCTCCCGGATACGTTCTCCGGGGGTAGTGAGAATTTTGTTCGTTTTAGAGAGGCTTGCAAACTCCATTTTCGCCTACTTCCCCATTCCTCTGGTGATGAGGAGCAGAGGGTGGGGATCATCATCTCGCTGCTCAGGGATAACGCTCAGTCTTGGGCCTTTTTGCTGCCGGTGGGGGCACTGGCCTACTTGGAGTCAGCCAAGCGTCTGAACCCGAGACAGGCCAGATGGTCTTTGTTCTTTTCAAGGTTTCATTTTGTTGTCACATTCCGCCCTGGGGTTAAGAATGTGAAGGCGGATGCCCTGTCACGTTGTTTTCCGGGAGGTGGGAATTTTGAAGACCCGGGTCCCATTTTGGCTGAAGGTGTGGTGGTCTCTGCTCTTTATCCTGAATTGGAGGCAGAGGCTCAGGCAGCCCAGGCAGAGGCTCCTGATCTTTGTCCTCCTGGGAGGTTGTTTGTGCCTCTCGCTTTAAGACACAAGGTTTTTAAGGAGCACCACGATACTGTCCTTGCTGGGCACCCGGGGGGTAGAGCCACAGTGGATCTCATCGCTTGGAGATTCTGGTGGCCGACGCTTCGTAAGTCGGTTGAGGGTTTTGTGGCAGCCTGCGAGACCTGCGCTCGTGCCAAAGTCCCTCATTCACGGCCATCAGGTCCTCTCCTTCCGTTACCCATTCCTTCCCGTCCTTGGACACATCTGTCCATTGACTTCATTACGGACCTGCCTCGTTCCTCGGGGAAGACTGTGATTCTGGTGGTGGTGGACCGTTTTAGCAAAATGGTGCATTTCATTCCTTTTCCTGGCTTGCCCAATTCGAAGACGCTGGTGCAGGCATTTATTGATCACATTGTCAAACTGCATGGTATTCCTTCAGACATAGTCTCTGATAGGGGCACGCAGTTTGTTTCCAGATTCTGGAAGGCTTTCTGTTCTCGCTTGGGGGTTCGGTTGTCATTCTCTTCTGCTTTCCAGCCGCAGTCGAATGGCCAGACGGAGCGCGTCAATCAGAATCTGGAGACATATCTGCGCTGTTTTGTGGCGGAGAATCAGGAGGATTGGTGTTCTTTTTTGTCCCTTGCTGAGTTTGCTTTAAATAACCGTCGTCTGATAAGTCACCATTTTTTGGTGCATATGGGTTTCATCCGCAGTTTGGGACATTCTCTGGAGAGGGGTCTTCTGGTTTACCTGATGAGGACAGATTCTCCTCGTCTTTGTCATCTATTTGGCAAAAGATTCAGGATAATCTAAAGAGCATGAGTGAGAGATATAAGCGTGTGGCGGATAAGAGACGTGTGCCTGGTCCGGACCTGAATGTTGGTGATCTGGTGTGGTTGTCTACTAAAAATATCAAATTGAAGGTTCCCTCCTGGAAGTTGGGTCCTAAGTTTATTGGGCCTTACAAAATCTTGTCCGTCATCAATCCTGTTGCCTACCGTCTTGATCTTCCTCAGACTTGGAAGAACCATAATGTTTTTCATAAGTCCTTTTTAAAACCTTATGTCCAACCCATTGTACCCTCGTCTTTGCCTCCTCCTCCGATTGTGGTTGATGGTAATCTTGAATATCAGGTCTCTAGGATTGTGGATTCTCGTGTTGTCCGCGGTTCTCTCCAGTACCTAGTTCATTGGGAGGGTTATGGTCCTGAGGAGAGGATGTGGGTCCCAGTGACGGACATTAAGGCCACTCGTCTCATCAGGGCTTTCCATAGGTCCCATCCTGAGAAGGTGGGCTCTGAGTGTCCGGAGTCCACTCGTAGAAGGAGGGTTACTGTCACCACCAGACATCTGAGAAGCTCTGACAGACGTTCTTCAGAACCTCCTGCTTGAGGTTCTTTTGTTTTGCTTTCGTTTTCTCATCTCGTTAGCCTCTTTCAGCTGTCATGTAGTTGCACTGATTGCACCCCCTTAAATCCCTTCCCATACTGCATCACTTTGCGGTTTATACAACTTCCTGGAGTGTGTACATGCTGGATGCTACAACTGATCCTTCTACAGATAAGTCTGTTCATTGATTTGTGTTTTCCTGTTTGCTTGATCCTAGGTGATCCTGACTCCCTCCATATTAAGTGTAGGGAGCCGGTGGTCGTGTCCCCTCACTATTATAGGGTGTTCAGGTGTCATACAGTCGAGGCATGAGGGCATGCAATTTTCTATCATAGAGATCTTTGCATGGGCTGAGAAGACAGGGAGTGTTTCAGGGCTTAAATAGGGGTCATCCTTTTGTTCCTTAGTTTCGGATCAAGCCAGTCGGATCCTTATTTGTAACTTCTTGTTTTCTGTTACACCATCCGTGACACGCTGTCCTCAAGGCAGTGATACAGTTGGCTCCTTGCCCCACCGTTCACCTTCAGAGGCTTTAGGTCACTAGGCCTGAACCCTATGCGGCAGTAGCATCTGTACATCTTTAAAACTGGAGACACCATACAGGGCATTACTGGGGACTTTTAATACTTCAGTACTATAAGGGGTCATTTATTACCTGTTGGTATTTTTTTGTATTGAAGACACTATAAGGGGTATTACTGGAGGCACTCTGGGGGGGGGGCATTTTAATACTGGGGCACTATAGGAGAATTTTAAATACTGGGTCATTACTATTACTGGGGTCATAAAAGTGGGGCATTTTATTGTTTGAGGCACTATAGGGGACATTATTAATACTGGGGCACTATATGGCCATTATTACTTGGGGTACAATAGGGGGGTATTATTGTTGGAGGCATTGCAGGAGGCATTATTAATATGGGGGCAACTACAGGAGTATTTTTAGGGACATTATTAATACTGGGGGCACTATACAGGCTTTATTACAGAGGACAATATAGGGGGCATAATTAATACTGAGCAATTTTTTTCCAGCAGTACAGTATTTGGGGGAATAGCGAGCATAGTAATGGGAGTAGCATCAAGATGACACTGCTGGGTCACCAGGATGGGTAATTCTGCAGAGACAAGACGTGACTAAAAGAAGTCATCATTGTGGTCCTGACTGAATGGAGATGAGGAAAGAGAACATCTATATCAGATGAGACATCACTGGATGTAATAGGTATGTAGAGGGGCATTCACCCATATGACCATGCAGCATACTGAAGGTAGGGCTGGCTAGATGCTGCGGCCCACATCTCACCTACTCAGACCCTTCTCCATATTCTAATTAGAGGCGCAGCTTCTGGAGAGGTATATTGTGCTGCACTGGGATATTTGGTCCTGCTGGGGCAGTATATTGTGCTGCACTGTGGTATCGGGTTCTGCTGGGGCAGTATATTGTGCTGCACTGTGGCATTTGGTTCTGCTGGGGCGGTATATTGTGCTGCACTGGGATATTTGGTCCTGCTGGGGCAGTATATTGTGCTGCACTGTGGTATTAGATTCTGCTGGGGCAGTATATTGTGCTGCACTGTGGTATTAGGTTCTGCTGGGGCAGTATATTGTGCTGCACTGTAGTATCGGGTTCTGCTGGGGCAGAATATTGTGCTGCACTGGGATATTTGGTCCTGCTGGGGTAGTATATTGTGCTACACTGTGGTATTTGGTTCTGCTGGGGCAGTATATTGTGCTGCACTGGGATATTTGGTCCTGCTGGGGCGGTATATTGTGCTACACTGTGGTATTTGGTTCTGCTGGGGCAGTATATTGTGCTACACTGTGGTATTTGGTTCTGCTGGGGCAGTATATTGTGCTACACTGTGGTATTTGGTTCTGCTGGGGCAGTATATTGTGCTGCACTGGGATATTTGGTCCTGCTGGGGCAGTATATTGTGCTACACTGTGGTATTTGGTTCTGCTGGGGTAGTATATTGTGCTACAGTGTGGTATGTGGTTCTGCTGGGGCAGTATTTTGTGCTGCACTGTGGTAGTTGGTTCTGCTGGGGTAGTATAATGTGCTACACTGTGGTATTTGGTTCTGCTGGGGCAGTATATTGTGCTGCACTGTGGTATTAGGTTCTTCTGGGGCAGTATTTTGTGCTGCACTGTGGTATTTGTTACTGCTGGGGCAGTATATTGTGCTGCACTGTGGTAGTTGGTTCTGCTAGGGTAGTATAATGTGCTGCACTGTGGTATTTGGTTCTGCTGGGACAGTATATTGTGCTGCACTGTGGTATTTGGTTCTGCTGGGACAGTATATTGTGCTGCACTGTGGTATTTGGTTCTGCTGGGGCAGTATATTGTGCTGCACTGGGATATTTGGTCCTGCTGGGACGTTATATTGTGCTACACTGTGGTATTTGGTTCTGCTGGGGTAGTATATTGCGCTGCACTGTGGTATTTGGTTCTGCTGGGGTGGTATATTGTGCTGCACTGTGGTATTTGGTTCTGCTGGGGTAGTATATTGCTCTGCACTGTGGTATTTGGTTCTGCTGGGGTAGTATATTGCGCTGCACTGTGGTATTTGGTTCTGCTGGGGCAGTATATTATGCTGCACTGGGATATTTGGTCCTGCTGGGACGTTATATTGCGCTGCACTGTGGTATTTGGTTCTGCTGGGGTGGTATATTGTGCTGCACTGTGGTATTTGGTCCTGCTGGGGCGGTATATTGTGCTGCACTGTGGTATTTGGTTCTGCTGGGGTAGTATATTGCGCTGCACTGTGGTATTTGGTTCTGCTGGGGTAGTATATTGCGCTGCACTGTGGTATTTGGTTCTGCTGGGGCAGTATATTGTGCTGCACTGGGATATTTGGTCCTGCTGGGACGTTATATTGTGCTACACTGTGGTATTTGGTTCTGCTGGGGTGGTATATTGTGCTGCACTGGGATATTTGGTCCTGCTGGGGCGGTATATTGTGCTGCACTGTGGTATTCGGTTTTACTTGGGCAGTATATTGTGCTGCACTGTGGTATTTGGTTCTGCTGAGGCAGTATATTGTGCTGCACTGTGGTATTAGGTTCTGCTGGGGCAGTATAATGTGCTGCACTGTGGTATTCGGTTTTGCTGGGGCAGTATATTGTGCTGCACTGTGGTATTAGGTTCTGCTGGGGTAGTATATTGTGCTGCACTATGGTATTCAGTTCTGCTGGGGCAGTATATTGTGCTGCACTGTGGTATTAGGTTCTGCTGGGGCGGTATATTGTGCTGCACTGTGTTATTTGGTTCTGCTGGGGCAGTATATTGTGCTGCACTGTGGTATTTGGTTCTGCTGGGGCAGTATATTGTGCTGCACTGTGGTATTTGGTTCTGCTGGGGCAGTATATTGTGCTGCACTGTGGTATTAGGTTCTGCTGGGGCAGTATATTGTGCTGCACTGTGGTATTCGGTTTTGCTGGGGCGGTATATTGTGCTACACTGTGGTATTTGGTTCTGCTGGGGTAGTATATTGTGCTGCACTGTGGTATTAGATTTTGCTGGGGCGGTATATTATGCTGCACTGTGGTATTTGGTTCTTCTGGGGCAGTATATTGTGCTGCACTGTGGTATATGGTTCTGCTGGGGCAGTACATTGTGCTGCACTGTGGTATTTGGTTCTGCTGGGGCAGTATATTGTGCTGCACTGTGGTATTTGGTTCTGCTGGGGCAGTATATTGTGCTGCACTGTGGTATTTGGTTCTGCTGGGGCAGTATATTGTGCTTCACTGTGGTATTAGGTTTTGCTGGGGCAGTATTTTGTACTGCACTGCGGTATTTGCTAAGTGTAACACAATATACTGTTCCTCTATGGTATTTCTTGCCCCAACTACTTGAGTTAACCCCATCTACTTGCATTGACCTCACCTTCTGTCAATTTGAACGCACCTACAACATGGGGACAGTCCGGCTTTCAGGCTCCCTGTCCTCTGTCCGGCGCAGGGCCTGGACGGACGCAGAGATGTCCTCCTTTTCAGTAGCTCACACTCAGACAGCAGCATTGACTGACTGACAGGCTTCTCTCACCCTCAGTCAGTCACTAGAGCCCGCGGACATGGCTCCCTGTGGCT
The DNA here is from genome assembly GCF_014858855.1 of Bufo gargarizans. Taxonomy (NCBI): domain Eukaryota; kingdom Metazoa; phylum Chordata; class Amphibia; order Anura; family Bufonidae; genus Bufo; species Bufo gargarizans. The sequence continues at coordinate 40,879,301 of NC_058080.1, forward strand.
GACTGAGGGGAAGAGAAGCACCCCGGCTGCCCCCAGCTCACCTTCCCGTCTGAAAGTTCTCTCCCCCACCCTTTTTTATGGCCGAAAATGGGGGTGTGGCTTCACATAGCTGGGCGGGCCTTCAGAGCCTGTAGGCGTGGTTTAGTCATTTCGGGGCGTGGCCGGTGAGTTCTGGCTTTCTGGAGTGAAGCCAGTGGCCACCCTACATGGGACCAAAGAACAAGACATTTTTAGAGATTTATGGTTGCCCAACCTTTAACCTCTTCCGGTACACGGCATGTTGTCCTGGTACTTAAGGACACATGACGTACCGGTACGTCATGTATAGTTCCGATCACTGCCGCCCAGCAGGCGGTGATCGGAACCCGGTGCCTGCTCAAATCATTGAGCAGGCACCTTGGCTAAATGCGCGGGGGGGTCCCGTGACCCCCCCCCCGGTTCGGCGATCGCCGCAAACTGCAGGTCAATTCAGACCTGTGGTTTGCGGCTTTTACCTTGCGGCGGTGATTGGGCGTGCCATCGGGTCCCCATGCGGCTGTAGGGGGGACCCGATGGCATGAAAGGCAGCGCGATGCCTAAGAAAGGCATCGCGCTGCCTTCCGGTGACGAGCCTGTGAGATCCCGCCCCCTGTTAACCCTTGCTTTGTAACTGGAAAAAAAATATTAAAATGGAAAATCTGCCAAAAAAGTGAAATTTTGAAATTGTATCTCTATTTTTCATTAATTCTTATGGAACACCTAAAGGGTTAACAAAGTTTGTAAAATGAGTTTTGACTACCTTGAGGGGTGTAGTTTCTTATATGGTGTCCCTTTTATGGAGTTTCTACTCTTGGGGTGCATCAGGGGGGCTTCAATTGGGACATGGTGTAAAAATAAACAGTCCAGCAAAACCTGCCTTCCAAAAACCATATGGCATTCCTTTCCTTCTGCGCCCTGCCGTGTGCCCGTACAGCAGTTTCCGACCACATATGGGGTGTTTCTGTAAACTACAGAATCAGGGCCATAAATATTGAGTTTTGTTTGGCTGTTAACCCTTGCTTTGTAACTGGAAAAAAATATTAAAATGGAAAATCTGCCAAAAAAGTGAAATTTTTAAATTATATCTCTATTTTCCATTAATTCTTGTGGAACACCTAAAGGGTTAACAAAGTTTGTAAAAATCAGTTTTGAATACCTTGAGGGGTGTAGTTTATAGAATGGGGTCATTTTTGGGTGGTTTCTATTATGTAAGCCTCGCAAAGTGACTTCAGACCTGAACTGGTCCCTAAAAATTGGGTTTTTGAAAATTTCTGAAAATTTTCAAGGTTTGCTTCTAAACTCCTAAGCCTTGTAACATCCCCAAAAAATAAAATGTCATTCCCAAAATGATCCAAACATGAAGTAGACATATGGGGAATGTAAAGTAATAACTATTTTTGGAGGTATTACTATGTATTATAGAAGTAGAGAAATTGAAACTTGGAAATTTGCTATTTTTTACAAATTTTTTGTAAATTTGGTATTTTTTTATAAATAAAATATATATTTTTTTTACTACTTCATTTTACAAGTGTAATGAAGTACAATATGTGACGAAAAAACAATCTCAGAATGGCCTGGATAAGTCAAAGCGTTTTAAAGTTATCACCACATAGAGTGACACTGGTCAGATTAGCAAAAAATGGCCTGGTCCTTAAGGTGAAATAAGGCTGAGTCCTAAGGGGTCAATATATGCCCTCAGTATGTTTCTGCATGAGGCTGATTTACACTGGAAAGTCGCATTCTCCCATCAGTTAAAGAACGATTATCCCTTGATCTAAGTGACGCACTTTAGAGACTTAGCCGAATTCCCAGGCTTTGGTGACGATGGGGTTAGTAAAGTTCATAAGTATTGCTGAGGCGGCTCCTGTCTCATGAGGTTATTATTGCACGTGCATATTCCTTCACTAAGTCAGATGAAGATGAACCAATGCTCAAGACAGAGCTCCTTAACCCTGTAATAACAGGGCCAATTTTAGCTTTTGCGTTTTTTGTTTTTTTCTTTACACTTTCCAAAAGCCACAACTTTTTTTACATTTATTGTTTACATATAAAGGCCTTATTTTTTGCAGGGCAAGTTCTATTGTTTAATGGCATTATTCAAAGAAAATGTGTTAGACCGATTGTTTAAATCACGTTTTTATGTTACACTTTTAAAAAAAATATTTTTGGTGATCTTTTTAAATTTTCCATGTCATCTACATTAAAACAATACATAATCCTGCAAATTTCGCACTGGCGACTAGGTCTAATTACCTGTCACGATTTCCTGTTCTGTACAGGTAACTTTTCAGCAGCCATAATCTTTATCTCCACAAATGACAAGTAACACCTATATATATACACTCACCTAAAGAATTATTAGGAACACCTGTTCTATTTCTCATTAATGCGATTATCTAGTCAACCAATCACATGGCAGTTGCTTCAATGCATGTAGGGTTGTGGTCCTGGTCAAGACAATCTCCTGAACTCCAAACTGAATGTCAGAATGGGAAAGAAAGGTGATTTAAGCAATTTCGAGCGTGGCATGGTTGTTGGTGCCAGACGGGCCGGTCTGAGTATATCACAATCTGCTCAGTTACTGGGATTTTCACGCACAACCATTTCTAGGGTTTACAAAGAATGGTGTGAAAAGGGAAAAACATCCAGTATGCGGCAGTCCTGTGGGCGAGAATGCCTTGTTGATGCTGGAGGTCAGAGGAGAATGGGCCGACTGATTCAAGCCGATAGAAGAGCAACGTTGACTGAATTAACCACTCGTTACAACCGAGGTCTGCAGCAAAGCATTTGTGAAGCCACAATACGCACAACCTTGAGGCGGATGGGCTACAACAGCAGAAGACCCCACCGGGTACCACTCATCTCCACTACAAATAGGAAAAAGAGGCTACAATTTGCACGAGCTCACCAAAATTGGACTGTTGAAGACTGGAAAAATGTTGCCTGGTCTGATCAGTCTCGATTTCTGTTGAGACATTCAAATGGTAGAGTCCGAATTTGGCGTAAAAACAGAATGAGAACATGTATCCATCATGCCTTGTTACCACTGTGCAGGCTGGTGGTGGTGGTGTAATGGTGTGGGGGATGTTTTCTGGGCACACTTTAGGCCCCTTAGTGCCAATTGGCCATCGTTTAAATGCCACGGGCTACCTGAGCATTGTTTCTGACCATGTCCATCCCTTCATGACCACCATGTACCCATCCTCTGATGGCTACTTCCAGCAGGATAATGCACCATGTCACAAAGCTCGAATCATTTCAAATTGGTTTCTTGAACATGACAATGAGTTCACTGTACTAAAATGGCCCCCACAGTCACCAGATCTCAACCCAATAGAGCATCTTTGGGATGTGGTGGAACGGGAGCTTCGTGCCCTGGATGTGCATCCCTCAAATCTCCATCAACTGCAAGATGCTATCCTATCAATATGGGCCAACATTTCTAAAGAATGCTATCAGCACCTTGTTGAATCAATGCCACGTAGAATTAAGGCAGTTCTGAAGGCAAAAGGGGGTCCAACACCGTATTAGTATGGTGTTCCTAATAATTCTTTAGGTGAGTGTATATACACAGATAACACAGGATCCACTATTCACAATAGGTGATATCACAGCTTATCTACTCCCTCCTGATCTTTGCACAAGTCACAGAGCATGCCTAAGAAAATTCTCCCACAGAAGTCATGGCATCAGCTACTCTCCATTGTATCTATGGCCCATCTCCACAAGCAGAATTACAATAACAAGTAACACCTTTATATATAGATAACACAGGATCCACCATTAACAATATCTGATATCACAGCTTATCTACTCCCTCCTGACCTCTGCATTGCATTGCTCCTCTCTATTGTATCTATGACCTATGGCCCATCTCCACAGGAAGAATTACAATCACAAATAACACCTCTATATATGGATAACACAGGATCCACCATTCACAATAGGTGATGTCACAGCTCATCTACTCCCTGCTGACCTCTGCACAGGTCACAGAATGTGCCTAGAAAACTCTCCCCTAGAAGTCATAGCATCAGCTCCTGTCCCATATGTCTATGGCCCATGTGACAGGAAGTCTTAACATATTTTAGGCCTAGTGGCCAGTGTGAAAATTGCAGGATTATATACATTTTTTGTAAATATAGTAACATGGAATTTTTTTTGAAAAAGTTACAATAAAATTGTAAAAAAAAAGTATGTAACATAAAACGTAATTTAAACAATAGGTTATGACTGGGCACTCACCTGCCTGAGAAGGGCCTAGGACTCTCTAGGCTTTCCAGCAACTTACATCTGATGTGTGGCTCTGGCCGCCCTCCATGTTCTCCAGACAGTAATGGGACTGGTTGAGGCACTCTGAGCGGTTTACGCTAGGGATGAGCGAATCGACTTCGGATGCTTCATCCGAAGTTGATTCACATAATACTTTGTTTGAATACTGTACAGAGAGAGCGCTCCGTACAGTATTAGAATGTATTGGCTCAGATGAGCTGAAAGTTATTACTTCGCGAAGTCTCGGGAGACTTCGGGTAATAACTTCGTAAATTATCTGAATATAAAGATTTCTAAATCAAAATTACATCAAATAAGGAAATAATATGCAGGGTGGGCTTTAATATATAGATAGGAACCAGGGAAACACATGGCGCCATATTCGACAACTTAACGTCAAATAATTAACAAATAAAGACATATTACAGATACGGTCTTTATTAAACTGCCCTTGCCACTGACTGAACACTATTTATGTTTCGTTCAATGATTCCATCAAGACACTCAATAAACTATGGGGCACCTTTATTAAGACTGGTGTTTTAGCAGTTTTTTTTATGTCCCCCATGGTGCCTATAATCTCCCAATAGTGCCCCCAGCTAAAATAATGTCCCCCATAGTGTAGCAATTTTTTTTACTGCCCCCAGCTTTAATAATGCCCCCAGCTTTTTTTTTTTTTTTTCTTCCCCCAAATTTAATAACGCCCCCATTTAGGCCCCCAGCTAAAATAATGACCCCCCCCCCAATAGTGTAGCTTTTTTTAATTTATTTTTTTAATTTACTGCCCCCAAATTTAATAACGCCCCCATAAGTGCTCTGGGCAGCTGGGCTCAGGCTGGAGGTGGGCACCACTCTGCAGGACGGAGACCAGGGCTCGGCTCACCCTAGCGTTACAGTGCACCCCAGCACCCCATAGTATGCAGTATAGCACCCCACACTATACAGTACCCCACAGTATACAGTAGAGCAGTATAGCAGCCCACAATATACAACACCTCACAGTATACAGTAGAGCAGTATAGCACTTCACCGTTTACAGCACCCCAAACTATACACGATACAGCACCCCACACTATACAGCCCCCCCCCAACTATACAGTACAGCAGTATAGCACTCCCCAATATACAGCACCCACAGTATACAGCCCCCCACAGTATACAGTACAGCAGTATAGCACTCCACAATATACAACACCCACAGTATACAGTATACAGCCCCCCACAGTATACAGCACAGCAGTATAGCACTCCACAATATACAGCACCCACAGTATACAGCCCCCCACAGTATACAGTACAGAAGTATAGCACTCCACAATATACAGCACCCACAGTATACAGTATACAGACCCCCAGACTATACAGTACAGCAGTAAAGCACTCCACAATATACAGCACCCACAGTATACAGCCCCCCACAGTATACAGGCCCCCACAGTACAAAGCACCCCACTATACAGTAGTTTACAGTATATTAGCATAACAGCCCCTGTCACCTTTTTCTGATGTAATCTTCACAAAAAAAGCTCCACAGTTAAGGCAAACTTCTCCTGCAACACTCCTGGTAGAAAGGACCTTGATGACCTCATAGCCATGTGACCAGTAATATTGCTAGGTTATTGGTCACATGGTGATGATGTCATCTAAGGTCCTAGAGAAATACAGCTCTCACAGTACGCTGCCTGGAGTGCCGGCAGGCATGGCAGCACCCCCTATGTAGCTGACAGCCTGACACCCGGGGCAGTGGCTAGTAGGGCTCAAGAGGCAGCTGCCTTGGGCCCCCCAGGAGCAACTGGGTCCGGGGAAGCTGCCCCTTTTGCCCCTTGTTAAAGACGTCCCTGAATGGGGAGTGGACCTCCGTGTGTTTTGGGGATTTACAGGCGCCATATATCTATAGCCACCTCCTGGCACGACCTATAGCCCTGCTTTACACAAGATTGAACACACTCATAGTTTTATGAGATGCAGGAAAGAACACGGGACTTACTGCATTTGTTTTCTATGCTTGGATAAGTGGCTGGTATGATATTGTGATATGGTTATACTGTGATTTACTATAGGATTGACATACTAATAGAGTATATGTTTACGTGCACAAGCACTTTACTATAGAATACTGTGTGTATTGCTCCTATATGTATGCTGTTTATAGAAGGTGATATTTGTTTTAGTATTGTCAGCCCACATTGCCTGCCTGAGCGTTTTGTCCCATGTTCTCTGTGACCACCTGAGAATTATTTTTAATATGTAATTTTTTTTAAATCATGTGATAATAAAGAATTGTTAATTTATATATCTCCGGCTGTTGCTATTTCTTTGGTGATATAAGTGTGTATACAGTTCACTTACTATGTAAATATATTATTCTAGTATTCACTATATACTACAGTTGCTGTGCAAATATTTATTCAGGTTCAACAGAGCAAATACACATTTCATTTCCCCAAAAATCTCCAGAAATGAAATAACAATAAAACTTTATCTAGATAGTTCTATTGGGGCTACATTTACATATCGTAATATGCCCTTATATATTTTCTGAAAATAATGCACAACCCTTTATATTCATGGACGCCTTCATGCAATTTTGCATCAAAGGGGTTCTCCGGTATTCTCATATTGATAGCCTATCCTCCCGGCATCCCAACTGATCAGCTGCAGCATCCACTGGAGCTCTGGTTAGCGCGATGGCCTCCTTGCAGCTTACCCAGCACAGTGCTGTCCATTGTATAGTGGCTGTGATTGGTATTGCAGCTCAGCTTTATTCACTTAAATGGGCTGAGCTGCGCCTAGGCCATGTGTCCGATGTACATGACATCAGTGGCCTAAGAAGAGGCCTAAGTATTCACAGAGTGCCGCGGCCTCTTCATATAGCGGGTATATGGCCTATAAAATACATCTTAATACATTTAAAGGGGTTGTGCCAAGTATTAAAGTTATCTCCTATCAACAAGTAGGAGATAACTAATTGATCGCTGGGGGTCTGACTGCTGGGACCTCCACTGATCCAAAGAACAGGGGTCCCCCTCTTTTTACTGTACATAATTATGGGAGCAGCCATCTTGCTTCAGAGCCATCTAAACATAGGAACAAGTCGTGAAAGGCCTAGAAATGGCTCTGACTTCTATGGGAAAATGTGGATATGTTCAGTAACAAATGCAGAGGTCACCGTGCAGATTGGGGGAGTAAATATGTGAGTTTTATATATATATATATACACACACACAGAGGTCACTGTGCAGAGAGGGGGAGTAAATAGGATGTGATTTTATAAAAATATATAGCACAATAAAGAAAAAAAAGGCAGCTCTCCCTGGAATAGATAGAAAGTAGGGTGCAAGCGTTCTTGATCCTGATAAAGATACCTTAAAATAAGATACCAACACTCTAAGTGCAAAAAGTGGTTTATTCACCCATTGTCTCACTGGAACATTAAATAAATTACACGCTAAGGACAGTGTTTTGTGCAACACCCGCCATGTGTGTAGAGTTGATACTCGGTAACCGCCCTCCGCCCTCTTCTATGCGTCAAGAAAGGCAGAGACCTACTCAACTCCTGCCACCTTTCCACGTGTCATAAAATAGTGAACTTTATGCAAATATTGCAATTCAGTCCATAATGCCCTGTAGCTACCGTAATCAGACATGGAAAATGAAAAAATTAAATAAAAAATGCAAATAGGTGTTATCTGTCATTGTAATCCTGCCTGTGATAATGAGATGACTGCTAAGTAGTGATCTGTAAAGTACAGGCAGTATTAGCCGAATGAGGATTACGTGAATGATGTGAAAACTGCAAGATATCAGGCTGTTTTTTATTTATTTTTTATTTACCTTATATATACAGGTGCATCTGAATAAATTAGAATAACATCAAAAAGTTTATTTATTTCAGTAATTCAATTCAAAAAGTGAAACTCTTATAATATTGATGTTTATGGCTTACAGCTAATGAAAACCCAAAAGTCAGTATCTCAGAAAATTAGAATAATATATATTCAGAATATTAGGACCAATTCAAATTATACAGAAATGTTGGCCTACTGAAAATGATGTATAGTATATGCACTCAGTACTTGGTCGGGAATCCTTTTCCAGGAATTACTGCATCAATGCTGCCTGGCATGGAGGCGATCAGCCTGTGGCACTGCTGAGGTCTTATGGAAGCCCAGGTTGCTTTGATAGTGGCCTTCAGCTCATCTTCATTGATGGGTCTGGTGTGGTTATTACACCATGTATTGGTATTTTTGGCAGTGTGATACAAAAGAATATGCAATAATCTAAACTGAGTCCGGTCATTAAGGTCCTAATTCTGCTGTCACTAAATGGTTAATTCATTTTCACAAGAATATCTTGTAAAGTCTCACCAGGGGCACAATGTTTACCTCTTTGGATCTGTTTGGTAATGAACTTATTCTAGGATCTGTAAACACTTCCCTCCCCGATGACTACTCCTCAAACCACAGCGGCAGAAAGTGTCTTCTTGAGACTAATCAAATTGTTGAAATTCTACTGGGAACGTCACCTTAGGCACCAGGTAGATATTTCTCCATGCTGATATTTGAAACATTACATAGATATGAAATGTGTGGTAAGTGTAGCTATATACATAATATATACTCTGAGGACCTTAATTCAAAGTAGTAGTAAAGAAGCACTCTGGGATTGTTCTTCTTCACCTACAGTGTATGTAGTGCAGAATAGGCCTTTATTAAAGAATAAGATGAAGGTTGTTGTGTATGCCTGTTTTATTTAATGTTTACTTTGTGGGTTGTCATCCATCTTGATACCTTGTTCCACTCAGATATCGTTTTCCTAATGAATCCTACATTTTCCATCAGAGACAGAGGAGTCTCACCACACTGCCGTGTTCTGTGTCCTCTCAGGTCATCCATAATAGATCAGTGACACAGCTACTATCCTCTCCGCAGGGTCTCCATGTTTTCCTATGCGATGCAGCTTGAGCCTGTTATCTATGCAGGAAGCAGGAAGACCAGTATAAAGCGACAGCTCATAGAACTACACTGGAGAGTCAGCACAAACAGGTAGTACAGACAGGCAGTGTGAGTCAGGAGGATTATATAACTGCAGCTAATGACTGTATACACTCGCCTACTATATATCTGCACTTTTGGTCCTTTAGATAGAGGAGACATATCTTCAACAGAATATAGGGATATACAGAGGAACATGGAGAGAGGGGCATGAGAGCTACCAGGGGGGATTTGATTGGTGGTGGTGTCACCCTGTAGTTCACTTAGAAAGTCTGTTGGGAGACTGACCATTGCTGCCTAAACATTAGAGCAAGCTCTGGGCTGCAGGTCAGACTTGAAATCCCATGACCAGGTTCCCATGATGAAAAGGTTCAATCCACTCAAAACCAGTTTGCTATGGACATCAAAGAATGCCTAACATGCGACTCCTCCAGTGTGGTCTACCTTATCCAGTGCCCCTGCCAGAAACAATACATTGGCAGAACAAAACGACCCCTGAGAGTAAGGATAAGAGAACATTTAAACAATATCAAAAAAGGATATGAGAACCATACCTTATCCAAACATTTTAAGGTGGCACATAACAGCAATCTCAGGGGCATCATATTTGTGGCCCTGGAGAAGGTGGACACACACTGGAGGGGCGGCAATCACATTATGAGGATGTCACGGGCAGAATCGAGAAGGATTTATGATTTCGGTAGCCTCCTTCCTGCAGGCCTGAATTCAGACCTTGAAATTTTTGGGTTTAATTGAAAGTATAACAACATCTGGATATAATACTGAGGGATGAGATAAGATCAGTGGCAATATATAACAAAACACCCCACTGTATGTAACATCAAAAGACCACAAAAGAAATTCCCACTCACGTCTCCAAAATTAAAATAGGTGACCCACCGGATATTAAATATATTTAGAAAAATAAAACAAAATAAAATTGAAAAATTGAAAAGGTTAAACAGATAGCTGTCATAGAACTAGGAATAAAGAGAACTGACGGATTATTCTTCTCTTTTTTACATTTTTATATTTATATATATATTTTACATATATATATTTCATATATGTATGTATAATATTATTTTTTATTTTTCATATATAAACTTATACATACTCCCTTATATATGTATGATCTGACACATGAGTGTGTATATATATATATAAAAAAAGAAAAGAAACAATGCCAAAAGAAAACGCATGAAAAAAACGCATATCGGAGAGACTTGAATAGATGAGATGCAATTTGAGCCGAGATATATTAACATCGAGAAACCATGTCTGAGAACATTGGAATATTTTGAATGATGTCCAGAAAACCGGGACATCTGTTTCCATTGCCAGACAAATCTGAAACACTTGGAAGTCACCGCATGTTTTTTCGGAAGACTCGCCGATAGAGCTATAGTGGAAATTATTCTGATAAAAGTCTATATGGCTATAGAAGCATTATATATTATATTATATATTGTAATATCACCACTTTATATAGCAATTATTATATATAGAGACCGTTGCAATATTATATGAAAACTGCTTTTCCTGTACATATCTGTATAGCTATCGACAGAGAAACGATATGCGGACCAAAAAGATATTACAACAAAAAAAAGATATTACAACATGAAAGGTCATAGAACTAAGACTCTATATATACAAAAACCGCTTGGAAAATCACTTGGTGGTTTTCCACATGAGAAACTGCACAGAGAATTTGCATAATCAGAGGAGTGTGTCATAAGTGCCAAGCCCCACAAATCAGGTGAAATCAACTAAAAAGGATAATGAGGAAGGTATAAAGTTAAGATCACAGAACACACAGGTCACCCACTGAGGAAGAGACTAGGAGGTCTCGAAACGCGTCTGGTCGATTACCTGTGTGATATAGAATTTCTACAATACATGGCCATGTACTAATACAAGAAAATCCGATTGAGAACTTCTAAAAAAAAAGCGCTATCGGAAGAACCATCACTCTACTCACGTATGTATCAAGCCTACGCAAGACGAAATCTCGACTAAACCGGAACTGACATTACCAGAGCGGAGAACAGCTGATCTGTGGGACGCCACAGCAAGACACTCCCGCATCCTACACACCGGACGAGACACCGTATCGAGGCACACAGTGAGTAGCAATAAGTATCTAAACAGATCGACAGTTCATAAAGATACAAAACCTCCCCCTTTTCAGAGGGATAACAGCCCATATTACGGCTGAGACTGTACAGGACGCACCTGGCATAACAAGGACAGTATAGACTGGATGGACACTTTGAATGCTACATTGGAGATGTATATCCTCTAACGCATCATTCCAGCAACTATCGGCTTGGACACTACAACACACAGAGACACTCTGTAACAACGCTACGGTTTTTGTCGCTGACATTGCTCTAAGTGAGGCTGGGGAAATCGCTTTGACTGAGCTAGCTGCGATCTAATCAATCACCCTCACAGGGGAGATACGGATGCAGACAGCCCGATCAAGCGAATTTGATATTTGATATTCCTGCATAGAATTTTTTATTTAATATTTTAACATATATTTTATTGTGATTGTTTGATCTAGACAGACATATGTGTATTTATTAATAATAATAATAATAAACTGTAATACTTTTCTCCACGTGAATACAAGTGTTTTGAGTGCCGGCTCCATCTTTTTGCCAATTTACAATCAGAACTAGGGGTGTTTCTTTTGAGCCTGAGCACCAGGCGTGGTTAAACCCAAGTGAGCCAACTGTCCTATTCCTTTCAAAGTACTTCATCTTGATACCTTGTTCCACTCAGATATCGTTTTCCTAATGAATCCTACATTTTCCATCAGAGACAGAGGAGTCTCACCACACTGCCGTGTTCTGTGTCCTCTCAGGTCATCCATAATAGATCAGTGACACAGCTACTATCCTCTCCGCAGGGTCTCCATGTTTTCCTATGCGATGCAGCTTGAGCCTGTTATCTATGCAGGAAGCAGGAAGACCAGTATAAAGCGACAGCTCATAGAACTACACTGGAGAGTCAGCACACACAGATAGTACAGACAGGCAGTGTGAGTCAGGAGGATTATATAACTGCAGCTAATGACTGTATACACTCGCCTACTATATATCTGCACTTTTGGTCCTTTAGATAGAGGAGACATATCTTCAACAGAATATAGGGATATACAGAGGAACATGGAGAGAGGGGCATGAGAGCTACCAGGGGGGATTTGATTGGTTGTGTTGTCGTCCTGTAGTTCACTTAGAAAGTCTGTTGGGAGACTGACCATTGCTGCCTAAACATTAGAGCAAGCTCTGGGCTGCAGGTCAGACTTGAAATCCCATGACCAGGTTCGTATGATGAAAAGGTTCAAAATGTACACTTTCCTCTTCGTCCTACGGCAGCACCATAGGGATTTAGCAAGTAGAAAAACAAAGGAAGGGTTACATACTGGATAAGGAGCTGAGTACTCTATTGCCAGAGGCTGAACCCCTGAAAGCTTCATCGTTGAGTGTAGTATTTGACAAACGTAGAAGACAATGACCAAGAAGCCGCATTACAAATGTCTTGAAGTGACCCCTGGACCTTCTCCGCCCATGAGGCTGCAGTGGATCTTGTGGAATGAGCTCTGAGGGAGGTTGGTGGAGACAGATGTTAAAATCTGTATGATTCTGCAATTGCCATATGAATCCACCTGGCAAGCGGTTTTTCGGATGCTGCAGAAACTTTTTATACGCCAGCTAACAATACAAAGAGGTTTTCTGAATTTCTAAAACTTTTAGTCTTCTCCAGATACAGAGAGCTCTTTTAAAATCTAGTGTATGCCAGCTCCGCAGTAGGTTGTGGATAAAAAGTGGGTAAGAAAGTTTCTCTATTGGTTTCTGTAGACACCACTTTAGGCAAGATTGCAGGTACTGTTCTCAAAAGAACTCTATCCGGAACAAACTTTAGAAAAGGAGGATTAGCAGACGATGCTTGCAATTGTAGTTGCTATGAACGCTCGTTAGCGATGATCTTTTCAATTCTTGGCCAGTGTAAAAGGCCCTTTAGATGCAGTTTGTCTTAGATGAGGATAGAAGAGTTCTCTCTGTATAAGAAGATCTTCTTGAAGGGGCAGTTCCCAATATTCTCAATTTGAATGCTATAACAAAGTCAGAAACCACATCCTTCTTGGCCAGTATGGGTACAGAAGAATCACTGATGGTTTTTCTAGAAAGATCTTTGCTAGGATTCTATGAAGAAGACATACTTGGGAAGTCTTCCAACTAATTGAAAATGCATCCAGGAAATTCAGGTGATCTGTCTTGTAAATTGAATAATAATTCTTTCTTCCCACGTGCCTGTCAGCAGCTTGAAGTATTTCTTGTTTGGTTCCCAATCTCCCTCTTTCAGGGTCTGATGACTCAGAAGGTCCGCTTGAATAGTCAGACATCCTTTTATATGCAACGGTCTGAAATGTTGCAACTTCAATTCTGCCCAATATATTATGTTATTGCATTCTTGGAGAAATCTGTGTCATATGGTATCCCCTTGATGGTTGACATAAAACACCGCACTTGTGTTGTCTAAACTAATACTGACTTTTTCTGTATAAAGTTTCTTGAAATAGAGAAGGGCCAGCCTGATCGCCTTGAATTCCTTTAAGTTTGAGGAAAGGAGAAGATCTTGGCTGGACAGCTTCCTTTGAATCTACTGACTGTTGCAATGAACCCCCTCCGCTCCACTTGGAATCATCTGTGGTTATGATTACATGGTTTGTGAATTGAAAACACCTTCCTACAAGAAGGTTCTTGCGTTGTAACCAGAAATGCAGATTCATATGAGTTGTTGGTAAACGAGTCCATTTTTGTGAAAGCTTTAAAGGATTTCTGTCCCGGACTCTCAACACCCCCTGCTGCAGATTTCAAATATTGGCTTTTGCCCAGGGTACTGCCTCAATGGCAGTGGAAAATAGTCCTAAGATTTTCATAGCTTCTTTGATGGACACTTGAGGGGCAGGATAGAAGAGAATATTTCTTCTTTGATCTTCAGAAATCTGGTGGAAGAAAGAGTTTCTGACACAAATCTCAGGAACATCTCAAAAGTTGAGTAGTGGTCTGCAGATGAGTCAGAAGAATATCTTGAGTTTGAGCTGTCAGGAGCCAATCATTGGTACAATATAACTTGTATTGTATATGCCTTGTACTGATTTTACTATACTTTGGTGAATACTCTGGGTGCTGGAGATAACCCAAATGGCATGGCATGAAACTGGAGATAAAGAACAGTTCCTTGTGACATGACTGGAATTCTAAGGAATTTTCTGTCTTATTCTCTTATTAGAATTTGGAGATGGGCATCTGTCAAATCCAGTGGGACCATACAATCTCATGACTGTAGTACTGCAATAACAAATTTTATGGCTTCCATTCTGACCTTCTATTTTTTTTTAGATGACAATTTAGGTAATCTATAATAAGCCACCATGTGCTGTCTGGTTTTGGCATGGGAGATACTTTTGAATAGACTCTGTGGCCCTGTTCTTCCACTGGAAATGGTTCCAAGGTTTGCTTTAGAAGAAACTTGTCTATTAACTGAAATTTTTTTAATATTCTTGTTTGTTTATTAGAAACCTCTTTTGGCTTATTTAAAAACTCTAAAGCTAGGACCAAACTGACAATCTCCAAAATCAATTTGTTTGAAGTAAGCTCTGACCAAGACCAGTAAAAGTTCAATAATCTTGCTTCTACAGTGGCCATACTTCTGGTGTTAGATTTTGGCAGGAATTTTGCTTGGATTTAGACTTGACTTGGAACTTGTTCCTGAAATTGCCCCAGGATTTTTTCAGGGAAAATCTTCGAAAAAGCCCTTCCTGTACGTCTTCCACCACGAAAGGACAAAAATCCTGCCTTTTAGGAATGTAAGGAACCACAAGCCGCTTTCCATCTTTATTAACCTCCAAGATCTTATCTACAGTAGATTGGTGCCAGTCTTCCTGGTTCAAATTGTTTTTGGATATACTATCGCCCGACCATGGTTTTAGCCAGATAGTTCTTCTTACTGGCTACACGCAAGGCAAGATTTTTGAGGAGCTTCTAATAACATCCAATAGGAAATCACACATGAAATGGAGCAGGTTTCAGCATAGAGACTTGTTTCAACAGTTCACTTCAAGAGAAACCTTCTTCAATGACATAATTAGGCTGAGAAAGCCATACTCTCAAAGCCCTAGAGACAGGGCAGCTGCACAAGAAGCTTTATTAAGAGTAGATGAGTTAAATCAAACTTTTTTCCGGACAATGTCTGCTTTCCTATCCATTCCATCACCTATTGTAACGGACCGTTTCCGCAGACAAGGGGTTAAAATCCGTTTAGGCGATATGCCCCTTTCTGAGAGACAGGCACAGCTACTGCAGAACACCAACCTCCCGAACTGGATACAAAATAGCACTCCAAACTGGAACCTCGCGAATAGCTGCCAGCAGACGAACAGGAAAAACATACAATCGGCTTACACTCCTGGCAATCAGTCTCTAACAGCATACAGGGAATCCCCCCAATAACGATACAAGGCTCCGTGTTGAGGGTCAGCAGTGGTCTGACTGTACTTCAGATACAGCCTCTTTTATTCATAAAAAACAAACATAGTACTGCCCACAGGGTTTTGAAATCCAACCAATCAATATCTTACAACACACACAATGCAAGTACAGCAACCAATCGTTCACACCCCCTAGAGGACCAGAAGGGAGACTGCGACACAGAACAGATACAACACATCCCCACAATGCATCATGGTTTCCTCCTCTCTGTCCCAGAGACAACCGAGGGCAATCCAATTATCTCTCAGGACAAAGGGGAGATCGCCAATACACATGTGGAGACAACAGGACAGACATCACCATTTAAACACACAATGGGACAATAGAACCACACCCAGCATATTCCTCCCAAGCTGACAAGTTACACTTATTATAAATTGTTACAACTTTGTGAGGTTACATTGTCCATACATATAACTTACATCAATTTAAACAGTATAACTTGGGGACAAACCTATCCAAAATTCACTTGAATAGGTTCAGGGGTTTAAAAATTGGCAAAAGTATCTCAAAGGGCCGTAATCCTGGGGCAGGAGGCTGGCAACCAGCCCCCTCCAAAACACTGTGGCAAGGTTGTTTTCGCCACACCTATGATTAGTCATCAGCTGGAATGAATGATTTTCTAGACAACTTGGCTTACTGCCTGATAAACTTTATCCGTCTCCTCCCATTTTTTCAGACTCTACAGGATCTTGTAAACTTTCTTAAACCTTGAACCTTGTCTAGTCGTTTATCTGGATTTTATCAGCACATGTTTCATAATAATATTCAATGCCAAATGACTAGGAAACATAGAAGCCTTCTTTTTTTTGGCAAAGAAAAAAGACTGTTCTGATCTTGACAGGAAGTACACTTCCTACTTTCCATAATACTCTGGGCTGATTTTATTATTTTAGCAGCGTTCTCCATTCTGAAAAGAGAAAAATCTTCAGAAACTGGGTCCTCAGAGTCAGATGAAAACACTTGCCCCTCAGAGCAGTCAGAATCAGAGATAGATGGGGCCAAGAGCTTTCGTACTTTTTCTTAGCCGAGCAAATCATTTTTTTGCTTCCTTTTTTAATACCAGACTCTCTTCATGATAGCAGTTGGTACATAAATTCATAGTCATAACCTATCTAGTAAAGGCTTAATACACCTAATACATAATTATGAGGCTGCTTGCTTGTGGCTTTATAAGGGTGCTGAAACATATTTTTACAAGTTCAAGGGTCCATCTGCCAGGTACTATCAGCAACCAGACCTCTTAATGCAAATCAAAGACCTGCCCTCAGTGCCAAGTCACCGGAAGTGACATTAGGCAGAACCAAGCGAATTAGCATAATAAAAATACACTTACCATGAGGGGAAAAAGCAACAGTACTATAGTAGTTATATTCTTGTACATAGGAGCAGTATTATAGTAGTTATATTTTTGTACATAGAAGGTAGTATTATAGTAGTTATATTCTTGCACATAGGCAGTATTATAGTAGTTATATTCTTGTACATAGGAGCAGTATTATAGTAGTTATATTCTTGTACATAGGAGCAGTATTATAGCAGTTATATTCTTGTACATAGGAGCAGTATTATAGTAGTTATAGTCCTGTACATAGAAGCAGTATTATAGTAGTTATATTCCTGTACATAGGAGCAGTATTATAGTAGTTATATTCTTGTACATAGGAGCAGTATTATAGTAGTTATAGTCCTGTACATAGGAGCAGTATTATAGTAGTTATATTCTTGTACATAGGAGCAGTGTTATGGTAGTTATATTCTTGTACATAGGAGCAGTATTATAGTAGTTATAGTCCTGTACATAGGAGCAGTATTATAGTAGTTATATTCTTGTACATAGGAGCAGTATTATAGTATTTATATTCTTGTACATAGGAGCAGTATTATAGTAGTTATATTCTTGTAAATAGGAGCAGTTTTATAGTAGTTATATTCTTGTACATAGGAGCAGTATTATAGTAGTTATAGTCCTGTACATAGGAGCAGTATTATAGTAGTTATATTCTTGTACATAGGAGCAGTATTATAGTAGTTATATTCTTTGTCAATTTTCTTTTTATTGAAAAGAAGCAAGCAAAGGATACAAAAGTGACCTTGCATACATAGTCACAAGTTTGTAAAAGTGCAAATCAGGATATCGAACAAAGAGGATAGGCACATCCTCACA
Organism: Bufo gargarizans; assembly: GCF_014858855.1. Taxonomy (NCBI): domain Eukaryota; kingdom Metazoa; phylum Chordata; class Amphibia; order Anura; family Bufonidae; genus Bufo; species Bufo gargarizans. The sequence goes on from NC_058080.1 coordinate 40,897,321, forward strand.
TACATGTACTGTCAGCATGAACAGTTATTACAAAAAACTAAGAGCCATAATCACAGTACAAAGCAAAAGATAATGCGCCACAACAGACACATATAGAGGCACTTATAAATCATTATGAGGACATATCCAACCCCCGCAGCAATGTGTATATGCATATGTCACTTAGCTTCTGGGTTCATTATGATCTGATGGTGAACAGCGAGGCAACGGGCCTCACTAAAACAATCTTAACCATGTAGATCTCTAAGTACATCATATGGAAGTATAAGTTATCATGATGTTGGAGGTAGTGTAAAGCAGTACAAGATGACAGGGTCAATTGACCTTTATTGAGCTATCACTGGGGGCGACATACGAAAACGCAACCAAGGGTTCCACATTTTGACATGTTTCTCGTGTGTTCTGGATTCCCAACTAGCTAGTTTCTCGAGACGTTGTATGTGGTCTACCTTATTCACCCATTGAAGGAAGGTAGGGGGTTCAACACTAAGCCACCTCTGAGGAATTATCAATCTCGCTGCCTGAATCAATTGTGTGGCCAAGCTACTCCTAGAGGGGGAGAGTTCTTTAGTGGGCAACCATAGTAGCGCCAATTCAGGAGACAGTGGTATGTCTGTATGCGTAATTGAATTAAGGGCTTTAGATACTGCAGCCCAGAATGGCTGTATCTTAGGGCAAAACCAAAAAATATGTAAAAGGGTGCCCTCTCCGGCCTTACATCCCCAGCACTGATCACTAGATCTAAGACCTCTGAGAAACAACTGTTTTGGTGTCATATACCACTGGGTAAGTACCTTAAAGGAATGCTCCTGTACCTTGACGCACCTGGAGAAGCGGTGCGAGTGTGCATATAGACGAAGGACTTCTGTCTCCGAAAAGGTCCTATCTAATTCTGTCTCCCAGGTTTTTAAAAACGATGGAAAGTCATTAGTGCGGGGTACATTCGAACCTAGGTAGAATAGTGAGATCAATCGACTATGTGGTGAGCTGGAAGACAGAATCTTCTCAAACCATGTCCGCTCCCTTTCATGAGTTTTTTTTATTTAATAGGGTCTTGCTGACCAACCTAAGATCTACCAAACCTAGGAAATTGCAGGATTTCATAGTCTGATGTAGGGGGTGCTCAGCTGGTAATCTACCCAAGGCCTCATCTAAAAACAACGCGGTGGAGAAGTCTCTAAGGTTCCTCCACACTGGGGGGGTATTTGCTAACACAGGTCTCACTGAGTAGGGGGCTAAATCTGCTGGCATGACTAAAGAGGGATTACCCAATAAACTTCGATCCTTATTAAGTTGCTTAATTACCAGACTTGTGCCCTTAAGCAGCGTATGGTTGTGCAGGGATGTAGAATTCAAACCCCACAATGCGGCTCTCTGCAATTGAGATAGTTGGAGCGTCTCTAAGGCAGTGCCTAACGTTGAGCAGTTAGGGATGTGTAGTTGCATCCATCTTCTAAGGTGAATTGCTCGATAATATAACTGTACGTCTGGCAATGCAAATCCTCCCTGAGCCCTCCTTAAGATCAATCTGTTATGCGCTAATCTAGCTCCCTTCCCTCCCCATAGATAAGTAGAGAACAGTCTCCGTATCTGCGTAAAAAATGAAGAGGAAGACAGGCAGCATTTGCATGACATAAAGTATTTTAGGTAGCACAAAGGCCTTTAGCAGGTTCTTTCTCCCCATCCACGAGGTGTATGGGATGCGGAGTGGGCCTAGTAGGCGCTGTACGTCAGACAGTAGGGGGATGTAATTCAACTGGAATATGTTCCTCAGATCGGACGGGATTTTAATTCCCAAGTATGTAATATGGGAAGTTTGCCAGATAAAGGGTGTCGTGGTTTTGAGGGAGCACACGCTCTTTGACGGGGCCGTAATGTTCATAGCCTCAGATTTAGAGTAATTCACTTTATAGTTAGAGACTTTGCCAAATAGTTCGAATAGGGAGAGGAGATGCGGGAAGGCCTCGACCGGGTTGGAAACCATTACCAAGAGTTCTTCCGCATAGGCGACATTGGTATATTCAATCGTGTCATTTTTGGCCCTAACCCCTCTTATACCAGGATGATCTCTAATGGCTTGGAGAAGGGTCTCCATCACCAAAATATAGAGAGCAGGGGATAAGGGGCAGCCCTGTCGGGTGCCATTATGAATGGGGAAAGATAGTGACAAGGTACCATTTACTCTAATTTTAGCACTCGGATTGGTGTACAAGGTCATGATTGCCTTTTGAAATTGCTCAGGGATACCAAATCTATGCAATGTCTTCCTCATAAAGTTCCAGTTTACCCGGTCGAATGCCTTCTCCGCATCAACACTCAGAAATGTCAGGGGTGTACCTTGCTTCCTTGCCCATTGAATGGCCGTGACGACTCTGCAGGAGTTATGGTTCCCCTCTCTTCCCGGTACAAAACCAGCTTGGTCAGGATGAATCAGTTTAGGGAGGAAGGAGCTGAGACGGGAGGCTAGGATTTTGGCCCAAATCTTATTATCGACATTTAGGAGAGATATGGGCCTGTAACTCCCGCAGAGCATGTGGTCCTTTCCAGGTTTAGGCAGGATAGTCACTGTAGCTTCTAGAGATTGGGTAGGAAGTTGCCCACCTGTAAGGAGAGAATTACACCAATTCGTAAGTTGTGGGCCTAAAATGTCAGCAAATTTCTTATAGTACCCCACTGGAAATCCATCTGGCCCTGGGCATTTCACCAAGGGCATAGACTTCAGGACTTTCCCTACCTCTTCTTCGGTTACCGGTGCAATTAGTGACGTCCCTTCATCTCTGCTAAGCTGGGGCAATTCATCAATCACAGAATCTGAAGTTAGGTCTGAGCGGTTAGCCCAGTTATCCAGCCCATATAGGTCTTGGTAGAATTTCTGAAATTCCTTAGCTATGTCCGCAGTTCTGTGTAATGATTTACCGTCTGTAGATTTTATGCTAGGAATATACATAGAATCCTTCCTTTGCTTGATAAGCGCTGACATCAACTTCAAGCCCCTGTCTCCATGAGAGAAAAAGCGAAACTGGGCGTACTGATACGCTTTAGCATGACAGACATTCAGGTGGTCTTTCAGTTTTGCTCTCAGGAGGAGGAGCTCTTGATGAGCTTTCAAAGCTTTAGACCTTTTATGAACAGCTTCCAGCTCCGTGATCTGTTTGAGTAGAGAATGTAATGTTTGTTGTCTCTCCCTTTTGACTTTACAACCCAAGGCTATATATTCTCTCCTCATGACAGATTTGTGTGCTTCCCACACTGTTGCCTGAGAAACATCCGGCGTTAAGTTCTCCCTAAAAAACCACGACAGCCTCCATGACAACGCTTCTACTATCTCCCTCTTATCCAGCAAGGTTTCATTAAGTCTTCATTGTTTACTCTGGGGGGGGTAAACTGGAAATGTGTATTACCATCGAGACAGGGGCATGATCGGAAATAGTGATAGGGTCAATCACTGCCTGATCAACCATGTCTATGCAGGAATTTGAGATCAGAAGGTAGTCCAATCTTTTATAAACATTATGGGAGGCAGAGAAAAAAGTATAGTCCCTATCCTTGGGATGTGCCAAGCATCAATTAGTTTAGCATCTGCAATGTGAGCATTAATACAGCCCAAAGTCTTCTGGGTTTGCTGAGTGGAACCGTCTGAGGTGTCCATAATGGGATCCAGGGCGACATTAAGGTCTCCGCCAACAATACAGATCCCTTCAGCAAAAGCTTTGAGTACCTGCAAAGTCTGCGAAATCCAGGCTTTTTGACCCCTATTAGGGCTATACAGACTAGCTAAGGTTACAGGTTGAGTGCCTATTACCCCTTTCACAAAAATTAATTTGCCCTCTGCGTCCGACTGGGTGGCTGACATTTTAAAAGGTACACGTTTGGCTATGGCAATACCAACCCCTCGTTTAGCTTTGTCAAAAGTGCTGAGAAACCAACTATTAAAATATCCCTTCTGGAGAGTGGGAACCCTTGTGGACCTAAAGTATAACTCCTGGAAGAAACATATGTCTGTGTGGGATTTCCGTAATAGACGTATAACCTGTGATCTTTTTTGCGGAGTATTGAACCCCCTTACGTTAAAGGACGTACATTTAATCAGTGACATCTTGTATACGCTCCAACAGCAGCCTATCATATTGTGCAATAGAGATCTAGAACAACATAGAATCCAAACACAGCCATCATTCCTTACAGAACCTAGGAACATGGCCATGCAACAGAACTTAGCTCCCTTAGAGGGAGCACATCTGACATCTCCTATCAAGGAGTATACAGTCAGTATGTGGGCCCCAACATTAGTGCGCTGACACCAGGACTGCGCTAGTATAACCCTGATGTAGAACATGTGGGGGGGTCTAAAGATCGTAAACAGATTTCAAACAACCAGCGGTTCCTGCTAGACCTGGTGCAGTGCAGTAAAGTGCATCAAATAACATAACCCATAGTAAGAATCATGTAATTACTCTAGTAACACGCTATAGGGGCATATAGTAAGTGAACATGTTAGAGGTATAAGAGTATCAGATGAAACTAATAACCCTATTAATCAGAGCGACAACAAAACATAGATATACTTGCAGAACCGAAAATGCAAGTGTGGGATCGCATCAGTCCTCTTGTGTTACTCACGGGACCGAACCAGCGTACAACGGGGGTAATCCCCTAGGCCGCGGAGATCAGGTGTCCCGGGGTCTGGGGCCAGTCTTCCTTTTCGGCACAGCTTTGGACCACCTCTGAACCCCTGGCAATTCTGGTAGTGGAATCCTGGTCTCCGCCGAGGGCAGCCATAATGGAATGTCCAACGGGGTGGTCTGGAGTAGCTCCCAAGCCGCAGCTAGATCCCCTGGAACACGGATGGTGCACCTTCTGCCCCCGACCGCAAACGTTAGGCCAAAAGGGAACAGCCACTTGTATGGGGTCTTGATATGGCGCAGATGATCTGTAAGAGGTCGGAGGGCTCTCCTCTTGTTCAGCGTCGTTGGCGCCAAGTCCTGGAACATCAGGATCGTGGCCCCCTCGTAGGTGAGTTCTTTTTGCTCTCTGGCCGCCCTCAGCAAGGCCGCCGTATCGGTGTATTTCAGCAGGCCACAGATAACATCTCTAGGATTTTCATTATCCTTCGGTTTCGGCCTGAGCGACCGATGTATGCGTTCTATTTCAATGTTAGCTGCGCTCTCCTATCCCAAAAGGCTGACAAAGATGGCGGCCGCCGCCTCTGGTAAGTCCTCGTGCTGAATCTGCTCAGGGAGGCCGCGCAGCCGAATGTTTTTCCGCCTGTTGCGGTTCTCCTGGTCCTCGATGAGGGAAAAAGCGGTATCCAGGGAGTCCATACAAGCCGCAGTATTATCACCCAGGGTGCGGGCAAAGGTGAGTATAGCTGCTTGATTCCCTTCCAGCGTCTCCACTCGGTGCCCTATCTGTTTGATATCAGTTTTAATCTCCTGAAGATCATGGAGTACTGGGGCGATAGCCGATGAGAGGGCATGCTGGAGGAACTTCCTCGATATAGGGGCTATGCCTGTTAGCTGCGGCCCTTCATCTAGGTCTCCGGTAGCGCCATCAGTTTCCTGTGACCAGTCGTCTGGTTCATGCGGCGCCATCTTGGCCGCACCGCTCACACTGCTGGAGGGCTTCTTGTTTAGATACTTCTCCATGTCTGAGACCCCTCGATCCAGTTTCGGAGAGTCAGTTTTGTCTCTAGGGATGCTTCTGCCAATTTTCCCCATACTTTGTTGGGCTAAAGTGCGATATAAACCAGGTTGCAGGATTGCATGGAGAGGAGCTTCTCCTACATGCATCTGCTCAGGTCAGCAGTCAGGCTCCGCCCCCTAGTAGTTATATTCTTGTATATAGGAGCAGTATTATAGTAGTTATATTCCTGTACATAGGAGGCAGTATTATAGTAGTTATATTATTGTACATAGGAGCAGTATTATAGTAGTTATATTCTTGTACATAGGAGGCAGTATTATAGTAGTTATATTCTTGTACATAGGAGCAGTATTATAGTAGTTATATTCCTGTACATAGGAGCAGTATTATAGTAGTTATATTCTTGTACATAGGAGCAGTATTATAGTAGTTATATTCCTGTACATAGGAGCAGTATTATAGTAGTTATATTCCTGTACATAGGAGGCAGTATTATAGTAGTTATATTATTGTACATAGGAGCAGTATTATAGTAGTTATATTCTTGTACATAGGAGGCAGTATTATAGTAGTTATATTCTTGTACATAGGAGCAGTATTATAGTAGTTATATTCTTGTACACAGGAGCAGTATTATAGTAGTTATATTCCTGTACATAGTAGGCAGTATTTTAGTAGTTATATTCTTGTACATAGGATCAGTATTATAGTAGTTATATTCTTGTACATAGGAGCAGTATTATAGTAGTTATATTCTTGTACATAGGAGCAGTATTATAGTAGTTATATTCTTGTACATAGGAGCAGTATTATAGTAGTTATATTCTTGTACATAGGAGCAGTATTACAGTAGTTATATTCTTGTACATAGGAGCAGTATTATAGTAGTTATATTCTTGTACATAGGAGGCAGTATTATAGTAGTTATATTCTTGTACATATGAGGCAGTATTATAGTAGTTATATTCTTGTACATAGGAGCAGTATTATAGTAGTTATATTCTTAACCATATTTCTTTTTATTAAAGTAAAATCAAGGCCATATGCCCACACATGACATCAGTACAGTGACATTAAGGCACAAGAATAAATATCCATCATACAAGTCACGTGTAGACACAACAAGCGATTATAGCCATCAGTCAGAGATATACAGCAAGAGGGGGGAGGGGGAACATGGGAAGGAACATTTAGGGAGGAGAGGGGGTAGGGAGAACAGGGAAGGGAAGAAACCTGCTCTGTCATGTAAAATTCCTATACGCTCTCCACGGGGACCACAATTTTAAGAAGCGGGGACGTGTGTTGGTTTCCCAATGCGCCAGCTCCTCAAAGCGGTATATCTGGTCCACCTTATCGGTCCACATAGGGAGAGTCGGAGGGGAGTCATCTTTCCATAGAAAGGGTATAAGTAACTTAGCTGCTGTGATCAGCATCGTCGGGAGATTGTTCTTGGCGGGAGTGAGGGTACTATTAGGGCACCATAACAGGACGAGCTTAGCGTCCAGGACAATCCTGGTTTTGCAGATATGATTTATCAGTGACTCTACCAGTTTCCAATACGATTGGATCTTATGGCATTGCCACCAGATGTGTGACAAGGAGCCAGTTTCTATGCCACACCTCCAGCACTGTTCAGGAACTTCTGGGTTCAACTTATGCAAGAATTCAGGCGTTTTGTACCACCTGCTGAGGAGCTTAAAGGAATTCTCCTGAATCCTCACACAACGGTTGAAGCCGTGTGAGTGGGCTAAGACAAAGGCTCTCTCCGGTTCTGTAAGAGTCAGAGATAGCTCCCGCTCCCAGGAGGTCACATATCGGAGCTCCGGGGGTAAGGAGGAGAGCATTTCCTTATACATCTGGGACAGTGGTCTAAGGGGGGGTTTAATAGTTAAGACTTTCCTCTCGAGCCAGGAAGGGGAACTACTACCAGCAAAGGACCCAGTACATAACGCAGTATCCCTTTTGAAATTTGCCAAATGGAAAAATGGTGCAGCTTTAACCTCAGGGCGGTCCATTATGGAACCCCAGTGTAAACTACCGTCTGGGAGAAGGACATCCCGCAGGGACAAGTCAGCGAGCCTAGACCAGATCCCAGAGGGGTTTGACACAGAAGGGTGAATGTAGCTTTGCAATAATTTAAGAGGCATACAGGGATTCGGGAAGCTAAATAGATGAGATTGAACCATTTTGGACCACTCTACCAGCATTCCCTTCCAGACCGGAGAAGATGCGTAGTGATTGGCTGAGAAAGGCCTAACACCCCATAAAGTAAGCTGGTCTTGGTTGGTGAGCAGTACAGACTCAAGACGTGAGCAAAGGGAGCTAGATTGGCGGGATAGAGTAGCCACACATCTACACAGCTGAACAGCAGTATAATATGACTTTACATCTGGCATCCCAAAGCCTCCAAACCTCCTATCCCTTGTGAGGACAGAATAGGCAATACGGGGCGATTTGCCATTCCAGAGGAAGCGTGTGAACACTCGGCGGACTTCTGTGAAATATGAGTTAGGAAGCCAAATAGGGAGGGATTGCAACAAATATAAAAATTTGGGGAGGATAAAGGTTTTAAGGTAATTTTTCCTTCCGACCCAGGAAACAAATGGAAGTTTCAGATTTTGCAGATGGTTGCGGACAGTTTGCAGGAGCGGCACATAGTTGAGGGAGGCTAGATCCTGGACAGTAGCCGAGATATGTGTCCCCAAAAACGTAATGTCTCTGGAGGCCCAGGTAAACGGGGTGCTGCGCTTAAGATTGTTGACCACAGTTTGGGGACAGGAAATGTTGAGCGCCATGGATTTTCCATAATTTATTTTAAAATTAGATACGAATCCAAAATCCTCAAATATATTCAGCAATTTGGGCAAGGCCTCTCTAGGATTGGAGGTCATGACTAAAAGGTCATCCGCAAATGCTGCAGTAACATGGGTATAGGGGCCCACCTGAAGGCCTTTGATACCCGGGTCCGCTCTAATTGTACATAAAAGGGTCTCCATCACTAATACGAATAATGCAGGAGAGAGGGGACATCCTTGCCTCGTTCCATTGGTGATGCGAAATGGTGGGGATAGTGCTCCATTGACTTTGACCATGGCAGAGGGGGCCGAATATAAAGTGAAAATGGCGTTAACAAACTGATCTGGGAGGCCAAACTTCGACAGGGTCCGCGACATAAAGTGCCAACTGACCCTGTCGAAGGCCTTTTCCGCATCCGTACTCACCAAGACTAAGGGCTTAGAGGATCGTTTGGCCCAGTTAATAAGATGGAGAAGCCGCACCGTGTTTTCAGACCCCTGTCTGCCATGGACAAAACCTACTTGCTCCTCATGGACAATATCAGGCAGAACGTCTTGGAGCCTGGAAGCCAAAATCTTCGCCCACCACTTCACATCATTATTAAGCAAGGAGATCGGCCTATAGTTACTGCAGCAAGTCGGGTCCTTGTTTTCCTTGTGGAGGACAGTAATGTGCGCCAACAAGGAGTGAGGTGCGAGGGAGCCCCCAGTCAGAAGGTAATTGCACAAATTCCTGAAACGAGGGATTAAAACATCCTGAAAGGATTTATAGTAGGCTATGGAAAATCCATCGGGCCCAGGGCTTTTACCCGAAGGGATAGACATGAGAACCTTACGAATCTCCGAATCAGAGATGGGCCTAGTCAGAAGGGAAGCCTTGGATGAGGATATGGAAGGGAGGTTCAGGGTCTGCAAAAATTTGTCTGTGGCCTCGGAGAGATCATTAGGGGTAGCCCCAGTTGGAGGGGGTAAATTATATAATGCCTCATAGAAGGCACAAAATGCTTTGGCGACATCTGGGGTGGACTTATGTACCGTTCCCTTGGAATCTTTAATAGAGGAAACAAAGGAGTCCGAGAACTGCTTCTTGGCAATGGCCGACATCAGTCTGTTTCCTCTATTTCCATGGGCATAAGCCTTGAAACGTGATCGTAACACCAGCTTCGCAGAGGTGACATTTAATAAATTTTTTAAGCGCGTTCTGGCTTCAGTCAGTTCTGCCAACGTGCTTAAGGCTCGTGATTCCTTGTGGGAGGACTCAAGGCGAGCGATGGACGCCAGTAAGGCATCTAAAGCCTGCATCCTTTGTTTTTTTACATAAGCCCCAAGGGCAATGAGTTCCCCCCTGATAACTACCTTGTGAGATTCCCATAATATGGAAGGAGAAGGAGGGGAGTCTGGAGTATCATTTAGCGCAAAAAATTCTGAAATCAAGGCCTTAATTTTGCCAGCGTGTGTAGGATCTAAAACCAAAGTGTCATTGAGACGCCATAAGCGCTCTTTCCTCTGAGGACCGGACAGGGAGAGGTTAATAATAACAGGGGCATGGTCGGACAGTGTGATGTTACCTATCCGGGCTCCAGAGACATTACGTATATGCGAATCGGATAGGAACAGATAATCCAATCTGTGGAAAGACATCTTGGCATGCGAGTAAAATGTGTAATCTCGGCCATTGGGGTTTAGAGTACGCCAGACGTCCAAGACCTTCAGCCTTCTCAGAGAAACTTTTAGCCTTTTCAAGAGCCTATAGGACACAGAGGGTCTGCCCACCGAGGTGTCCACCGCTGGCTCTAGAGCAACATTGAAGTCGCCCCCTAAAACCAATAACCCCTCTGAAAAGGAGGATAATAAAGCAAGGGACTGAACGAGCCATGGTACTTGGCCTTTATTAGGGGCATACAAATTGGCAAACGTCACTGGGGAATCACCCAGTACACCCTTTACAAAAATGTACCTGCCCTCTGGGTCTGCAGAGGTAGCGGTATGCTTGAAGGGAAGGCACTTATGCACAGCTATACTAACTCCCCTACTAGCAAAGTCATGGGTACTGTGAAACCATTGGACAAATTTCTTAGGGGGAAAGTTAGGGATTTTGCCTGTTCTGAAGTGGGTCTCCTGCAGAAAAGCCACTGAAACTTTATCCCTCAGAAGGAGAGACAGCGTTTGAGACCTTTTGCATGGCTCGTTCAGTCCATGTGCATTTAGTGAGGCGACTACAATAGAAGACATTTCGGCATACAATCAGGTGGGTAAGAGCCCATGACACCCATGGGAGCACTGAATAGCACACAGTTGATATGAGCAGAGGAAAGGAAAGGGGGGAGAGGAGAACATAGAAAATAAAATAGGGGACATAACCATAAACATATTAAACTGGCAAATGACCAGCTCGGACAAGTACCCATCCGAGGTGGAGTGAATGCTTTACTTATCACCAGCCAAGACAGGATTGGACTGGCGAGGGGGCAAGTAAAGCACCGTATGGTCCGAAACATATAGACCAGAACACAAATACGTCCAGCACCGGTATCTATCCGGTCTTCACCCTTCAGGTGGGGAATAGAGCTCGCAGTCCCAGAGGTAGCGACCAGTGGAAACAGAGAAGCGTCACAAATCTGTTATGACATCATATATAAAACATAGACCCAAAATATAATGTAGGCCGTAAAATGGAAACCAGGGGAGAGGCCAAGTTCGCCTATAATAAACATTAAAACAGGAGGTTGAGAGACAGTCATCTCCAGGCCTGGAGAAATGAGATATCAACGATACATGCTTACGAACATGGCCGGAGCGGCGGGCTCAGGTGAGGGCCCTGTCCATCTTGCCGCGTCCCAAACGATCCGATCTGCCTGCGGAGGCCTTCTGCCAAGCCGAGACACGAGGTGGAGTAGGTAGGGGGCCATCTTGGTCGGCCGGTAACCATGAAGGGATTTCCACAGGGGGAACATCCAGGGACCTCCAAACAGAATCAAGATCCGCTGGTGAGCGTACGGTAAGTAGTTTACCATTCCTGGAGACCGCCAGCCCAAAAGGATATAGCCATCGGAACGGAGTCGACGTCTTCCGCAGGACATCCAGGAGAGGCTTGAACAGGCGCCGCTTGGCCAAGGTGGATGGCGCGAGATCCTGGAACATCTGGATCGGGGTATTTTCGTACTCAAGTACCTCCATCTCGCGTTGCCGTTTCAGGAGGGCTGCGGTGTCGACGTAGCTCAACAGGCCACAAATCACGTCACGTGGTGGCTCTTGCGGTTTAGGCCTGGGGCGCAACGCCCACGATTCCTGCCGCTCTATCCGGATCAAGCATCATGGAAAATATTTCGCGCGCAACTGTCGGTAAGGCCTCCGCCGCAATCGACTCAGGTAGGCCGCGAATGCGAATGTTGCGCCGGCGACTACGATTTTCCTGATCCTCCAGCTTCAGGAAGGCATCGTTCAGTAAGGCCTTGTGAGACGTCAGCACCTCCGAAGCTTTACCCTCATAAGTCATGATAGCTTCTTGTGCTGTTTCTAACGAGACAACCCTCTGACCCAGGTGCTTTATATCATCCTTAATGTCTGACAAGTCTTGCTTAAGAGGCGAGAGGGCAGCTTCAAGGACACGTCGGAGAGTCCGTTCTGAGAGGGGCTTATCTCTGGGTCTCCCGTCTGAGATATCGGAGCCGCTGCCTGCGTCTGAGATGTCTCCTGCATCGGAGTCATGAGTAATAGATGCCGCCATATTGGGGCCCTTCTGAGCAGTAAGCCTCGGTGTTTTCCGAAGAAACTTCTCCATCTCTGGTAATTTGGAGCGCAGTGAGGTCGACTCTGAGCTTCCTCTGTTCTTATCTTTGCCAGGTTTCCCCATAATCAATCAAATTAGAAGCTTAAATAGGGCAAATGAGCCGGAATGCTGGAGGAGCTCAAGCGTGTGCAGCCATTCAGCAGCGTGGCTAGGCCTATAGTAGTTATATTCTTGTACATAGGAGCAGTATTATAGTAGTTATATTCCTGTACATAGGAGGCAGTATTTTAGTAGTTATATTCTTGTACATAGGAGGCAGTGTTATAGTAGTTATATTCTTGTACATAGGAGGCAGTATTATAGTAGTTATATTCTTGTACATAGGAGGCAGTATTATAGTAGTTATATTCCTAACCAAAACTCTTTTTATTGAGAGTGCATATGGTCTGGACAAAAAATCATGCATCAATATAAAGCCATTCGCAGATGGCAGCAGCATAATGGGTGCCAATATTCTCACAGACCATGTCAGATCAACTAACATAGTGAGTATAAACAATTTAGTAACAACGAATGAAAGAAAAGACACAGACAAGATTGGAGGGTGGGGGGTTGGGAGAAGGGGTAGAATTGGGTGGGTAGAGGAGGAATAGTAGTTATATTCCTGTACATAGGAGCAGTATTATAGTAGTTATATTCTTGTACATAGGAACAGTATTATAGTAGTTATATTCTTGTACATAGGAGCAGTCAGGGGCGTAACTATAGGGGAAGCAGGGGAAGCGGCTGCTTTGGGGCCCTGACCCAGAAGGGGCCCATCCAGGAGGAGGAGGACTAAAAGATTTTGTCAGGGCCCCCTCAACAGTATTACACAATGAAATTATATACAGTGACAGTATAGACAGTGTATAAAACTGATGGAACAGCTGCCGGCCCTGGTCTGAGAGAGCGATCTTTACTAGCCACAGGAATGGGGGCCGCATGAAAGGAAGGGGTTGCGAAAGAATTACTGGGGGAGGGGGGCCCCATTCAAAAATTAGCTGTGGGGTCCAGTCATTTCTAGCTACGCCACTGGGAGCAGTATTACAGTAGTTATATTCTTGTACATAGGAGCAGTATTATAGTAGTTATATTCCTGTACATAGGAGCAGTATTATAATAGTTATATTCTTGTACATAGGAGAAGTATTATAGTAGTTATATTCTTGTACATAGGAGGCAGTATTACAGTAGTTATATTCTTGTACATAGGAGCAGTATTACAGTAGTTATATTCCTGTCCACAGGAGCAGTATTATAGTACTTATATTCTTGTACATAGGAGCAGTATTATAGTACTTATATTCTTGTACATAGGAGGCAGTATTATAGTAGTTATATTCTTGTACATAGGAGCAGTATTACGGTAGTTATATTCTTGTACATAGGAGCAGTATTACAGTAGTTATATTCTTGTACATAGGAGCAGTATTACAGTAGTTATATTCTTGTACATAGGAGCTGTATTATAGTAGTTATATTCTTGTACATAGGAGCAGTATTATAGTAGTTATAGTCTTGTACATAGAAGCAGTATTATAGTAGTTATATTCTTGTACATAGGAGGCAGTATTATAGTAGATATATTCTTGTACATAGGAGCAGTATTATAGTAGTTATATTCTTGTACATAGGAGGCAGTATTATAGTAGTTATATTCTTGTACATAGGAACAGTATTATAGTAGTTATAGTCTTGTACATAGGAGCAGTATTATAGTAGTTATATTCTTGTACATAGGAGCAGTATTACAGTAGTTATATTCTTGTACATAGGAGCAGTATTATAGTAGTTATATTCTTGTACATAGGAACAGTATTATAGTAGTTATATTCTTGTACATAGGAACAGTATTATAGTAGTTATAGTCTTGTACATAGGAGCAGTATTATAGTAGTTATATTCTTGTACATAGGAGCAGTATTACAGTAGTTATATTCTTGTACATAGGAGCAGTATTATAGTAGTTATATTCTTGTATATAGGAGGCAGTATTATAGTACTTATATTCTTGTACATAGGAGGCAGTATTATAGTAGTTATATTCTTGTACATAGGAGCAGTATTACAGTAGTTATATTCTTGTACATAGGAGCAGTATTACAGTAGTTATATTCTTGTACATAGGAGCAGTATTACAGTAGTTATATTCTTGTACATAGGAGCTGTATTATAGTAGTTATATTCTTGTACATAGGAGCAGTATTATAGTAGTTATAGTCTTGTACATAGAAGCAGTATTATAGTAGTTATATTCTTGTACATAGGAGGCAGTATTATAGTAGATATATTCTTGTACATAGGAGCAGTATTATAGTAGTTATATTCTTGTACATAGGAGCAGTATTATAGTAGTTATATTCTTGTACATAGGAGGCAGTATTATAGTAGTTATATTCCTGTACATAGGAGCAGTATTATAGTAGTTATATTCTTGTACATAGGAGCAGTATTATAGTAGTTATATTCTTGTACATAGGAGGCAGTATTATAGTAGTTATATTCTTATACATAGGAAGCAGTATTATAGTAGTTATATTCTTGTACATAGGAGGCAGTATTATAGTAGTTATATTCTTATACATAGGAGGCAGTATTATAGTAGTTATATTCTTGTACATAGGAGCAGTATTATAGTAGTTATATTCTTTGTCAAATTTCTTTTTTATTAAACAGTAATAATCTTTAGGTAAAGGATCCAACTCCTCACCTCACTTACACAGCAGGTGTGTCGATATACAGCAGAGGAACATACACATTAAGTACATATTTGTATACATTGCGTACAAAGAAAGCTTAATAAGTGATGGGACATACATCAAATGCTGTACATCATGCATATAAACATCAGTCTAAGTCATATAAAGTGCGTTTACAATAAGAACATTATGTGCAAAAAAGGCATAAATCTTTATTGCAGTAGTATATGAGTCAGATTATGTTAACAACTAGGTGTGGGGAATAGGGGTAGACTGCTTATAGGCAAACATGGATCTAGAGGAGGATGGGGGAAGGGTGGAAGTGGGGGGGGACAGGCCTCTTTGATAAGGCCCTCCTGTACACGCATGTGTCTTATGTTTCTCCTACAGAGGGGACGGACTAACCAGCACTCTGTTAGGTGGTTTAGATGGTACTGAAATGGGTGTGTAAGAGGATGGGAGGTTAGTTTGTATCTACCTCATTCCTGGGATCGATAGGTTCCGGATGTGGGATCCGGAATGTCAACCAGGGTTTCCAAACCTTCAAATAAGTCTCATGTTGTCTGCAGGGGCGTACATAGAAATCACTGGGCCCCATAGCAAGAATATGAATTGTCTATATTCCACCGCCATTTTCCTTTTCGGTTCTTAATTCTCTTCTATTATTCATGGATAAATGGCCAGAATGTCCAACATTGATTATTGGCGATTTTAACTGTGTCATCGATCCTCTACGTGACAGGGTTTCTATGAGTGCCGGGAGAGACAGTCCGGTCCAGGGGTCTCCCCTCGCACGGTTTTGCCTGGAGGCTGGATTTGAGGACGCTTGGGAACATCTGGGACAGGGGAAAAGGGTTTTTTCATGCTTTAGCAAAGCAGGTAAATCGTTGTCCAGAATAGATCTTGTATTGATAAATAGTAAATATCTGAAACTGATAAAGCGAATGAAATATGAAGCAAGGTCAATATCTGACCATTCTCCGCTATTACTTGAATTATGCTTATCTCAGGAAAGATATATACCAAAACCTCCCTTTAGACTAAACCCTTATTGGCTATCAGTTATAAAGACACATGAAATAATTCGAAATGAAATAGGCCGATTCTGGGATATTAACTATGGCTCAGCAAAAATTCAAGTGGTATGGGATACCTTTAAGGCGTACATGAGGGGATTGATGGTTAGCAATATCACGAACCTTAGAAGGGAATATGGAAAAAAACAGAAAAATCTAGAAAAACATGTAGAGTTGGCGACAGAATCCTTCCACATAAATAAGACGGAGAAGAATAGGGAAAATATGCAAAAAGCCACACAAATATATGCTAAGTTTTTATTGGACAAGGCCCAACAGAACCTTTTTTTTAAGGGGCAAAAATATTTTACAGAGTCAGGGCGACCTGGTAAACTCCTCTCCAGAGTAATCTCCAATCAACAACCCAAAAAACATATAGATAAGGTCCGATTGAGTGATGGTAGGATAGTCACTTCACAGGGCCCGGTGGAGAAGGCCTTTCTTGATTATTTTCTTGATCTGTATAAGGCTGATTCTAACATTACAGATGATAAGATAGATTTCTATCTAGATAGGATCAACTTTCCAACTATTACTGAGACGCAAAAGAAAGCACTAGAATTGGAGGTCTCAATTCAGGAACTTGAGGGAGCTATTAAACTATGTTCAGCTAATTCCACTCCTGGTTCAGACGGGCTTCCATATGAATTTTATAGTAAATATGGGGACTGTATCCTTCCTAGATTATTGGAGGTCTTTGCTGAATCAATGGAGGATGGGATGCTACCAGATTCAATGATGGAGGCTACAATAATACTAATTCCAAAAAAAGGCAAGGACCCTTTAGATTTAGAATCTTATAGACCAATTTCACTGCTTAATGCAGATGTAAAGCTTCTTGCGAGGGTCCTTGCTACAAGGCTTTCTAGGGTCATCTCCTCCATTGTCCATCCGGATCAGAGCGGTTTTATCCAAAATAAGGGCACACATCATAATTTACATCGGCTCTTTTCTAATATCCAGGCCCCTGGGGGGACCGCCCGCCCCATCCTGTCATTGGATGCCTCTAAGGCCTTTGACAGGGTGGAGTGGCGTTTCCTCTGGAAGGTTCTTGCTAGGATGGGCTTTGGAGAGAGGTTTATACGCACTCTTAAAGGGACTCTGTCACCAGTTTCTAACCCCCACTTTTATAACTATGGTTCTCTCTATTGTCCCCTTCTCATTACAAAGCTGCTGTTAGAAGTAAAATCCGCCGTGTAGTTTTCATATAAATCACTTTTATCTAACCTGTCAATCTTCAGTATAAGGTGCCCAGGGCGTTTCTGTTGTTCTGAATGTGCCGGTTTTCGCCGCCGCCGTTGGTGCCCAGCTCCTCCCATGTTCTTTTCTGCGCCACCTCGATGTTATGCAATCCTCCTCCGGCTCTCGTCAGTGCCCCCTCCTCCTTTGCAATGATCTCGCGCGTGCGCACAGGCCTGTGCCTGATGCGCCCGTGCGGACGTTTAGTTTCTGCCTCGTGGAGCGTACTGCGCATGCGCGCGATCCGGCCATTCATTCATTCGGAAGCTGAGTGGCTGGCGGCACTGCTCGTCTTATGAGGAGGCTGAACTAAGCGAGCGCACATTCGCGCGCGTTCGCGCACGTGCGCGCGCATTCGCGCACGTGCGCGCGCATTCGCGCGCGAATGAATGGCCGGATCGCGCGCATGCGCAGTACGCTCCACGAGGCAGAAACTAAACGTCCGCACGGGCGCATCAGGCACAGGCCTGTGCGCACGCGCGAGATCATTGCAAAGGAGGAGGGGGCACTGACGAGAGCCGGAGGAGGATTGCATAACATCGAGGTGGCGCAGAAAAGAACATGGGAGGAGCTGGGCACCAACGGCGGCGGCGAAAACCGGCACATTCAGAACAACAGAAACGCCCTGGGCACCTTATACTGAAGATTGACAGGTTAGATAAAAGTGATTTATATGAAAACTACACGGCGGATTTTACTTCTAACAGCAGCTTTGTAATGAGAAGGGGACAATAGAGAGAACCATAGTTATAAAAGTGGGGGTTAGAAACTGGTGACAGAGTCCCTTTAAGTTGTTGTATAGATCTCCAAGGGCTAAATTGAGTCTTAATGGAATTCTGAGTAGTAGTATTGATTTAAACAGAGGCACCCGTCAGGGTTGCCCATTATCTCCCTTATTATTCGATATCTATATCGAACCCCTTGCGATGGCCATCAGGCAGGATGATCAGGTTAAAGGATTTGGTACGCTAGGAATACAAGACCGTATCTCATTATATGCAGATGATGTTCTGTTCTTTATAGATCATACGGAAACTACTCTCCCTAGGATTATTCAAATGGTTAAAGTATTTGGTGAGGTGTCTGGTCTTCTTATAAACTGGGCCAAGACTAGTCTGCTCCCAATAGACCCCCTGCCACAGAAAGAGGTTCCTGTTACACAGTTGGATATTGTTGATACTTTTCAATACTTGGGTTTGACTATATCGCCTCGGGTCGAAAATTTTGTAGAACTTAATTTGATCCCCATAATGGTAAAGATTAGAGCTAAAATAGGAATCTGGCTGAAACTTCCCCTATCTAGAGCTGACCGAGTTTCATTAGTTAAAATGGTGATATTACCACAATTTCTTTATGTGCTCAGGAATACACCTATTTGGATACAAGACAAACATTTTAAACTTATGGAAAGAATAATTAATGATTTAATATGGGGAAGAAAGCGAGTTCGAATTAAGTTGGAATATTTGTATAAATCAGTGGAGTGCGGGGGTTTAAATCTCCCCTACTTTAAAGGGTACTTTATTGCAGCCCAGTTATTGAGGTGCTATGAATCAGAGAACAGTGCACTGCTGGGGAAGTTGGTAACTAGTCACGCTCACAATAATATTTTTACCTTGTTGGAATCTGGCCTATTGAAGAGTTACGAGCAAGGCTATAGAGAGACTATAAAACTACTCCTTAAGGTGTGGGCTACAACTAAGACATGGTTGAAGGTTAAGGGTTCACTTACATTTACGCCTCTTTGGCATAATTTGTATTTACAAAGGCTGGATGAAATTGCAGCTGACACATTTTGGCAGAAGAATAAAATTTTATATATTTCACAGGTAGTTAAAGATAGAGAAATTAAACCCTTTATAGAAATGACACATAATATAAAAAATCTTTCATGGTTTAGGTATTTTCAATTGCGATCTGTATTATCTAGTTTGGATGATAAGCGGTTGTTGGATATAGATAATCTATCTTTTTTGAATGATTGGGTAGGGGGTACACCTTCTAGAATAAAAATTTCAAATATATATAAGTTATTACTTAAGGTACGGTTTAGTGATATACACTCACCAGGACAAAAAGCGTGGGAGGTGGACTGTCCGAATTTACAAATAGAAGGGTGGGAGAATATTTTTGGGAATTTATCTTTATTATCCCAGAACTTCAACCATGTTCTAATACAATTTTATATTTGCCACAGATTATATATTACTCCCCTATGGATGAATAAATGTGGGTTAAGAGACACGTCCAACTGTCCCAAATGTGACACTGTAGGAGCGGACTTTCTCCATATGATATGGACCTGTCCAGAACTTATAAATTACTGGAATAGCATCAATAATTGTATTATGTATAAACTAAAAATTCAAATTCCTTTTGAACCACAAGTATTTGTTCTTAATGATCTTTCCAAACTAAAAAATCACAAGTATCAAAAGATCTTCCTGAGTAGAGTACTGATGTTGGCTAGAGTTTTTATCAGTCGGACCTGGTTTGCCCGATCCACTCCAGACATAAATACATGGACAAATTTAATTGATAAGGTAAAGAACTATGAGAAAAGTATATATAGACGGAGGGAAACTGAGTACCAGTGGAGTAGGATATGGGGTGGTTGGAGGTCTGATTAGCTGAGGTCAAGTTGTTTCATATATAGGGGTTCTACTTTGACGCACCACAAACCGGGGGGGAGGGAGGGGAGGGTTTTCTAAATGTTATGAAAAGACGAGTTGAATATATTTATATTTATATATAATTAGTTGGGTCACTAAGAATTGAGAGATTGTAAAAACTTTTTACTGTAAATGTTTTGCAGTTTTCCCAATAAATTTTTTTAAAGCAAAAAAAAAAAAAAAAAAAAAAGAATATGAATTGGGCCCCCTAACCCTGCCCACTACCCATCCCTGGCCCATCCCACCTCCTGTCCTGGCTCCTCCCCCGCCACACCCCCATTTGCCAATAAAAAAATGTATACATACGTTCGTACGTATTCGTACTGACCCAGAGAATGAAGGGCACAGGTCAGTTTTGCGGCAAAGGGAATGCTGTAGGAACAAAACTCTGTGGTATCTAAATCTATGGGACTCCTGTGGATATTCCATAAAAGTTTTATCTGCAGTCCTATGTAACATTACAAATAACACAGTGATAACTATCTAAGTACAGATAATGTAGTAGATGTCACCTGTAGTCCTATGTGACACCACAAATAACACAGCGATAGCTCTCTGAATACAGATAACACAGTGATGGCTCTCTCATTACCGAAAATGTAGTAGTGTTACCTGCAGTCCTATGTAAAACCACAGATAACACTAGTGTAGACCATGTGGTAGTGTTACCTACGTCCTTAGTGTGCCTCCCTGTGCTTCTCCCAGGGACTCCATGCTGGCGGCGCTGCCCCCTCTTCCTTCTTCTTTACCTTCTCCCGCACAGAACGTCCTGATGCAGCTGCGTCAAGACAAAGGAACACTGTGGGCGTAGTGATGGTGACACAAACACAGACACAGGGACAGACACACATACTCATGCATAGAATAAATATGATCACATCACACATCGCTGCTCCTGCCTGTCTGCTTTGGTAAAGCCGGGCATAGATGGGCTATGTCAGGCTTTAGCAGAGCGGGCACAGGACAGTGGACACAGGGTGCGATATGTATGCGAGCACAGCTGAACGAGTGCGGGGCAGGAGCCCGCATACACATCACTCATCCTGCCTGTGTCCACTGTGCTAAAGCCAGATGTAGGCCACCCCCCACATCTTAACCCCTTTGCTACCAGCGCCATTTTGTCATCACTTCTCTTACCCCAAACGGTTGCAGTATGCCACTGCCCAAACCCCTTTAACTCCTTGCTGCTGATGCTGAGTGTTCACATAGCCACCTATTCCCCCCCCCCCCCCAAAGGTGACTGATGTGTTTGGGGGTGGGTGGGTTGGGGGGATATGATTGGTGGCTATGTGCACACTCAGTATCAGCAGCAAGAAGTTAGAGGGGTTATCCAACCCCTAATGTCCCCCAAATGACTGGAACACTGTCCTCTATGAGCCTTCCCACTGCCCCCCCCCCCACCCCAAGTCCTCTACAAGCCCCTCTAACCCCCTAATGCCCCCCAAAATGCTCAGGACAGTGTGCTTTGCTTCTACTCCTCCCCCCACTGGGCATTTGGGGGGGGGGGCATAAGGGGTTGGGGAGCTCATAGAGGACTCGGGGGAGGCTCATAGAGGACAGCGTGCTTTCCTCCTACTCCCCCCCCAGATTTTGGGGGGTTGGGGGGGCTCATAAAGGACTCGAGGGGGGGGGGGAGGCTCATAGAGGACAGTGTGCTTTCCTCCTACTCCTCCCCCCGGGCATTTTGGGGGACATTAGGGGTTGGGGGGCTCATAGAGGACAGTGTGTTATCCTCCTATTCCCCCCCATGGGCATTTTGGGGGGCATTAGGGGTTGGCGGGGACTCATAAAGGACTCGGGGGGAGGCTCAAGAGTAGAAGGAAAGCAGACTCTCCTCTATGAGCCCCCCACTCCCTGTCCGGTCAGGAGCGGACCGTGGTCCTTTAGTCTGGGCTAATCTGGGTTAATATTAACTCATTAACTAAGTGTGCAGAGCAAACGGAGGGGGCAGGGCCTTCCGTGCGCTCCGGGCCCCCCTGTGCCGCGGGCCCCATAGCAATGGCGTGGTCTGCCTATATTGGCGGTACGCCACTGGTTGTCTGGCTTCCCAGCCCGCAAGCTCCTCCATTCTGCATATCTGATCCACCTTCATTACCCAATGTGGGATTGTCGGAGGGTCCACACTGAGCCATCTCTGTGGTATGAGTAGCCTCGCTGCCTGTATCAGGTGCGTGGTTAAGTTCCTTTTAGATGGGAACAAAGCGGGCGTGGGAAGCCAGAGAAGCACTAGCGCTGGTGACCTATTAATAGGTATATTCATCACCTTGTTTATCATGTCTGATACACTGTCCCAATATGGGGGCGAATTTTTGGGCAAAACCAGAATATATGGGTCTGTGTTCCTACGTTCTCCTTGCACCTCCAGCACTGATCTGTGCTGCTGAGACCTTTCAGGAATAATTGTTTGGGAGTTTGGTACCATTGTGTGAGCACCTTATATGAGTGCTCCTGCACTTTAACACATCTAGAAAAGCCGTGGGAGTGTGCATGTATACGTAAAATGTCTGTTTCTGTAAATTCCATATCCAACTCGGTAGCCCAGATTTTCAAGTATTGTGGGGACCCTATAGGGATTGGGGTATTTAGTGCAAGATATAGTTTTGAAATCATCTTACATGGGGGAGTCTCTAATTGTAATATCTTTTCGAAACACGTTACTTCCGCTGTGCGCTGTTTGTTACTTAGCAGTGGTTTACTAATAGAGTTGAGTTCTATGGTGTCCATGAAGTTGCTGGACGATAAAATGTGGTTTAGCGGGTGTTGATCAGGAAGGGCTCCTGACGCCCCATCTAGAAATTCTGTGATGGTATATTTGCGCAGTTTGTTCCACACCGGTGCCACGTGTTCTGCTGTGGGTCTTACTATGAACGGTGCTAGGTCTGCTGGCATTAGTGGTGACGGGGTATGTAACAAGCTCTGATTTTTATTTAGTTGCCGAATAATGGCCGCCGTGCCTCTAAGTAGAGCATGTGAGTGTAGTGAGGAGGAGTTCAATCCCCATAGGCCTGCTCTCTGTTTCTTGTCAAGCTGGGAGACCTCTAAGTCACCACCTAAAATGCCAAACCCTAGGGCATGAATCTGTAGCCATCTCTTTAGATGTATGGGCCTATAATATAGTTGGGCATCAGGTAGAGCCATGCCACCCTGATTCCTCCTCAATATCAACGTACGATGCGCCAGTCTCGCCTATTTCCCCTTTCAGTAGCAGGTATCTCCCCTCCGGATCTTTTACTTTGGAATGTAGTGTAAAGGGGGTGCCCCGTTTGAAACCTATGCTGACTCCTCTAGCCGCAGAACTGCCGGAAGTGGCATGATACCAAACATAAATGGGTCTCCCGAAGGAGTATTATGTCTGCGCCGATTTTCTTGAGAACTTGGAATATTCTACTGCGTTTTTTAGGGTTGTTACAACCGTGTACATTAAAGGTGGTTAAACATAAAGTTAATGGAGCCATCTTAACCAGGTGTCATACTGCAAAGTGAAGTCGCACATCCGATCAGACATCAAGGGTGTACACAACAAGTCAGTTAACAACATAAAACAATAACCATAACTTGAAGGTGATTCCAGATATGTAAGGAATTTTGAGCTGGGGGGAATAAATTGATTGCACATGCCGATACCATGTGTATCCCGACCAGCCCAGAACCCCAACCCCTAGCCTCAATAATTGTAAACAAGATATATGAAAACTATCCTAGCAAATATTCTTGCCGGGCAAGGAGAGACACAACGAGAAGGAAAAAAGGAAAACACATAGCTATATGCATATTAACTTGCAGTGTGTTAGTAGCTTGTAGCTGAACTCAAGGGATTGAAAGAAAACATCATTGAAACACCTAGACTTCGCTAACACTGGGGAAAGCAAATGACAGTGAAACCGTCCAAGTAAATCAGTGAAGCTGCAGCAGATATAGAGAAGAAACGACATTAGCTGCAAACCCTAAGTCCGGAGCTCCTTGGGACCATGCCCTCTTGTTCTTTCCGGATCTCTGGGGCTTCGGTTTCATCCATCTCGACGCTGAAGGGAGCGGCGGTAAGTCCTCCATGTGCGGGATAGGTAGCCAGGAAGGAAATCTCAACTGGCGGTTGTTGCAGCGCTTCCCAGACCGGTTGTAGATCATCAGGCGTTCGTACAGTTATTCGGCGGTTCCCCGCTGTGATTAAAATCCCAAACGGAAAGAGCCATCTATATGGGAACTTGGATGACCGTAAAGTAAAAGGTCTGTGAGCGGCTTCATTAATCTCCGTTTTTGTAGGGTAGATGCTGCTAAGTCCTGATAGATCTGGACACTGACTCCCTGAAGCTTCACTTCTCCCTTTTTCCTTGCTGCTTGCAAAATTAATTCGGTGTCCCTATAGCTCAGGATACCGCAAATTATATCCCTTGGGTTATCTCGGGACGCCGGCTTCGGTTTCAGGGCTCTGTGTACTCTTTCAACAGTAACATGTACTGCTTGCTCTGGGCCGAGCAGCATGTGGAAGAGGGAGTCCATGACTTGGAACAAGTCCTCTTTATCTTCAGCCTCTGGTAGGCCCCTGAGTCTGATGTTCCTCCTCCCGTTTCTATTCTCCTGGTCTTCCATTTGGAGCAGGAGTGTGTTCATTGCCCTAGTGTGGGAGAGCAGGGACTCTTTCACCGCAGAGTTAAATGTGAGCACGGCGTCTTGGGATTGCTCCAGCGTCTCAACGCGGTCGCCGATATGGTGAATGTCTGCTTTTATGGACACCAGGTCCGCAGCAAGTGGAGCAAGCGCTCTCTGCAGGGCCCCTTCCAGAAACTCTCTGGTAAGGTCGGACCTCTCATTGCCATACGGTGTGTTGCTATCACCTGTAGGCTCAGTCTCCCGCAGTACTTTGGACGCCTGGGCTGGGGTAGAATCGCCTGTGGCCGCGCCATGATGTTTCGGCGCCATCTTGGAGGGCCGCGCCGGCAGCTGCGAGGTCGATTTGCTAAGGTATTTTTCCATATCAAGGCTCGGGCTCGGGTCTTCTCTGTGCCCTGTTGCGGTCTGTGTACAATCCTTCGGCTGGATCTTCATGCCGATGTCAGAATAGTGCTGAGATAGAGGCTAAGATGGGTCCTGGTGGCGAGCGCTCTGCTAACAAGCAGCCGCCATCAAGCTCGGTCAGGCCACGTCCCCCCTGCATGACGTATAGGATCCTGGGCATGATAAATGCTTTTAGCAGATTTTTACGACCCATCTATGAGATATATGGGATACGCAGTGTATGTAATTGTT
The DNA here is from genome assembly GCF_014858855.1 of Bufo gargarizans. Classification (NCBI taxonomy): domain Eukaryota; kingdom Metazoa; phylum Chordata; class Amphibia; order Anura; family Bufonidae; genus Bufo; species Bufo gargarizans. The sequence goes on from NC_058080.1 coordinate 40,922,458, forward strand.
GTTGGATATCTTTTAATAGTGGAGCATAGTTTAGTTGGAAAAGTTTATCCAAATTAGAGGGGATCTTGATCCCCAGGTAGGATAGATGTGATGTTTGCCAGATAAAGGGGGTTTTTGATTTCAGTAAGTGAATCTGTTTTGGCGGAGCTGAGACATTCATGGCCTCTGATTTTGTATAATTTACTTTAAAGTTGGACACCGTTCCGTATTGCTCAAACAGGGATAGCAGACGCGGGAAGGCCTCGACCGGGTTGGAGACCATGACCAGTAAATCATCTGCGTAAGCTGCATTGAGGTATTCTGTAGGGCTATTCTCTATCCTAATTCCCTTGATGTCTGGGTGGCCTCTGATGGCTTGAAGCAAGGTTTCCATAATTAAGACGTATAGGGCAGGTGATAGGGGGCAACCCTGCCAAGTCCCGTTCCATATAGGGAAGGGAAGTGATAAGGTGCCGTTAACTCTAATTCGAGCACTAGGGTCACCATACAGTGACATAATTGCTTTTTGGAATTGCCCTGGAAAGCCAAACTTTTGCAGTGTTTTCCTCATGAAGGTCCAGCTCACCCGGTCAAAGGCCTTCTCCGCATCTATTCCCAGCAGAACCAAAGGGAGGCGTCTTTTTACCGCTAATTGTATAGTTGAAATAATTCTGCAGGAATTATGACTGCCCTCCCTGCCCGGAACAAATCCCGCCTGTTCAGGGTGAATAAGCTTTGGTAGAAAGGCACGGATTCGAGTCGCGAGCAATTTTGCCCAAACTATAACGTCTACATTTAAAAATGATATTGGCCTGTAACTACCACATAGCTTAGGATCCTTATCGAGCTTAGGGAGGATTGTGACTGTGGCTTCGAGGGACTGTTTATGCAGCTGGGAGCCATTAAGGAGCGCATTGCACCAGGCAGTGAGGTGGGAGGCTAATATTTTTAAAAACTTTTTGTAGTAACCCACTGGGAATCCGGTCGGGGCCAGGGCTCTTCCCCAGTGGCATGGAGCCTAAGATATCAGTGACTTCCTTCTCAGTGACTGGGGCTAAAAGAGTATTACTTTCCATGGTGTTCAGTCTGGGGAGTTGTAGATGTTCTAAAAAGTCTTCTATCAATGTGTCTCTGGCCTCCGCAGACCCTGTTAACCCCTCGGGGAGCCCATATAGGTCTTGGTAGAATTTTTGAAATTCATTAGCAATATCTGATGTTTTATGCAGGGTAATACCTTCCTTTGTGTTGATCCCTGGGATGTACATGAATTATTTCCTTTGCTTAAGGAGAGAGGAAATCAACTTTGTGCCCTTATCCAGTGGCGTACCTCCAATATAGGCAGACCATGCCGTTGCTATGGGGCCCGCGGCACAGGGGGGCCCGGAGCACATGGAAGGCTCCGCCCCCTTTGTCTACTCTGCACAGTTTATTCACAAAGTTAAGTTTTCCCTCGGGTCCGGCCGTCCTGCTCCCCCCTCCCCCGACCGCTCCATGATCCGGGCTGCGGGCTCGCTCGTTCCCTGCCAGTGCCACAGTAAGAGGGGGAGGGGGGCCCTGTAGGCTGGTAGAGATGACTTAGTCAGGAGGACAATGTTCTTGGATCATAAGGGTATTCTTGATGGGGGAGGGCAGCAGCAAGCAGTGTTTATTTGTGTGTTTTTTTTTAAGGGGGGGGGGGTCTGTAGGCTAATAGAGGAATCAGGGGGCATTATAGGGGTTTTAACTCCTTGACGCTGATGCTGGGTGTGCACATAGCCACCAATCATATCCCCCCACCAGCACATAAGTCACCTTTAGGGGGGAAGGGGGATATGATTGGTGGCTATGTGCACACTCAGCATCAGCAGCAAGGAGTTGAAGAGGTTATCCAACCACTAATGCCCCCCAAAATGCCCGGGGGAGGGGTATGACACAGGTAGGAGGAGCTATGTGTATGTGGGCTCCTGCCCTGCACTCGTTCAGCTGTGCTCACATACATATCGCACCCTGTATCCACTGTCCTGTGCCCGCTCTGCTAAATCCTAACATAGCCCATCTATGCCCGGCTTTACCAAAGCAGACAGGCAGGAGCAGCGATGTGTGATGTGATCATATTTATTCTATGTATGTGTGTGTGTGTGTGTGTGTCTGTCCCTGTGTGTGTGTCCCTGTGTGTGTGTGTGTCTGTCCCTGTGTGTAAGTGTGTGTGTCTGTCCCTGTGTGTCATCATCACCATGCCCACAGTGTTCCTATGTCTTGACGCAGCTGCATCAGGACGTTCTGTGCAGGAGAAGGTAAAGAAGAAGGAAGAGGAGGCAGAGACACCATCATGGAGTCCCTGGGAGAAGCACAGGGAGGCACACTAAGGACGTAGGTAACATTACCAGATGATCTACACTAGTGTTATCTGTGGTTTTACATAGGACTGCAGGTAACACTACCACATTATCTACACTAGTATTATCTGTGGTGTTACATAGGACTGCAGGTAACACTACTACATTTTAGGTAATCATAGAGCTATCACTGTGTTATTTGTGCTGTTACATAGAACTACAGGTGACATCTACTACATTATCAGTACTTAAATAGTTATCACTGTGTTATTTGTAGTGTTACATAGGACTGCAGATAAAACTTTTATGGAATATCCACAGGAGTCCCATAGATTCAGATACCACAGGGTTTTTTTTCCTACAGCATTCCCGTTACCGCAAAACTGACCTGTGCCCTTTATTCTCTGGGTCAGTACGAATACGTACGAACGTATTTATACATTTCTTTATTGGCAAATGGGGGTGTGGCGGGGGAGGAGCCAGAACAGGAGGTGGGATGGGCCAGGCATGGGTAGTGGGTGGGGTTAGGGGGCCCAATTGATATTCTTGCTATGGGGCCCAGCGATTTCTATGTACGCCCCTGCCCTTCTCCCCATGGGAGTAGAAGCGAAATTGTGAGTATTGGTATGTTTTCGCATAACAGATATTCAGGTGGTCTGCTAATTGCTTGCGCAAGTTAGTTAAATCTGCATGCACATCTAGGGCTCTAGAGCGCTTATGTATAGACTCAATGGTAGCAATTTGTTTAAGCAGGGAATTCAGAGTTTCCTGTCCCTCTACTGCCCAGTGCAATGAGCTCCCCTCTCATGACCTGTTTATGTGTTTCCCACACGGTTGTGAGCGGCATACCCTCTGTTGTATTGTCCTCGAAGAACCAAGACAATTTTTGACTGAGAGTGTTTATGTCTGTTTGTTTATCTAATAGCGTTTCGTTCAGTCTCCATTGTCTGGTCTGAGTCGGTAGTGTTTGGAATTGCAGTGAAGTTGACACTGGGGCATGGTCTGAGACCGTGATGGGTTCAATGGTAGACTGCTCCACCTTGTCAGCACAACCACTAGAGACCAGAATGTAGTCTAATCTCGAACACTCATGAGTGTTGTGTGGAGCTGAGAAGAAGGTGTAGTCTCTGTCGGCAGGATGAAGCAACCTCCACGAGTCCACCAGGTTAACATCCGCTAGATAAGTGTTGAGTCAGCTGAGACGAGCCATCAGAGGCATCAACCATAGGATTCAGTGTAACATTAAGATCACCTCCGATTAGTCTAATACCCTCAGCAAAAGAGGAAAACTTTTTTTTAACGTATTGACGATCCATTTTGTTTGGCCTCGATTGGGGCTATATAGACTGGCTAAAGTCACTACCTGGGTTCCTATCGAGCCTTTTACAAAAACGTAGCGGCCCTCTGGGTCAGATTGTGTACATGTGAGTTTAAAAGGAACTCTCTTAGATATTGCTATACCCACTCCTCTAGCTGCCTTACTATATGCGCTGGTAAACCAGTGTTGGAAGTATGTTCTTGGGAGTGTGGGTACATGCGCCGACTTAAAGTGCAGTTCCTGGAGGAAACAGATGTCGGTGTGGGATTTTTTTAGCATGCGAATGACCTGTGACCTCTTCTGTGGGGTGTTAAATCCCCTTACATTGAAAGAGGTACATTTAATCAATGCCATAGTGGTGTCCGTGAGATGCCCTTAGAGCGGGTATTAGTTTGGACTCATGCGTGTGACCAGGGGAACAGGTTATAACGGGGGACAACAATATCAACTGGAAAATGGAGTAAAACTCCAACATAAATAGCGGGTGGTTCGTGCCGAGCGCGCAGCCCCATAGAAGGAGGCAAAGCGCGAATGGCCCGAGCCAGCCTAAAGTGAAGCGTTTGCACCAGGTTTGCGCCATGAGATCCCTGGTGAGTGCCAGATGGAAAGGCAGGCAAATGGCCATATAGTGGGGGGGAGGCCACTTTGCTCCGTGAGTTGTAGCAAACCATATAGTACAATAAAACATGAACCACATCAACCTAGCCAGTCGAAGTATAGCCTGTCGATCCAGGGGACTGCTCATAAGAAGAGTGCCCCCGGTCCGCGAGACTATTGTTACATGCTAAACAAATATATAGAATGGGGGTGATACATTGCTTTTTATGTAAATACGGTGCTAGCATCAAGGCAGTGTCCCAGCTGCCCCTTTGCGGGGTCCCAGCCGCGACCCAAAAACCACCCACTCATGGCCTGTCGATCCATGGGCCCACCGAGTAGCTAGGCCCACGGATCGCGAGGCCACCATGCATATATTGTGCAAGATGCAAAAAGGCACATTAGGTATCAGCGTATACTTGCATGCTAGTATCATGGAAATGCTTGTATGGCTGGCCAGCAGGCCGCGGCCGTTCCCGACCGCCACTGTCTGTAAATGAGGTAGTGACTATAGAGTAGGTTCTGAGTCCTTATGGCCTATAGTTGGTCTTCCTCTTCGTTGCGGCCTTGGTCCACCGCTGCTCTTCTGGTAGGTCCAGTAGTGGGACACCCATGTCAGCTGAAGGGAGCCATGATGGAATGTCCAGCGGGGTTGTTTGAAGCAGGGTCCATGCTGCTGGTAAGTCCGCTGGTGTACGAATTGTGCATCTCTTGCCCTCTGAGGAGAAAGTAAGACCGAAGGGGAATAGCCATGTATAAGGCATTTTAATGGCCCTCAGGTGGTCGGTGAGCGGCCTCAGGGTCCTCCGCTTATTCAAAGTTGAGGCCACTAGGTCCTGAAACAGGAGGATCTTGGCCCCTTCGTAGAGTGGCTCCTTGTGCTCTCTTGCAGCCTTAAGAATTGCTGCTGTATCTACATATCGCAATAGGCCGCAGACCACGTCTCTCGGTGGATCATTGTCCCTGGGTTTTGGTCTGAGCGCCCTGTGGATGCGTTCCACGCAGATTTCAGCCGCTCTTTCGGCTCCTACTAGGCCAGAGAAAATGGCAGCTGCCGCTTCAGGCAGCGCCTCGTGCAACACCTACTCTGGGAGACCTCGCAGACGGATATTTTTCCTTCTACTGCGGTTCTCCTGGTCTTCTATCAGAGTGTAAGCAGTGTCCAGTGAGTTAGCAAATGCAGCACTGTTGTCGCCCAGAGTGCGGGCGAAGGTAAGTATGGCCGCCTGTGTTTGCTCCAATTTTTCCACATGATGCCCAATGTGCTTGACGTCGCTCTTAATTTCTGTGAGATCTTGCAGCACCGGAGCGAACGCTGATGATAGGGCATGTTGTATAAACTGGCGCGAGATGGGTGCAGAGGCGTTCGCACGGACCCCGGCGTCTTCATCTGAAGAGACGCCGTCCGCTCCCTCTGCTTCCTGCAGCCAGTCCTTGTGTTCAGGAGGCGCCATCTTGTTGGTGCTTGTGACCGGAGGCTTCTTATTTAGGAATTTCTCCATATCTTGAGCTCCGCGGTCCTGTCAGGCTTGTCTCTGGGGATATATTTTCCAACTTTTCCCATTCTTTATCGGGCTAGGTAGCGAATTTTACCAGTTTGCTGGTTTACATGGAGAGGAGCTCTCTCACATGTGTCTGGCTCGGTCGGCAGTCAAGCTCCGCCCCCCTAGTAGTTATAGTCTTGTACATAGGAGCAGTATTATAGTAGTTATATTCTTGTACATATGAGCAGTATTATAGTAGTTATATTCTTGTACATAGGAGCAGTATTATAGTAGTTATATTCTTGTACTTATGAAGCAGTATTATAGTAGTTATATTCTTGTACATAGGAGGCAGTATTATAGTAGTTATATTCTTGTACATAGGAGCAGTATTATAGTAGTTATATTCTTGTACTTATGAAGCAGTATTATAGTAGTTATATTCTTGTACATAGGAGCAGTATTATAGTAGTTATATTCTTGTACATAGGAGCAGTATTATAGTAGTTATATTCTTGTACATAGGAGGCAGTATTATAGTAGTTATATTCTTGTACATAGGAGCAGTATTATAGTAGTTATATTCTTGTACTTATGAAGCAGTATTATAGTAGTTATATTCTTGTATATAGGAGCAGTATTATAGTAGTTATATTCTTGTACATAGGAGCAGTATTATAGTAGTTATATTCTTGTACATAGGAGGCAGTATTATAGTAGTTATATTCTTGTACATAGGAGCAGTATTATAGTAGTTATATTCTTGTACATAGGAGGCAGTATTATAGTAGTTATATTCTTGTACATAGGAGGCAGTATTATAGTAGTCATATTCTTGTACATAGGAGGCAGTATTATAGTAGTTATATTCTTGTACATAGGAGGCAGTATTATAGTAGTTATATTCTTGTACATAGGAGGCAGTATTATAGTAGTTATATTCTTGTACATAGGAGGCAGTATTATAGTAGTTATATTCCTGTACCTAGGAGCAGTATTATAGTAGTTATATTCTTGTACATAGGAGGCAGTATTATAGTAGTTATATTCTTTGTCAAATTTCTTTTTATCAGAGAATGACAACATTGGGTGGAAGGATCCATCCCCTTACCACATTTGCACTTACAGAGTAACAGCAAATCACATAAATGCATGTATAAAGCCGACGGGTACAAAATATACAATGTACATTGAAGCTAACATCAAATGTTTTACAACTCGAATGATAACAAGCAGATTCTTGCATAATCATACTAGACATTGTAAAGTGCTGTCAACTAAAGAGCGAATTGTGCAAAAGACGCAGGAAGACTTTATTTAATAGATATTAGTCAAATACAGGTTATGCAAATCGTACCTGTCCCTATGTCAGCCAAATAGGAGCAACCTTAGGCATCATTGGTAAGGAGAAGGTCAAAACCCAAACTAGGGTAGGGAAGGGGGGGGGGGGGAACTGCATTCCTGCAACTTGGATTGAGGTGGGAGGAGGGACGGGGTGAACAGGCCCCAACATGAGGCCCTCCTGTACACGCATGGTCAAGGTGCTTCTCGTGTAAGCACGATGATCTAAGCATTGTCCTAACAGACGTAGTTAAGTTCAAATGGCATTGTATTGAGACTAGAAGAGGATTACGGGTTAATTCAGGTTAATTTGCCCCACTAATACTCGGGAGATCCGTAGAGCCCCCTCTGTTGTTACGAAATGTCAGCCAAGGTTCCCAAACTTTTAAGTATTTCTCGTGTTGTCTGGCCTCCCAACCAGCCAACTCCTCCAATCTGCATATCTGGTCTACTTTCTGCTCCCAATGCGGAAGTGTCGATGGATCTTCACTGAGCCATTTCTGTGGTATGAGTAACCTCGCTGCCTGTATCAAATGCGTTGCCAAATTCTTTTTGGATGGTGTGAAGGTCGGTGTAGGGAGCCAGAGAAGCACCAGTTCAGGCGATAGCTGAATACGAGTATTCATTACCTTATTTAGTATAGCTGATACCCCGTCCCAATACTGGCGGAGCTTTGGGCAGGACCAGAATGTGTGTGTTTGCGTTCCTGACATCTCCTTACACCTCCAGCACAGATCAGACTTACTAAGACCTTTTAAGAATAATTGTTTAGGGGTCTGATACCACTGAGTCAGCACTTTGTATGAGTGCTCTTGCACCTTCACACATCTCGAGAATCCGTGGGAGTGAGCATGTATGCGCAATATGTCCGTTTCTGAGAATTCTAAGTCAAGCTCAGTTGCCCAGGTTTTCAAGTACTGTGGGACCCCCATAGGAGTCTGGACATTAAGAGCTAAATATAGTTTAGATATTATTTTGCTGGGGGGGGATTCTAAGTTTAACAACTTCTCGAACCATGTCGTTTCTGGAGTGGGCTGTCTAGAAGTCAGCAATGGCTTGCTGATAGAATTAAATTCTATGGTGTCTAGAAAGTTGCTAGAATATAGAGTGTGGTTTAGGGGGTGATGGGCAGGGAGGGCACCTGATGCCCCATCCAAGAACTCTGTGACGGTGTAGTTTGTTCCACACAGGTGCAACAGTGTCAGCAGTGGGTCTTACAATGAATGAACAAGGTCAGCTGGCATCAGCGGTGATAGAGTATGAAACAAGCCTTTGTCCTTGTTCAGTTGTCTGATAACGGCCGCTGTGCCTTTAAGCAGCACATGTGAGTGAAGTGAAGATGAGTTTAGACCCCATAACCCCGCTCTCTGTTTTTTGTCAAGTTGGGATATCTCAAGTTCCCTACCCAAGATGTGAGACCAGGGGGCGTGGACATGTAGCCACCTCTTCAAGTGAATGGCCTTATAGTATAGCTGAGCGTCAGGCAGAGCCATACCTCCCTGGTTCTTCCTCAGAATCAGCGTGCGGTGCGCCAGTCTCGCTCCCCCCCCCCCCCCAAAAAAAAGTGCTGAAGAGCCTTCTAATTTGTGTAAAGAAGGAGGAGGGAAGAAAGACAGGCAGCATCTGCATGACGTACAGTATCTTGGGCATAATAAATGCTTTTAATAGATTTTTCCGGCCCATCCAGGAAACATACGGAATTCTCAGCGTGTGCAATTGTTGTTGGGCGTCATTCAGTAGTGCAGCATAGTTCAGCTGGAAAAGCTTATCTAATCTGCAGGGGATCTTAATTCCCAGGTAGGACAGGTGAGACGTTTGCCATAGAAAAGGGGTTTTCGCTTTCAACAAGTGGATTTGTTTGGCCGGTGCCGACACATTCATGGCTTCTGACTTTGTATAGTTTACTTTAAAATTGGACACCTGACCATACTGTTCGAACAGGGATAATAGATGCGGGAAGGCCTCGACCGGGTTGGAGACCATGACTAGGATGTCGTCTGCATAAGCTGCGTTAAGATATTCTGTGGGGCTATTCTCCAACTTGAGTCCCCTGATGCCAGGATGATCTCTAATGGCTTGGAGCAAAAAGTTTCCATGACTAAAATGTATAGGACAGGGGGCATCCCTGCCTCGTCCCATTCCTGATAGGGAAGGGAGGCGATAAGGTGCCATTAACTCTGATCCGGGCGCTAGGGTCGCCATACAGCGACATAATAGCTCTCTGAAATTGCGCAGGGAAGCCAAACTTTTGCAAGGTTTTTATCATATAAGCCCAATTCACCCGGTCAAAGGCCTTCTCCGCAGCTATACCCAGCAGAACCAGGGGGAGGCGTTTTTTCGTTGCTAGCTGTATGGAGGACAGAATTCTGCAGGAGTTGTGACTACCTTCCCTGCCAGGACCAAAGCCTGCTTGTTCAGGGTTAATGAGTTTCGGAAGAAGGGCACTTATTCTAGTTGCAAGAAGTTTCGCCCAGACCTTGATGTCGACGTTTAAAAGCGAAATTGGTCTATAGCTGCCACACAACTTAGGGTCTTTCCCGGGTTTGGGAAGAATAGTGACTGTGGCCTCAAGGGACTGTTTATGCAACTGTGAGCCACTCAGGAGCTCATTGCACCAGGCAGCAAGGCGAGGGGCTAGTATTTTGGAGAATTTCTTATAGTATCCCACAGGAAAACCGTCGGGGCCTGGGCTCTTCCCCATTGGCATGGACCTCAAGATGTTCATGACTTCCTTCTCCGTTACTGGGGATAGAAGAGTTTGACCCTCCTCCTCGTTTAAAGTGGGAAGCTGCAGGTGCTGTAAGAAGTTATCTATCAGGGAGACCCTATCTACAGTGGACCCTGCTACTTCTTCAGGAAGACCGTACAAATCTTGATAAAATTTTTGGAACTCAGTGGCTATATCTGATGTTTTGTGTACAGTGGTACCATCTATCTTATTAATCCCTGCTATATACATTGAGTCCTTCTTCTGTTTCAGGAGAGAGGACATCAATTTCGTGCCCTTGTCCCCATGAGAATAAAAGCGAAATTGCGAGTATTGGTATGTTTTTGCGTAACATACATTTAGATGATCCGTTAGTTGTTTACGCAGGATGGCTAGCTGTTCTCTGGCCTCAAGGGCTCTAGAGCGCTTATGTACAGACTCAATAGCCGCAATTTGCTTAAGTAGGGAATTCAAGTGCTCCTGTCTATCCCTTTTAACCTTACTGCCCAGTGCAATGAGCTCGCCTCTCATGACCTGTTTGTGCGTCTCCCAGATAGTTGTGAATGGCATCCCTTCAGTAGCATTTTCATTAAAGAACCATGACAGTTTCTGACTGAGAGTAGCTAAATCTGACTGTTTATCTAGAAGTGTCTCATTCAGCCGCCACTGTTTAGTTTGTGTAGGCAATGTAGGGAAATGAAGCGAAGTCGACACCGGGGCCTGGTCTGAGACCGTGACGGGCTCAATGGTAGATTGCTCCACCCTGTCAGCACAGCTGACAGAGATCAGGACATAATCCAGTCTCTTATGGGTGTTATGCGGTGCCGAGAAGAAAGTATAGTCTCTGTCGGCAGGGTGAAGCAACCGCCAGGAGTCCACTAAATTGACATCTGCTAGATAGGCGTTGACCCGACCTAAAGCCACCTGGGTCAATTGGGAAGAGCCATCAGAGGCATCCATTATGGGATTCAGCGTCATGTTAATATCACCACCTATTAATCTGATTCCTTCAGCGAAAGAGGCAAACATCTTTAAGGTATTGACAAGCCATTTTGTTTGACCTCGGTTGGGACAGTACAGACTGGCTAGGGTCACTACTTGGGTGCCTATTGAGCCCTTTACAAATACGTAGCGCCCTTCTGGGTCATCCTGTATGCAAGATAACTGAAAGGGTACTCTCTTTGATATGGCAATGCCAACTCCTCTAGCTGCACTACTGAACGCGCTAGTGAACCAGTGCTGGAAGTAGGACTTGGGGAGAGTAGGCACATGTGCTGACTTGAAGTGTAATTCTTGGAGGAAACAGATCTCTGTGTGTGATTTTTTTTCAACACACGTATAACCTGCGACCTCTTCTGCGGTGTGTTAAATCCCCTGACATTAAAGGAGGTACACTTAATCAATGCCATGACATATTCCAAATGTAGACCTTAGAGCTACTAGTTGTTCGAAATCATGCGTGCGACCAGGGAAACAAAGTAAGGTGTCTAACCTCAAGAACAACCGGGGAGTGGAGAAAATCTCCAACATAGGGTTCGGGTGACTTGTGCCTAGCGCGCAGCCCAGCAAAGCAAGGCAAAGCGCGAATGGCCCAAGCCAGCCTCTTGTAAGGCGCTTGCACCAGGGTTGCGCCAGTAGGTCCCTGGTGAGTGCCATGTAGGTCTAAAGGCAAGCGGCTATACGGGAGGGAGTAAGCCAGCCTGTCCCGCGAGCCACAGCAAACATAACGTTGAAAACATTCAGTTGCTTAATCTAGCCAATAGATGAATGGCATGACCGAGCCAGGGGCCATTCAAAAGGACTGACACCCCATACCGCCATGCCATTACTATAGGACAATCAAGCTTATAAACAAACTCAGTATAAAACATGTAGATCAAACATGTGGAATAGGGTAATACGTATTGACCACAATAGTAGTGATGCGCTAATACGACGGCAGTTCACGGACCGCCAGTCCGGGCCGGCCCGACCCAGGATTCCCCCGCCCGCGGACCGTCTGCCCGAGACATCACAAATCCAGTCCCTGGACCGCCAGGCCATAGCCGGCGACCTGAAGCAGGCTGCAAACAAAGAAGGCACATATGGCTGTAACATATACTTGCGCTCAAGGACCCGAAGATCGTCCGCAACTTCCAGTAGCCCGGCAGCATCGGTTCTGTGAGCTACTGTCCGCTAGTGGGGCAAAAGCTGTCAATCAAGGCGTAGGGCCCTACAGCCTATTGTTGGCCTTTCTCTTTGTAGTAGCTTTAGACCATCTCTGCTCTTCCGGCAAGTCAGGCAGTGGGACTCCTGTGTCGGCCGACGGGAGCCATGATGGTATATCCAGGGGGGTTGTCTGAAGCAGAGTCCACGCCGCTGGTAAGTCTGCTGGTGTACGGATCGTGCATCTCTTGCCCTCAGATGCGAAAGTCAAGCCAAATGGAAAGAGCCACTTGTAGGGCATTTTAATAGCCCTCAGATGATCTGTAAGCGGTCGGAGTATCCTTCGCTTGTTCAAAGTGGAGGGTGCTAGGTCTTGAAATAAGAGGATCTTGGCCCCCTCATAGAGCGGTTCTTTCTGCTCTCTTGCAGCTTTAAGGATCGCTGCCGTGTCAACATACCGTAGTAGGCCACAGACCACATCCCTCGGTGGGTCATTGTCCCTTGGCTTCGGCCTGAGTGCTCTGTGGATACGTTCCACACAGATTTCAGCAGCTCTATCTGCGCCTAGCAGGCTGGAAAAAATGGCGATTGCCGCCTCAGGCAGTGCTTCGTGCAACACCTGCTCTGGGAGACCTCGCAGCCGGATATTCTTTCGTCGGCTGCGGTTCTCTTGGTCTTCTATCAGGGCGTAAGCATTGTCCAAGGAAGTAGCGAGTGCAGCACTGTTATCGCCCAGCGTGTGAGCAAAAGTCAGGATGGCCGCCTGTGTGTGCTCCAGCTTCTCAACGCGGTGCCCGATGTGTTTCACGTCGCTCTTAATTTCAGTGAGGTCTTGAATCACCGGAGCCAACGCTGATGATAGGGCTTGTTGGACGAACTAGCGCGAAATAGGTGCTGAGGTGTTGGTACGGGGCCCGGCGTCCAGATCTGATGAGACGCCGTCCGCTCCCTCTGCTTCCTGCAACCAGTCCTCGTGCTCAGGCAGCGCCATCTTGGCGGCACTCACGGCCGGAGGCCTCTTGTTCAGGAATTTATCCATTTCTTGAGGACCTCGATCCAATCTGGCAGGTTCTGGCTTGTCTCTAGGGATGTATCTTCCCACTTTGTCCATTCTTTTCAGGCTAGATAGCGAAATTAACCAGTTTGCTGGCTCACATGGAGAGGAGCTCTCTCACATGGGTCTGGCTTGGCCGGAAGTCAAGCTCCGCCCCATAGTAGTTATCTATAGTAGTTATATTCTTGTACATAGGAGCAGTATTATAGTAGTTATATTCTTGTACATAGGAGCAGTATTATTGTAGTAATATTCTTGTACATGGGAGCAGTATTATAGTAGTTATATTCTTGTACATAGGAGCAGTATTATAGTAGTTATATACTTGTACATAGGAGCAGTATTATAGTAGTTATATTCTTGTACATATGAGGCAGTATTATAGTAATTATATTCTTGTACATAGGAGGCAGTATTATTGTTAGTTATATTCTTGTACATAGGAGCAGTATTATAGTAATTATATTCTTGTACATAGGAGGCAGTATTATAGTAGTTATATTCTTGTACATAGGAGCAGTATTATAGTAATTATATTCTTGTACGTAGGAGGCAGTATTATAGTAATTATATTCTTGTACATAGGAGGCAGTATTATAGTAATTATATTCTTGTACATAGGAGGCAGTATTATAGTAGTTATATTCTTGTACATAGGAGCAGTATTATAGTAGTTATATTCTTGTACATAGGAGCAGTATTATATTAGTTATATTCTTGTACATAGGAGCAGTATTATAGTAGTTATATTCTTGTACATAGGAGCAGTATTATAGTAGTTATATTCTTAACCAAATTTATTTTTATTCAAAGAGTAAGGCATATTAATCGATCACAAACCATCGTAGCATCACTGGTAAGGCATAGTCACAAATCAGCCATGGACGTGACCACAATTGCATGTCAGTGCAACACATGTTGTACAAAATGATACATCAAATGTGACAGACAATAAAAATCTAATATAACACAAATAAGAGGAAAGGAGAGGGAAAGAAGGGAAAGGAAGGGGGGGGGGGGGGTAGGGGAGTTTTCCCCAACTCCGTCAGGGGAACTTCCTATATGTCTTCCAGGGCGACCAGATTTTCAGAAAGCGGGAACGCGTGCCAGATTCCCAGTGGGCCAGCTCCTCAAACCTGTAGATCTGATCCACCTTATCCCTCCACATTGAAACAGTGGGAGGTTCAGTATCCTTCCAAAGCAGCGGGATAAGCAGTCTCGCCGCCGTGATGAGCATAGTAGGAAGATCAGATCTACAGGGGGAAAGCGAGTCATTAGGGCACCAAAGCAGGATCAGTTTAGGATCCAGCTTAACCTGCTTAGCACACACCTCATTTATCAGAGCTTCTATACTGGTCCAGAACGCTTTAATCTTTTCACAGTGCCACCAAATGTGTGACAGAGAGCCTACGTCTTTTTTACACCTCCAGCACTCACTTGGGAAATCTGCGTTAAGCCTATGCAAAAACTCCGGGGACTTGTACCATCTCGTAAGCAGCTTATACGAGTTCTCTTGCACCTTAATACAGCGGCTAAAGCCGTGAGAGTGCGTAAGGACAAAAGCCCTTTCCGGGTCTGTAAGGTGGATGGACAATTCCCTTTCCCATGAAGAAAGGAAATGTAGCTCAGGAGGGGAGGCTGAGAGTAACTCCTTATATATGGTAGACAGCGGTTTAGGGATCCTACGGGCGTCTGATAGTCTCCTAGACAGCCAAGAGGGGGTTCCAGAGGTGGTAGGGGGTGGTAGCTTAATCATCTTAATCTCCTTCTGCAGGGCAAAACTCTGCAGGAAGGAAGCTTTTTTGACTTTAGGGTCATTCAAGACCGTGGACCAATCCAGGGACCCATCCGGGGACCGGATCTCACTTAAAGGGATCTCGGCCAAAAGAGGCCAGATACCTGAGGGCTTCTCAGCTTCCGGATGGACATAAAACTGTAAAGAGGAAAGCGGAGTACCCGGTATGGGAAACTCAAGTGTTCTATCCTTAAACTGCTTGGCCCACTCAACAAACATACCCTTCCATAGGAGTGGCAAAGAGGAACTACCCGGAGAACAAGGGGACAGCCCCCAGAGAATCCGCTTCATTCTAGTGGAGAGCAGGGAGCGCTCAAGACACACATATGGAGCACTATAAGTGCTATTGAGGAGGGATAGACCTCTAAATAGTTGAAAGGCCACATAGTAGGAACGTATGTCGGGCAGACCAAAGCCGCCAAACCTCCTCTCTCTGGTCAGCACCGAATAAGCAATTCTGGAGGGTTTACTTCCCCACAAAAAGAGGGAGAAAACTCTGCGGATGTCCACAAAAAATGAGTGCGGCAGCCAGATAGGCAACACCTGCAGAAGGTACAAAAATTTAGGAGCTATAAAGGTCTTGAGGTAGTTCCTCTTGCCACACCAAGAAATAAACGGCAGTCTAATAGAGTGCAGCTGCTTCCTAACTGAGGACAATAAGGGGGCATAATTCAGAGCAAATAAGTCCTTCGCCTGAGCCGGGACATGCACACCCAAAAATACTATGTCTGTTGTAGCCCAGTGAAAGGGGTTAGTATCCTGAAGGGCCTCTTTAACCGATTCTGGACAAGTAACGTTTAGGGCCATGGACTTGCCATAGTTAATTTTAAAGTTTGACACATAACCAAACTCCTCAAAAAGAGACAAAAGCCTAGGGAAGGATGTTTCGGGATTGGAAGTCATAATAAGTAGGTCATCTGCAAATGCGGCTGTCAAGTGGGTCCGAGAATCAATGGTCAAGCCCCTAACAGCAGGATCCTGCCGGATCTTACACAGCAAAGTCTCCATCACTATGACAAACAGAGATGGGGAGAGAGGACACCCCTGCCTTGTCCCATTGGATATGGAAAAGGAGGGAGAAAGCGTACCATTTATTTTGAGTCTGGCAGACGGGGCTGAATACAGAGTGAAGATCGCAGATATAAACGAATCTGGGAAACCAAACCTCGACAGGGCCCGTGACATATAATGCCAACCGACCCTGTCGAAGGCCTTCTCCGCGTCCGTGCTCAGCAAAGCCAGAGGCGCGGAGGAGCTTCTAGCCCAATCCATAAGATGGAGCAAACGTATTGTGTTTTCACAGCCCTGCCTGCCACGTACAAACCCCACTTGCTCGCTATCAATAAGATCCGGCAGGATCAGCTGTATTCGCTGCGCCAGTATCTTGGCCCACCACTTGACGTCCGCATTTAGCAGTGAAATCGGGCGATAACTGCCACAGTGGAGGGGGTCTTTGTTTTCTTTATGGATTATAGTTATGTGGGCCTCTAACGTTTGGGGGGGTAGAGAACCTCCAGTCAGGAGGAAATTACAAAGTGCCTGAAAGTGAGGGGTCAAAACGTCTTTGAAGGTCTTGTAATACGATATAGGGAGTCCATCCGGGCCTGGACTTTTGCCTGAAGGAATGGAGGAAAGGACCTTGCCAATTTCCTCTCTTGATACAGGGGCGACTAGTTGGGAAGCTTGCAGGGGACTAATAGAGGGCAGCTTCAGAGTGGACAGGAACTCATCTGTGGCTTGCTCAATAGAGGCTGAACCAGGACGGTCTGGAGTGGGGAGGTTATATAGATCCGCATAAAAAGCACTAAACGCTTTCGCTATATCGTGAGTCGACTTGTGCTTATTGCCTTCCGCATCTAGAATAGCAGGGATAAATGAATCCACGTGACGTTGCTTAGCCATGGCAGACATCAGTTTATTACCTTTGTTCCCATGGGCATAAGCTTTAAACCTGGAGCAGAATATAAGTTTCGCTGATTTGGCGTTGAGCAAGTTTTTCAGTCCCGTCCTGGCCTCCGCTAATTCAGCAGCCACAGCCTGAGCCTGGGTTTGCTTATGGGTCAGTTCAAGACTCGCTATGCGGGACAGCAGGTCATCTACAGCCTTGGAGCGCAACTTTTTAACATGCGAGCCCAGGGAAATTAATTCTCCTCTAACCACCGCCTTATGAGACTCCCACAAGATGGAGGGAGAGGGAGGAGGGTCGCCCACTGCATTAAGAGAGAAGAATTCAGACATAATCCGGGAGATTCTAGCCGCATTGGTAGGGTCGGAGATCAATGTGTCATTAAGACGCCATATTCTCTCACGTTTAGGAAGAGCTGTCAGAGACACCCGGAGAAATACTGGGGCGTGATCAGAAAGCGTAATGTTCCCAATCCTCGTGTCTACCACCTGAGAAATATGGGGGGAGGATAAAAACAAGTAGTCCAACCTATGGAAGGATTTTTTAGCGTTTGAATAAAACGTATAATCCCTACCAGAGGGATGCATAGTGCGCCACACATCAATAACCCGCAACTTCTTCAGCGCAGTCTTCAGACGTCGCAGAAGTTTGTGGGACAACTCAGACCTCTGAGAGGACGAGTCAAGGCCTGGCTCCATAGTCACATTAAAGTCGCCTCCTAGTATAAGCATGCCCTCACTAAAAGCCTGTAATTGCTCAAGAGTCCGAATGAGCCAGGGGATCTGACCCCTATTAGGGGCATATAAATTAGCCAGGGTAACAGGCGCGTCAGCGATGTGCCCCTTAACGAATAAGAAGCGACCATCAGTGTCCGCAAGGACAGCGGAGTGTTTGAAGGGTAGGCGCTTGTGGACGGCCACGCTGACGCCCCTGCTAGCAGAGGCAAAAGAGCTATGAAACCATTGAGGGAATGCGTTTTGGGACAATTTCGGGATCTTCCCTGATTTAAAATGAGTTTCTTGGAGGAATACAACGGAGGCCTCATCTTTCAGTAACAAAGAGAGCACCTGAGACCGCTTACATGGCTCGTTCAGACCCTTGGCATTCAGTGAGGCAACTACAACAGAGGCCATAGTGAAGACAGAGGAGGCCTGTCGGCCCAGAGCAAGAGGACATCCAGTCTAGAAAGCCACGGACGGAGTAAGAGGAAGAAAGGGAGGAAAGAGGAGGAAGGGAAAGTCAAAAGAAAAAACATAACAAATGAGACAGTAACACAACCCAAATAACAAAGAATGTCTCCCCATGGACAGGGAGCACGTGACCCCACCCAGCATCTGACACAATGGAGATCCTTTTTCATAGCGGCAAACAGCCGGGATCTGTCAGAGGGGGGCTCCTGTGGGGCCACCGGGGGTGGAAAGGAAGGGGGTGAGGGAGAGGACATAATCAGTAACATAACTGACAATAATGCAGGCATACAACCCCCGCATAACTAACAGTGCAATCAGTGCTCTAATACACAGCTTGTAACCTGCGTCTCATGCAGGCAAGGTAGTAAAGCATAGGGTCCGGCCCAAAACCCCTGAGAACGGGGCAGTGGGCCAAGACCTAAAATTAGTCCAAATGGACAAACGATGAAACTTCAGCTCAGGCAGAGCCAGACAGAGTTCCTACGTCTTGGGACCCAGCAAAGTCACAGAACATTGAACTCAATGGAGAGTGAACAAAAGCGCCTTCAGCGCTTCCCGGAGCAAAGTCAGGTAACAGGTGCTTGCGACCGGCCTTTTCCTTGTTTCCCAGCTCTGGAAGGTGAAATTTGCTGCCACGAATCTATACCCGGAGGGGTAGGCAGGGGGTCCCCTTGATCAGCCGGCATCCACGAGGGAACTGTGATGGGTTCAATCCCAAGAGGGCCCCATATTGCTTTCAGGTCTTCCGGGGTCCGCACCGTATACTGCCTCCCATTTTTCAAAATGGCCAGACCGAAGGGATAGAGCCATCGGAATGGCGTAGCTGTGGCTTTAAGGGCCTCTAGGAGCGGCTTCACGATGCGCCTCTTGGCTAAGGTGGAGGGGGCCAGGTCCTGGAAGAGAAGGACTGGGGTCTCACCGTACATGATGCGGTCGGCCTCCCTTCCCGCCTTGAGCAGTGCAGCAGTGTCCACATAGCTTAGGATGCCGCATACTACATCCCGCGGCGGCTCACCAGGTTTTGGCTTGGGCCTTAAGGCCCTGTGGATGCGCTCAATCACAATCGGAGCTGCTCTCTCAGCTCCCAGCAGGGAGGAGAAAATTTCGCATGCGACTGAATGAAGCGCATCAATCGCAATATTTTCGGGTAGGCCGCGGATGCGAATATTTCGCCGCCGGCTCCGGTTCTCCTGATCCTCTATGCGCATCAGCGCATCGTTTAGCAAGTCTCTGTGGGTTTGCAGGGCTGCGCTGGTCTTACCCTCATGCACCAGGATGGCTTCCTGTGCTAGCTCCAGGGACTCCACACGATTCCCAATCTGTCGCAGGTCTACTATTATCTCCTCTAAGTCCTTTTTAAGAGGTGCAAGAGCAGATTCCAGAATGTCCCTGAGATCTGCTTTGGAGAGTGAGGAGCTCTTTCTCAGTGGTCTGCAATCAGAGACATCAGAAGTGCTTCCTGCCTCAGAGCCTTCATCTGCTTCAGAGAGCTGCCGCGCCTTCTTGTATGTTTCAGCAGCAGGAGTCCTGGACTGTTTAAGGAATTTATCCATCTCAGGTTGCCTGGAACGGGCCCCTGTCGGCTCTGGTGTCTCAGGGTGACGGTCCTTGCCTGGTTTCCCCATTGGCACCGAGCAAATAGCTAATAAAAGGGGCTATAATAGCTGCCAGGGAGAGGAGCTCAGGAACAAGCAACCATGCAGCTCCAAGGTCCGGCTCCGCCCCCTATAGTAGTTATATTCTTGTACATAGGAGCAGTATTATAGTAGATATATTCTTGTACATGGGGGCAGTATTATAACACTTATATTCTTGCCTTGGGGGCATTAATATAGTAGTTATATTCTTAAACTTGGGGAGCAGTATTATAGTAGTTAAATCTGGGAACACAGGGGCCAGTACTATAGCACTTGTTGTTAGAAATAGTTGCTGGTATCACATATGCATCTGCTTTATTATCACTCAGTCACATACATTAGAATAAGTTGAAATTTACTATTAATCTATATACAAGTTGTAGAAACACAACATTCATCTACTATCGAGAAATACTAGCAGGTGGTTAGTCCGCGTTGTGTTTCCAGGAATATGTCAAATAACAGGACTGGATGTACTTCAAGCATGCTGGAAAGCCATTGACTACTGCAGGCACTGTCCTTCAGGACAGGGACCTTGGCTCAAACATTACACTTGTAATTATCATATGATTTTATGCCAACCATAGAATCAAAATATCCATGACCCGATCACATTGTGAGTGCAAGCTGTGACAGATCCATGTAGCACCGATATGTTGAAGCCTAATTCAGGTTTTCTGGGATTTCTTTTGTTTTTAGTTATGCCCTATAGTATGTATGACCTAATGAGAGAGTCATGCTCACCTGCTCCCTGC
Organism: Bufo gargarizans; assembly: GCF_014858855.1. Lineage (NCBI taxonomy): Eukaryota > Metazoa > Chordata > Amphibia > Anura > Bufonidae > Bufo > Bufo gargarizans. The sequence goes on from NC_058080.1 coordinate 40,942,681, forward strand.
ACATCGGTTCCCATTCGGCCATCTTACGATCCCCGGCTTGTTTACTGTTGGTCGGGGTGCGATCTTGATCACATGCGATGCTGCAGACAATGGCTGGCCTCAGCAGTGACATATCATCAAGCGGAACATGACCCAGCAGTGGCATGCTGCTTGGGGACATGTCACTGCTGAAGCCAGTCATTGGCTGCAGCAGCGCACCCTGGCTGTAGGTAAACAAGCCTAGGACCAGAAGTAGGCAAGTATGACTCTATTAGGTCATACACTCTATGAAGTGTAACTAAAGACTAAAGAAACGCCAGAAAACCCCTTCTCTATAATTCATGTAACGTACTGCCAGAGGGCAAATCATTTCCTTTCCTCAGTTCTCCTAGTTATGAATCACATCTATAAAAATGTATATAAACTACAGCGCGGCGGGCGGCTGATTAGTACCTGTTACACTGGATGTGATCGCTATCTTAATGACCGTCAGCAAATCACAGTAATGTGGAATAATACGCTGAGGAGCCAAAAGCCATTACTACAGTTCACAAAGCAGCCATAAGGTATCCCTGTCCTGTCATCAAACATGGAGAAGCTCATTACATTGTATTCTGGTCACACCCTACTGCTTATAATGGCTCAGGTCAAAGCTCGGAGAGCCCATGGGTCACTTAACGTTACGAAATGTGTTAAACACCGTAGCCTAGCACTGTGGAAAAGGTATACTGACGACTGTCTGATAATGTGGGAGGGTGAGGAACAAGGGTTAAAAGACTTCCTCAATGACATAAATAATAACAGCTGGAACCTAACGTTTACGAGTGATATCAGTTCTGAGAGTATCAACTTTTTAGATCTCACAATATTTGTGCAGGATAAGAAACTAAAAACGAGAACCTTTTTCAAGCCTACTGATGGTAATGGGTATATTGACACAACCAGTTTCCACCATAGCCCCTGGATAGATAATATCCCAAAAGGACAACTAATGCGCATCCAAAGAAATTGCACGGAAAGAGAGGACTACAGAGAACAAAGTGAAATTAAGATTAAGAACGATTTGAAGAGAAAGAGTACAACAAGGACGCTTTAGTAAAGATCAGGGACATTGTAGAGACAAGGGAGAAAAACCGTAATTACCGGTAATTTTGTTTCCTTGAATCCACCATGACGGCTACAATGGAGAACTACCAGATTACTAGGTAGAAGGGGGAATCGCTGCTTGCAGAATTTTACAACCGAAGGTCAGGTCTGCACTGGCTGAAACATCCAGACGATAGTGTTTTATGAAAGTATTTATACTAGACCAAGTAGCCGCTTTGCATATAGTATCCAGTGAAACACCGGCCTTCTCTGCCCAGGAAGAGGCCATAGCCCTAGTGGAATGGGCTCTAATGTTGGTTGGGCTATTCAGGCCCTCCATGGAGTAGCAGCATGAGATGGTAGATTTAATCCATCTACCGATGGAGACTCTTTTTTCTTTGTTCTTACCGGCGAACTGGACTAGGAGGTTATTTTCTTTCCTAAATTCTTTAGTAGCGGCCAAGTATAACACAATGGTGTCTCGTACATCAAGGAGATGGAATTGAGATTCTTCCGGCTGAAGGACATCTGGAGCAAAAGATGGAAAAATAATTTATTGATCCCTGTGGAAGTTCGATACGACCTTGGGGAGAAACCCGGGATCTAATTTTAGAACTATCCTATCTGGAAAAACTGAGAGGTAAGGTTCTTTACATGAGAGGGCCTAGGCGTCTTCTGGCTGATGTAATGGCAATCAGAAAAGCCGCTTTGTATGATAGATGTTTTAATGAGATGTCTGACAAAGGAGTGAACGGGGGTTTTGTCAGTCCTCTTAATACCAGATTTAAGTCCCATTTTGGTACTTTATTCGTAAGGGATGGTCTTATTCTGGAAGCCGCTCTCATGAATCGTTTAAACCACCTGTGGTTTGATAGGTCAGAATCAAAGAATGCTGCTAGGGCCGATATTTGCACCTTTAATGTGTTAGGTTTAAGCCCCATGTCTAGGCCCTTTTGGAGAAAATCTAGAATTTTCTGGATGCAGGGTGGTGATTTGTTAGGGCAGGTATCCCCTAGCCAGGAACAGTACCTTTTCCATATTTTTATATATATGGCCGTGGTTACTTTTTTACGGGTCAATTTTAGGGTATTGAGTCGATGACTTTCCCTGAGAGACCTTTACTTTTCAGCATTTCGCCCTCAGGATCCAGGCTGAAAGACGGAAAAGGCTGGGGTTCTGATGACTGATTGGACCCTGTGACAGCAGGTTCGGCTGGTATGGGATTTCCCATGTTTTCCTCTAAGGCTAGGTCTTTCAGGATGGAGAACCAGCTTCTTTTCGGACAGAATAGGACCACCAGTATTACTGTTGTTGGATCCCTCTCGATTTTTATAAGTACCCTGGGGATTATGGACCAGGGAGGAGAAGCGTATGCCAGGTTCCATGTCCACCTGGTTGAGAACGCATCGATTGCCCACGGTCGGTCTCTGGGATTCAGGGAGCAGAAGCGTCTGACTTTTGCGTTTTCTTTTGACACAAACAAATCTATTTGAGGAGTTCCCCACTTTTCGCAAATTTTTAGGAAAGCATCCTGGCACCGGGACCACTCTCCCTGATCTATAGTTTTCCTGCTCAGGTAGTCTGCTTCTAGGTTTTCTGAGCCCTTTAAGTGGACCGCCATTATTGATAGGACATGTTCTTCTGCCCACTGGAAAATTAGTTCTGCCAGTCGGATTAAACCTTGTTTTTTTTTGCCACCCTGGTGTTTTAAGTAGGCTACTGTTGTCGTATTGTCCGAAAATACATTTAGGTGTTTCTTTAGAAGTTGGCTTTGGGCTACGTTTAAGGTTTCCCACACTGCACGCAGTTCTCTGCAATTTGAAGATTTCGTACTTACTGCTTTTGACCATTTGCCTTGCCAATTTGAGGAGTCTATTTTGGCACCCCATCCCTGACTGCTTGCGTCCGTTATGATTTGGACCTCTGGGGTTGTTTCCCAGGTTACAAAGGGAGATATGAGATCTGCACGAAGAGGGTGCTCGAAGAGGACATGCGTCAATTGATTCCTAGGAGAAATCCACGGCACACCATATGTTCTTCATCAATTAGTGTTTTTTAATGCATAGTAATTTTTACATAATTTTCGTCCCATCCAGAGCAAATATTAAAGCAATACAATTGGCCTAGCAGTACAACCCCAACGTTTCGGTCAGTTGTCGACCTTTATCAAGGGATCGGTGGCTTAAGACATTCCAAATGCACTCTAGAGGGAAAGCAGGCCCACAAGCTTGAGGACGAGTTCCCTCCCGTTGCTCCACCTCTGCCCAGCATTGGAATGAACCGCAGGAGGGACGAGGGAGTTCAGGATGATTTCTTCAGGTGTATACAGGTACCCATAACCATCCTAACGATACCTCCTGCCGGAGGTGCTCTGTGTAGGTGCTCCAAAGGGACAGGAAAACACAGAGGGTGAGAGTGGGTGGTGGCCTGTTCCTGCCCCTATAGAGGTCAAGGGTCATCTCTCCATGGTAGTCGCCATGGTGGATGATAAGGAAAAAGATGTAGGGAGGAAAAAGAGAAGGATTTTAGGTTTATTTTTAAAAAAACTCGCTACGCAAAAATTGGTCAATATTAAAAAATGACCCGACTTTGGGGGATATTATCCCTGACAAAGAAAGGAAAACACCAATTCACATGGGGCAGTTTCTGCATTGCTTGCAGGAACTGCACCATAGAAGATGAAAAGAAAAGGAATATTCAAAAGATAAACATCTAAAAATGGTCAGATGTATGATATTAAGGGAGAAATCACTTGTGAGCTTATGGGGGTAATATATACCTTCTAAAATGCCTCTGTGGATTAATATATATTGGGAGGACCATGCGTAAACTAAAAAAGAAGAATCCAAGAACATATTAATAATATTAAAAAAAGGTCTTGAGACCCACAGTGTGTCCATGCATTTAAAAAAAATGCATGGAAAAAATCCAAAAGGGATTGTGGTTTGCAGGGATAGAAAGAGTTAAACAGAATTGGAGAGGTGGAGATCCGGTGGCGGCTATTAATCCCCGGGAAGTAGAATGGATTTTCAGAATGCGGTCCTTGCAACCGGATGGTCTGAACATCGACTTTGATCTTAAACCCTGCCTGGTTGATCAGCTGGGAGTAGTTGGGTTTAGTAGCGATATATGAATCAGAGTAGGAATTTTCATTGGCTAGTAAAAATCCCGGGGTGGACTTTTTATGAATGGATCTATGACGCACGAGTATAGTGAAATTATGCTAGGTAGTAGATTTAGTGTCCTTATGTTCTAAATTGTTTGAATAATAGGATTTGATAATAATTGAAGCTGTTACTGTATTATGTTTAAAGAACGTTACAATTTATATATTTTATGGAATTTAAGAAAATGAGTGTTTTAAATGGAAGGGGGTGGGAGGAGGATGTATGTTTTCTGTCATCCCAAGACCCATATAAAAGGAACGCCCATATGTGGGTGTAATATCCGCTCCTGATGAAGCTATCGTGGCAAAACCTGGGTTGGACGGTCCTGTAACTACGGTCAACTTTTACACTTTGTTCTATGCCTACTGATTTTATACTTTTGTGAGTATAATAAAACCTATTTCTATACCGAAGATTGGCGGGCCTTCACCTTTATATCCACAGAAGGGTTGTTTTGTGATAAAGACTATCCTCTGGTGGAATCTCAATGTTTGGCAGCACAAAAAAAAAAACTGACGTATCCTATCCTTATTAAGACTCAGGAAATATAGCCAAAGTGAGGCAGCGCGACTCCATCGTTGAATTGACCGTAGCCTAGAGGGTAAAATACAACGGGAGGAAGTTAATACAAGGTACTTACTAACGTATTGCTATTGTCCATATTGCCTCCTTTGCTGGCTGGATTCATTTTTCTATCACATTATACACTGCTTGTTTCCATGGTTACGACCACTCTGCAATCCATCAGTGATGGTTGTGCACACAATAGGAAACTAGCCTATGTGCACTCCCATGGTCCCAGCCACCAAGTTGTCCGGCACTTTTTCCTATAAACGTGCAAGCACGACCACCACTGCTTTATTGCAGGGTGGTCGTAACCATGGAAATGAGCAGTGTACAATGTGATGGAAAAATAAATCCAGCCAGCAAAGGAAGCAATATGGACAATCACAATACATTAGTCAGTGCCTGGTATTAACTTTGTCTACATGATAAATGTAATTTGCTAAAGTGAGACAACCCCTTTAGGAGCATCTTCTGCCAGTGCAAAGTGGAAGCAAAGACCGGCAATAAAAAAATAAATAAAAAATGGCTTTGTAAATGACCCCCAATAAGTTTCACAGTTCGCTGCAGTATGTCATGTCTAGTGGAGAACCTGAGGAGAAGGAGCATGGTACAAGAGATTCAAAGACCATCATCGAAGCAATCCCTGTGTCATGCAAAAAGTATAACATTATGTATTTGTTTGCACCAGGATATGTTGGAAACAGTCAACAAGCTGGCCACTAAACAGCTTAAAAGACCAAACCGACCAAGGACAACACATCATGGAGTTTGTATGTTCTCCCCGTGTTTGTGTAGGGTTTTCTCCGGGTTCTCCGGTTTCCTCCCACATTCCAAAGACATCCTGATAGGGACCTTAGATTGTGAGCTCCATTGGGGACAGTTGGATGCTAATGTCTGTAAAGCGCTGCGGAATATAGTAGCGCTATATAGGTGCATAAAATAAATAAATGGGTTCTTCAGGAATGGATGATGATAACCTATCCTGATAGGTCATCTTTATCAGATTGGCGGGAGTCCGAGTCCCGGCCCCCGATCAGCTGTTACAGGGAGCCACAGCACCCATCGCATCTCTGGTGAGCGCAGCCAGCCCTCCAAGCACAGCGCCGTACATAGTATAGTGGCTGTGTTTGGTATTGCAGCTCAGCCCCATTCACTTCTATGGGGCTGAGCTGCAACTAGACCAAGTGACTGATGTACGGCGACGTCACATGGCCTAGGAAGAGGCTGCTGGGCTCACGGAGCGACAGCCTCTTCTAAAAAGCTAATCGGAGGGTGTCCCGGGTGTCAGACCCCTGCCGATCGGATACCGATGCCCTATCCTAAGGATAAGTGATCAATAATAATTACCAGATAACCCCTTTAATACAGGGCAGTTCGATTTCCTAAAATCCTGCTGCAAATAAGGCTACATGCACACGACCGTATATGTTCTGCGGTCCGAAAAAAAAAAAAAACGGATGACGTTTGTGGATCCATTGTAATAATGCCTATCCTTGTCCGCAAACTAGAAAAAAAAATTAGGACAAACAATATTTTTGGGGCGGGGCAACGGAACGGATATACTGATGCAGACAGCACACGGTGTGCTGTCCGCCTTTTTTTGCGAACCCATTGAAATGAAAGGGTCTGCATCCTATCTGCAAAAAAAAACAAAACGGAACGGACACTAAAACAAACCACGTTCGTGTGCATGTAGCCTAAGGCATTTCCCAGAATGCTAATCACTACAGCGCACAACTGCAGACGCAGCTCCTACAGGTTTTGCAGAGATTTCAGCTCTGAAGCCTGCAGAATTTTATTTTGATTTGCATTGTAAAGGGTGAAATTCATGGTGAAGAACAACTGCAAAATCCGCAACGCAATAGGCATGTTATGGATTTGAAAATCTGCAGCGTGCCATGATATCTACGGTGGAAAAAATCTTCTAGTAAACCCCACTCCCATGTACTGTGCGGTATGGTACAGGTAAGGGTTGGATGTAGTGGTACAGTTAGACCTCAGTCACCTGGGCACCTTAATCAGTAGGATGAATGGCCCCATTCTGCCATCCCTCAGCGCCTACACAGTGGAGAGAAGCTGCACGGAGTGTCGACCATACAACTGCATGGGTGGTGTCAAAGGCAGAGCGCCTTCTGGGCCACAGCTCCATACAATTACAGTACTGGTCTGGCATCCCTGTTATCGGGCCCCAGTGTTCAGACCCCCGCCTTCTGGGCCCCAGCTCCATACAATTACAGTACTGGTCTGGCATCCCTGTTATCGGGCCCCAGTGTTCAGACCCCCGCCTTCTGGGCCACAGCTCCATACAATTACAGTACTGGTCTGGCATCCCTGTTATCGGGCCCCAGTGTTCAGACCCCCGTCTTCTGGGCCACAGCTCCATACAATTACAGTACTGGTCTGGCATCCCTGTTATCGGGCCCCAGTGTTCAGACCCCCGTCTTCTGGGCCACAGCTCCATACAATTACAGTACTGGTCTGGCATCCCTGTTATCGGCCCCAGTGTTCAGACCCCCGTCTTCTGGGCCACAGCTCCATACAATTACAGTACTGGTCTTGCATCCCTCTTATCGGGCCCCAGTGTTCAGGACCCCTCCATGATGTTCTACAGTAGCTGAGGTGTGAATTATTATGCCCTGTAGCAGATACAGCATGTATCATGATGTCCTGCAGCAACCAAGATGTGTCAATCATAATCGATTTCCTGCACCAGCTGACGGATGCAGTCAAATAAAGCTTTATTAACTCCTTCCTGACCACACACACCTTAAATTTAAAAGGTAGTAGTTGGGTATTTAAATTTGGCGCCCACTTGCAGAAGCCATAGCTGCCAGACACCTGGGACTAATGTCTGCAATTGGTGATAACACCGATCGTAGACATTTAATCCTTCAGATGACATTGTAAAATGTGACCATGGCATCTGAGAGCCAAAAACCCAGAAGAGCAGAGATTCCGGGGCTGGAATTGATTCCCCTAGTGAGGAAGGTGAGCCATTCATTTCCTGAGGCAGCCTCTGTCTGTCCCCCTGAATGATCCAAGGATGCAGCAGCCATGTTCCTATAGAGCGGGCTTGATAATGCTAATGCATTGGACTCTAAAAGAGATGTGAGCCGATGATTGCATGTTCAAGTTCCCTAGGAGAACTTTAAAAAGTGTAATGTAATGTAAAAAAATATATAAAAATATAAATCAACCCCCTTTCCCTAAAATTATACCAAACAATTAAATAAATAAACCCCATAGTCATTGCTGCACCCGGAAACACCTGCACTATTAAAATTAAAAAATATTTATCTCATACAGCGAATGGAGCAACAGGGGGGAAAAATAAAAATATCAAAATGGCTGATCTGCTGTTTTTTCGCCTACCCAAATGTTTTTTTTACAGTAGTAATTCATTTATGAAGTTATTATGCAAAGTCTCGTAAGACTTCGCGAAGTTATAACATCGGCTCATCTGAGCCAATACATTCTAATACTGTATGGAGCGCTCGCTCCGTACAGTATTCAAACCGAGTATTATGCGAATCGACTTCGGAGGTTTCATCCGAAGTCGATACGCTCATCTCTAATTGCAATGTACAGCTCACCCTGCAAAAAATAAAAAGCTAAGGAGGTCAGAATACAGCCATGCAAAGGTAAAAGTCGTTTTCAGTTTTTTCCAAAGTTTTTATTTTAAGTTTTACACACGATTGGCACAATATACTTTACTATAAAGCTATAGATACTCATCCATTTTACAATTGTAAACATTTACAGGCAGAGGTCCTCGTAAAAGTCCCACCTCTATAAGCACAGCTGTGATGTGGAGGACGCCAGGCAGCAGCTGTAAAGGCCAGAGTTCATTATTCCTGTAGTGATTGCAGCTCCGCTCACCGCTGAATCCAGCTGCTGGAGTCCGCCACCGCTGTGTAAGGCACTATCTGCTATATTAACCCTCTGGCGCCGAGCCTCTAAGTGTAAGTCCTTGAGGTTTATTTCATTGGCTGCTTGAGGTCAAACAATCCAGTGCCTCCTTTTACAACTTTCCCAACCACCAGACATGCGGACGGAGACTGAAGATGGTCCTTGGCACCTGGAAAAACATAACAATCCTTGTATTAGAAGCATTGGTTACACACATATGTAGCAGAGCTGTGCAAGATCATGAAGCGTTATCTCCGGATCGGTCGGGGTCCAACACCCAGCACACCCACTGATCAGCCGTTGGACTAAACAGTGGATGGGGCCGGAAGCAGAAGGCTCCATGCACGGTGTAGTGCGGCTCTGCTCCCATTCAGCGCCGCTGCCCCTTTACTTTTTAACAACGCTGTAGGTACCTTCACCAGATATCTACAACTTTAGACCTCATCCATCTCCAGCTCACTAGTGATAAATGAGATGAGAGCAGAGTTGTGTATGCAGCACGTACAGCAGACCCCGCGTTCATATAAACACAGTGCTGAGCCGCATTCACAGTGTATACACGCACCGCCATTTATGGCGAGGAGACCGGATCCAAAAATAGGGGAGACGCCCGGGTGTCGAGTGCAGCCGCCATAAGGAATGTATAGAAATGCCGGAGGACGGCACCAGCCGCATCACATTTACCTGCTAAATTTTTGTTGGAATAAAAAGATTCACAAAGCAAGATATTGCAAACTCAGACCTTTACACGGGGTCCGTCAGATTAAGACATGAAACTGATGTTCACACATTGACAATGTTATACATAAATTTGGCTTCCAGGGCACTAGTCAGTCATCGATTAAGTGTGAAAATAAACAAACTAAAAACAAAAATGCCTTTTGTCTCTCTTTTATATGTCACTTACTCAACTAACATGGGATAAGCTATGGCTGAATAGGTAAACGATCACTCTTGAGGAACAAGCGGAACTGGTCACATGGGCTAGAACCAGACTGTAGAGTCGTCCCCCCCGGTCTGCAAATTTAACTCCTACTCTCGGTCGGATCTGCATTTTTGACATGCGCCAACCACGGCTCCCACACCTGTAAATACCTTCCCCTAGCATTATATGTCCAACCCACTAACTCTTCCATACGACATATATCATCCATTTTCTCATACCACATTTTCAAGGATGGTGGTTCCTCGTCCCTCCATTTTATAGGTATTAAAAGTTTAGCTGCTGTGATCATATGCGTGGATAGGTTCGTTCTGCCCGGCCTAAAGTAGTACCAGCTCTGGTGAGAGTTTCAGATTCGTAGAGCAAATCCGGTTATTTATCCTCTCAACATCTTCCCAGAACTACTTCAGCCTCGGGCAGAACCACCAGATATGTGATAAAGAACCTTTATCCCTGCCACACCTCCAACAAAGATCATCGGATGTCAGGCCTATTGTATGCAGTAGTTCAGGGGTTCTATACCACCTGGTTAGAACTTTCAGGGAATTTTCCTGAATCCTAATGCATTTGGAGAATCCATGGGAGTGGGTCAGTATGTAATTTCTAGCTCTGTCATCTAGGGAGCAGTTCAGCTCTCTCCCCCGGGCTCCTATATATGAGGGTTGTTATATCTAGCTTTCAGCAGTTGTGTGTAGATAAGCGATATGCACTTTGGAGGGGCTTTTGGAAGCAAAGAGTATGTTTCCAACCAAGTGGGTTCCGGAAGGGGAATAAACTTAGATTTTTTTTTAAACTTACTACATGTGGCCTCAAAATCCTTTTCTTGCAAGAAATCACATTTTTTAACGTGCTCTCCGGTAAAAGTAGCATAATAATCATCTCGGATAGGTGTTTTTGCCAGGTCTCCTATCACAACTCCCGGCAGGGATAGCAGCTAGCTCAATACGTGTTGTATTAAGTATATGTGGTAAAACTCTAAGAGGTGCTGGTGGGGACAGTTTCCCCAGGCCCATATTGAGAGTCAATGTTTTATTAAGTGATGATAGTGCCTCTTGTGAGATCACTGATCAGGGAATCTTTATCCGTTTTTTTTTTAAAGGGAACCATAGCATGTAGTCAGCTGAGTTGTCCAACAGAGCTAGCTCCATCTCCACATGCATAGGTGGGGGAGCAGACCTCGTCAAGGCAACCCATCTCTCCAGATGTATGGCTTGCATATATTGTTCTAGGTCCGGGAAAGATATATGCCCCCTTGTTTCTTTCTCCTGGTGAGCAAGGCCAAGGGAAGCCTAGCTTTTTTATTTGCCCAAATATACCTCCCTACTATCGATTTCACTTTAGATATGTAGTTGGCCGGTAGATACAATGGTAGGGACCTCAGAGTAAACAACAGCTGTGGTCAAATATAAGCCGTAAATGACACTTTTCCTCCCTAACCAAGACAGGAACCGTATAGAACTTTTGGCTAGAAAGCTTTCAATCCTGTTCAGCAGAGCAGGGGATTTCAGTCTGAATAGTAGCTTAGAATCATTAGGAATGTTAATTCCCAGATATTTAATAGATGTTGAAGGCCACTTAAAGGGAGTCAAATTCTTAAGCTTATTTTGCTGTGTGGAGGAGAGTGAAATTCCCAACGCTTCGGATTTGTCTAGATTAATCTTAAAGTTTGACAATCTACTAAACTGCTGGAAAATGTTTAGAACCTCGGCCATAGTTTCATAGTTTCAACTGGGTCAGTAAGCATAAGGAGCAGATCGTCGGCATCTTATGGGTGTATGCACCAATTCTTAATCCTCGAATAGTAGGGGATTGTCAGAATTTTAGGAGCAAAGTCTCTAAAGTAAGTATAAAGAGCGTGGGGGACAAGGGGCATCCCTGCCGCGTGCCATTTCGGATCAAAAAGGCGTCCGACGGAGTCTCGTTTACCAAAATACATGCCGATGGGGAGGAGTACAATGAAAATATGGCTTTAACAAACTGTTCTGGGAAGCCAAATGCTTCTAAGGCGCTACGCATAAATAGCCAGTTGACTCTGTCGAACGCCTTTTCAGCATCTGTCCCTAGTAGAAGAGGTGGGATCCGGCTTCTCCTAGCATGGCACACGGCATGGACCACTCTGCTGACATTATGTCTTCCTTCACGACCCGGAACAAACCCTACTTGCTCTTCCCCTACAAGCCCAGGCAGCAGTTTTGAGATTCTAGTGCTCAACAATTTGGCCCACCATTTTAAAATCAGTGTTAAGCAGGGAGATGGGTCTATAACTCCCACCGGCCTCTTGGTCTTTCCCCTCTTTGTGTATCACCGTAATACGTGCTGTCTGAGCCTGAGGGGGCAGAGTTTCACCTTGGAGCAAGGAGTTGCACATTTGTACAAAGTAAGGGATAAGTATAAGTATGTCTCTAAACTCTTTATAATAAGCTATGGGAAATCCGTCCGGTCCTGGACTTTTCCCAGATGGGATGGTGTTCAGAACTTGTGTCACCTCCTCTGCTGTAAAGGGTCGAAGTAGACTAGACTATTCTCTTCCGAGAGGGTGGGAATTTGTCTTTAATATGCAGAGCCATATCAGAGTGTGGGGCTGTGTCTTTCAGGTTATAAAGGGATTCATAAAATTTACAAAACTTCTTTGAAATGGCCGGTGTGTTGGTGAGTCTACTACCTTCTGGGGATTTTATCGCCTGGATGAAAGATTTCTCTCTCTGAAACTTTACCAGGTTAGTCATTAGCTTGGAGCTTTTATTACCATGAAGGGAGTGTTTAAAACGCAATGCCTGCAATATTTTTGCTGTTTTAACGATAAGGTCTTTCACCTGTCTGCGTAGGGAGATAAGAGACTTCTAAACCTCTTCAGATTGCGACCTCTTATGTAAGCTCTCGAGTGTGGATATTTGTAGCAGTAAGGAGTTCAGCTCTTTTAATCTCTGTCTCTTTACCCTGGTGCCCAGACTAATAAGTTCACCTCTAATCACCTCCTTGTGCGCTTCCCACAAAATGGAGCTTGATACCTGTCCCGAATCGTTATTTTTGAAATAATCCCTTAATTTTTGTGAGATTAACTGCGCGTGTTTGGCATCATCTATTAGGGTGGTGTTTAATCGCCAAGTCCAGGATCTACGCGGCAAGTCCGCAAACTTTACCTTTACACTGAATGGGTGCATGATCGGAAATTACCATATTGTCGATTCTAGCATCTGTGACTAACGGGAGCGATTGGTTAGACAAGAAAATATAATCCAATCTCTGGTACGAATCATGTACCCTAGAGTGGAAAGTATAATCTTTATCCTTCTGGGTGGAATAGTCTCCAGACATCAGACACTCCCAGATCTGATAGAGTGAGGTGAGGTCTACGGAGCTGTATGGCCGACATGTTTCTGGCACTGGTTGTAGTATCTTTCAAGGAATCAAAAATCATGTTCAAATCTCCTCCTATGACTAGTAAACCTTCTGCAAAGGATTTCAAAGTCTCAAGCGTACGTAGAAGCCATCTAATCTGGTGACAATTAGGGGCATATCAATTTGCCATAGTGACGGTTAAATTAAGAATCTTCCCTTTAACCAGGAAGAATCTACCCTCCGGGTCTGCGAGTTTTGCTGACATTTTTCCCAACACCAATAGAGACCAATCTCGAGGCCGATGAGTGGGATGCTTGATACCATAAGGGAAATTGCTTGCTGACTACATTGGGTATGCGCATATGCCTGAAGTGAATCTCTTGTATAAGGGCAATGTCAACGTGCTCCTTCCTTAGGATGTGATAAAGTTGACCGCTTTTGAGGTATATTTAGGCCATTGACATTGAGGGAGTAGATCTTCACTTCAGCCATAACTACATGTACTTACATAAATGACTAGCAAGACCGCAAGTGACAAGGGAGACATGACAAGAACAATAACAGTTAAGAACTCCTATAAACAAATCAAATGGGCTATATGGCCCGGTGGCGTTCTATAATGCTAGGAAGCACACGATGGCCAAATAAGTAAGGCCGGTGGGGGGGAACATGGATGGAGAGGTCACAAGGTCTCATCTCCATTCACCCGGCTTATCATGCTGGTTTAGTAATACCCTTACTAACATCTAATAACACTGTATGATTGCAAATACTCAGTTGTAGAGACTAGTGGCTATTCCCTTTGTGGGCAAGGTAGCTATGCTACTCCGCTGTTAGACGTTAATACTCCAAACACAAATTGTCTCACAATAAAGACGAACAATGGACGCTCTATAGAGCAATGAACCTCGCTAGTGGGGTCAAAGTCCTGCTCCTCAGGAGGTCTTCTTCCTCGGTGAGCGGCTCTTGGTAGCTGTCTGCCATTGCAGATTCTGCGGGAGTTGTGGCAGATCTGGCAGGAAGGCTGTCGGCAGCCAGGTGAGGATCTTAATGGCTCCCTCCGTAGCGCATCCCACATCTTGGGCAAATCTTCTGGTGACCGCACCATGAGCTGTCTACCATCTAAGTGGTAGTTAATCCAAAGGGAAAGAGCTATTTCACAGGGAGCTTCCTCTCCCTTAAGGCATTTGTCAGCGGGCGAAAGGCTCTTCTTTTAGCCAGTGTACTAGCCTCTAAGTCCTGGAACGATAAAATCCTGTGGTCTTCTAGCATTAGGTCACCCGAATCTTTCGCTGCTTTAAGTAATGCCGCACTGTCTAGGTAGTTCAAGAGAGCACACACCACATCTCTGGGTGGATCAGTGGCTGGTGGTTTCGGCCGCAGGGCTCTATGCGCCTTTTCAATTATAATGGCGTCAGCGCGTTCTTTGCCTAGAAGCATTTCAAACACATGGCGCACTGTGGCGGTCAGGTCTTCTGCGTTGACCGACTCGGGGGTCCCTCTCAGGCGGATGTTCTTTCACCGTCCCCCGTTTTCTTGGTCTTCCAGGTACAAGAAAGCATTATTCACCTGTTTACAGACCGAGGCGAGTTGTGACTGCATCCCCATGCTGTGTTGCGTCATGAGGGTATGTGAGTCTTCTAAGGCCTCCACTTTGTGTCCCATATGAAGGACCTCTGTCTAAATGTCTGATAATTCCTTTAATACCGGGGACAAGGCCTTGTCTAGCGATTGGGCCAGGGATTGTTGCAGGAAGGCCCTGGTTATCGGCAAGGAGTCATGCTCACCTTGTGGCTCGGAGCATGCATCGGAGCTGTCCCCTTCAGAGTCGTCTTCCCGCGCCGCCTCTGTCAGTGCAGATCGCGCCATTAACGAATTTGCTCATATCACTCTGTGTATTCTTCACTTTCGGGGTACTCTCCACATCTCCTCTTTTCTCTCTGCCGATTTACCCCCCATAATTGAGATGGGTAGCTCTGAAATAGGCTGTAAGACCGGACTTATAGTGAGGAGCTCAGGCGCACACGTCCTCCACCATGCTCAGTCAGCTCCGCCCCCCCCCCCCCCCCGACTACCCCTACCTGCTTAATTTTTGGAAGTGCATTGCACTTTATTCATTTTGGACTAAAAGCATTTTTTCCAATTTGTCTTTAATAAAATATATTCAGCCATTTTTTGAGATACAAGTGTAATATTAAAAAAGAAAGAAAAATCTGTCTATTTGCAGACTGAGCCTCCTGAGTTCCATTAGCTGACGGCTCATGTGAAGCCTTTATCTCTGATCTCCTGACCTCATTAACACTCATTAGCGCTAAACGCTTTTCAAACATAGAGAAGATAAGAATATGGCTTAAATGAGTGTTTCTGAGATCAAAGATAAGGCTTCACATGAGCAGTCAGCTGACGGGACAAAGTAGTTTTACTCTGCAAACAGACTGATTGTTTAACCCTTATATCTATGTAAAGAAAAAAATCTGAAAATTTTTAATAAATACCAACTGAATAAAATATTTTTAGCCCAAAATGAGTAAAATGCGATAATAATAAATAAATAGCCCCAAAGGTGCACTTACCCTTTAAAGATCTGGAAGACTACAGCCCCGTACTCCGTGTAGTTCCTGTGCTGGTCCATTCAAGTGAACGAGAGCGGAGCTGCAGGATCTCAGAAACTACACAGTGTACGGAGCCTTCTGCTTCCATCCATACACTGTATAGTTTCCAGTACCATAAACAACTGATCGGTGGGGTGCCGGGTGTCGGACCGCCACCAATCTGACTTAATCAGAGGATAGACCATCAATATCTCTAGCCCAGGCAATCCCTTTAAACATTGTACCATCGCAAATACGGCATCTGATCTACCTTGTACCGATTTCACTTCTGCTCCATTCACACCCTGAGCTGCAGTCAAAATTCTACTGGCTTATTCCGACTGCACAGCTTTCTGGTACTAGTAGAATTTTGAATGCAGCTTTGGCGGTGGCTAGAGAATAAAAAAGAAAATAAAATCAATTTGTAATACAAGAAGGCAATTTTTATTAGGCCGTCTATGGACGGGGGGGGGGGAGAATGTGTGTGTGTTCTGTGAGGCTTTATTTACAAATTGATAACAGCTGTTAGGGTCTATTCATACATCCGCAATTTCGTTCCGCATTTTGCAAAACTGAATTGCGGACCTATTCATCTCTATGGGGTAGCACGATGTGCTGCCCGGATACGGAATTGCCGCAGTTGCAGACAAGAATAGGCATGTTCTATTAGTGCCGGCGGTCCGCAAAATGTGGAACGCACATTGCCGCTGTCCGTGTTTTGAGGATCCGTAAAACACACACGGATGTGTGAACGGACCCTTAGAGCACGACAGGACTGCAGATTACTGGCCTCTCTACTAAAAGGCCAGAATGGGTGACTTGTGGTTCCCATCCATGAAATGACATATGATCTATACTAATAGTACAATTGTATGACAGTCACCCTTCTACCACCAGGGCAAGTTGGCACACGCTTACTCCAAGAGCTGACAAGTCGTCAAGGGCATAGAAATGTTATTGGGAAACTTCATTACAAGTAATTTATTTTATGAGGACATGAGCAAATTCCTGCCGGGAACAATCATTGGATGAGAAGGAAGCAACTCAGGATGAGCAAACTGCGGCAGCTCAGAAAAGTCGCTTGGCACAGACATGGAGCTTTCTCTGGCACAACTCATCTGAGCAAACGAAGGGAACTGACGACTGTAGATTAGATGCCATTCCCCAACATAAATTCTTTAAAGGAACACTACAGGCAGAATGGATACATTGATTTATGCCTCGAACAGGGCCTAAGGGTACCCAGCAAGATGGTAATATCCAAAATAAAGCAGCAAATTGGACAGTTCAATGCGGGCGGTGCCAGCAAGGTTAGGCCTTAGCCCAGCAGGCCCCTGATCATCAAGGATTTGGGAGAAATACTGCAGCACTCGATGTCTTCAATGCAATTCCTAATTTATTCACCAAGAGTGCGACGTTTCGACTATAAGGAGTCTCTTCGCTCTGCTTGAAAAAAAGACTCATAGTCGAAATGTCGCATTCTTGGTGAATAAATTAGGAATTGCATTGAAGACGTCGAGTGCTGCAGTATTTCCCCCAAATACCCAGCATGAGGGCCACCTCTACATCTACAATGTGGAGCAGTAACTGTGCCCCTTTCCTCTTCTGGAGTACTCACCACTCATTGTAGCATCCTTCAAGAACTTGTAGCTGGTCTCAAAGGTCATTTGTTGGAAAGGGGAAGAGCTGGACTGAATCCCGTAGCGGTTGAGAGGCCGATAAGTTCCCTCAAAGCACATGTAGTCTGCTACCAGGGACAGGTGTCGGGGGTCTACCGCAATACCTGTAGAAACCGAGGCGATAAGTAATTAATCCTCCATGTTACACACAATTCTTAGCAGAATTTTGTCCTTAAAGGCTATGGACACCTTTGAGGCAATTTTAATTTTTTTTTTTATGATTGCATGTTACTCATTTTGGGCTTAAAATAATGATTTCCATTGGTCTTCATTAAAAATATTCAGCTGTCTGAGATACAGGGGTTAAAAAAAAAAATAATAATTGGTATGTTTGCAGAGTATCACTTCCCAGTCCCATCAGCTGACAGCTCATGTGAAGCCCCGGATCATAAACCTTCACTAGAGCTAAACTCTTATCAAACTGATAAGAATATGGTAAACAGACAGATTTTTTTTAACCCCTGTATCTCAAAAACAGCTCAATATTTTAAATCAAGACCAATTGAAAAAATTATTTCAGTGAGTAAAATCATAAAAAAATGCCCTAAGGTGCCCATAGCCTTTAAAGGCTATTTCTTATTGTGTATCCAGCTTCTGTGCAAACCTAAATATCTCCATGGTAACAGACTACAGCTGTGTAGTCTGCCATTATACTCCTTTCAATCTGTCCACTGACCTAGCGAATGCATGTTAGGGCGGGTTCGCACTTGTGTTAGGCGATTCCCTTATAGGTTTCCGGAATATAATGGAATTCATAAGACGGAATGCAAAATGGAAGCCTTTAATGAGGCAACGATCCGTCATAATAGAAGTCTATGGATCTGTTGACAGGACTTTTTTTTTCCATTTTGCATAACGGAAACAAGACAAATTCGTTATGCTGCCCCATAGACTTCTAATATGACGGATCAAAACGGAAGGCCTCCGTTTTGCATTCCCATTACATTCCGTTATAAATGGAACCTATAAAGGAATACCCTAACACAAGAGCGAACACACCCATAACAAGACGTCAAGACAGATGGAATGGATTATGACTGCAGGACCAGACTACACAGGGCATGCTTGTAGTCTGTTACTATGGCGATGCTTAGGTCTGTATAGCAGCTGTAGATAATTATTGGAGCTCCTTACCGTATACAGCAAACACATCTTTAATTTCTTTCTGCACCACCCTCAGCGCAGCCTCTATGCCGTACGTGTTGGCCATCGCATGGATATCATTGGTATACAGGCGTCTCAGGTTCAGGATCTATGAGGGAACGAGACACCAACGAAATGTATAAGCATGAGGGATCACTGGTGACAGAAAAGATATATGGCAAAAAGCTAAGGAAAATATTAGGATATGGATAATTTCTAGTCGGGTAAACATTCAGATCCAGTGGACGATGTATATGAAGAGAAAGAAGCGGAGTGGCACTGCAGTGAAACACGAGAACCCTACAGATCCAGTGGACGACCCCTCAAAAGTTGATCTGACACAATGTGCATAAATGTATGGGTCCAGATGGCGGTCCTATTCAATAATAAACACCCCTGCCGGAGTGTGCACAGATATAGCGGTCCATCAATGAGTGGGGCCGCCTACTGGAATCCTAAGTCCAGAGCAGGGAGGGACTTAAAGGAACACTCCAAGCCAAATCGAGATATTGTATTATGCCTAGGGGGTGGAGCATGACTTCAAATTTTTGCATCTGCCTCCTCCCTAAGTGGATAACGACATGTTATCCTGAATCTTTGCACTGCAGAGACACTATAGAAAGTATTATACCTTGATAGCATATCCCATATATCACTTACACATTGCATTTACGGTCATGATTTATTCCACTGGGAAACGTATCGGCGTATCTCATTCTGCAGGAAGTATTATTGTATAGTCTCTTATGAAACTCTGCAGGCGGTGCTGGCGACGTGCCCGCTGCGCATCAAAGAATAACTGAGGGACGCGGGCAAATCTCAGCGGCCGAGCAATAGCTCAGTAAGACATTAGGAAGTCGATTGTTCGGCTCAGTAGAAGGCTCCCAGGTTTTACTTTTCATGGTTTCTGTAGTGACCTCTGAATTTTATACCCATGGATATGCAGAGCAGGTGGACAGATAGAACATGGCACAAATAGACTGCCCCATGCCAATAGAGTCGGGAATGTCATTCAGGTTGTCATTTAGTTTGCCCGCTGTACCCTCACATTCTCTTCCCCCCCCCCCCCCTCAATTAAAATAGTTCTCCACCGCTTTGCCCAGTAGGATACACAAGATGAAGTGGGCGATCTCAGTGCCCGCTAGTTTTACTCATGGAGAACCCCACATAAAAGAAGAACCCGTCACTACTCCCGACACGTCTGTTATGGAAGCTACTCTGGACCATCTTTTTTTATAAAACTATGCATTGGGCTACTCCACTATTATTGCTCCTGGAAAAGTACAAATAATTGACCAGTGGGTGACTTTAAAGTAGGATGTCTCTATGACAAAGTCAACCCTGTTGGACAGGGGGGTAGAGAAACACCCAAGAGACAAGAAGGACAGTGATGCCCACTGATCAACTTATTTCTATGTTTCCAAGAGGAACGGCACAACTCAGAACTGTCGTTATTTCATGGGGAATCTGAGCAGTTACTAAAACAGACATGTAAGCAAAGCGTCGGTGTTGTTACAGCTCCGCTTTATTGCCTCTTGATCTGACAAATACCTAATGTAATAATGGAGGACTTCTCGATCATGCCGACTTACATCTGAATACTTGAACATCTCCTGGAGATTGATGCCCTCTGTGTTCAGGATCAGCTCCTTCTCTCCTCTATGGTTAGTGGTATCGTTGAGGAGACAGCGGCTTATTCCTCTGGTCTCGTGGATCACGACATTTTGTGCCAGGGACGAGATGAGAGAGGAGATATCGAAGTGGACCTTCATGAGCGGCAGCTTCAGCGTGATCTGCAGAGTAGACGTCAGCACATTGCAATACAATAGTATAGAGATAATGACAGTAATGCAGCAGACAGGACAATACTGATGCTACGCCGTTATATACTGACGACTGGGGATTATAGAGGTCGTCTTATCAGGGACTGTAGGAGCCACAGTGATCAGGAATGTTAACATAGCTTCCATTAATGATTCAATATACTAGGGCACCAAAGAGCGGGGTCTCCCAGGCACTCTAGGACG